>NC_136676.1:600000-1069869 GCF_903797595.1 Erithacus rubecula
TCATCACACTCAGAGTACCTGACCAGTTCACTAGCCAAGCACTTCCTGAATTTAATCCATAATTCATCACCTGATGCAGTCAGAAGAATCCCAGTTGGGTCCAGATGTCGTTTCACTCATCCAGAGGGGTTTGATTCTTCCCTGGGAAAGCAGCACACTTTGGACTTGTGCAACAGTCCTCGATTTCGGCTCTACTTTTTTCAGAAAAAAATTCCTTTTGGAGGAATGGTGTGTTTGGTCCCTCTCTCTGCCTGCATTGGGCATTCTTCCTGTGACAATGCCCAGCTGCTCCTCACATTAAAACAGTTCGTTGAGAGCTTTCCAGGAGAAGGCAGCTACACATAAACTGCTTGTTGTTGTTTTGGAGTTTTTCCATGGTAAAGGTCAGGTACAGTGGGCAGGCCAGGAATTTCAGCCAGGATCCAGCCAAACCATTTCTGCATCCCTGTATCCTGAAGCTCTGCAGAAATAAAACTGCTTAAAGAGCTAAAGTTTGCACTTACTTCTGTGTATTTTCATTCCCAGTCATTAAAACCCATCGTTGGAGTAAGTCCCTGCTTGTGGCGTCTGTGGAGGTGCGGATGGTGAGATCCCAGAGATCCAAAGCTGGGTGCCAGGGAGGGAAATAAAGGAATAATAAATACCTGAAGGGCTGATGAATGCTGAGTAGCACAGTCTGGCAGGAGGAAGATCCAAAGGCAGCCTCTCATACAGATGTTTTCCTTCAGATAAAACATGTTTTCTTTCCTAATTTCAAACCAACTGTGTGGCCAGTGCCGAAAATGCCATCTCCAGGCCACCAGAGGCTGACTTTCCTTGTGCTAAAGTGGCTGTAGGTTTATGCTGTGATTTCCACCAGGCAGAGTCCTCCACACCCAAAACACCCCCACGAAAAATAGGTGGAAAGTTGTAATTCCCAGATCGTGGCCTGTAGTTTGTGACTTCTCTTGTTTCTGCTTGTTATCTCCAGTCTGGGTTGTTCACAATTCCATGGTTTCACATTTTCAGAGGGTGTTTTTGTTCCATTCTCTGCTCTCCTTGACTTCATGCTTATGACTCCCTTTTGCACCAAACAAACCTCTTTAACTTCTGCACTTTCATACAGAAATAGGGGATTGCTCCATTCCACCATATCCCACAGGAGAGCAGAAGTTAAATTTAGATACATGGGTTAGAACTGGAATTAGTAACCAGGTTCTGAGTGTGGTTGCTCTGGACCAGGCTCTACACTCCCCATTATTCATGTCCCTTTAATGTTATGTATGTTGCCTTCCTCACTCCCTTCAAAATGAAAATTAAATTAAATTGAAATTTCCCAGGCTGGTGCAGCAGCCACTTCCCTTTGGATATACCAGAACGACATCTGGGTGAACAAAGGGTTTGTTTCCTTGACTCTCAGGGACTTCTCTCCCTATAGAGCAGTGGAAGCCCCTGGACCCAGAGGGGAAGAAGCAATACGACCGGGAATTCCTGCTGGATATCCAGTTCATGCCTGCCTGTATCCAGAAGCCCGAGGGGCTGCCTCCCATCAGCGACGTGGTGCTCGACAAGGTGAGAGGAGAACCCATCAAACAGGTATGTGCAAGGGTTTGATATAAATAAAGATCCCTAATGCCTCATTCCTGAACCATTTTCATGTCAGGTTTTGGTGGGAAGTGGGACTAGTTGGTCTCATCGCAAAATTCTACAAATAGAGGTGTTGGTGCCTGATGAATGTGCACAGATGAAAGCAGTTTTGATGTTTTTTGTCTAGATAAATTATACCAGGTTGTTATTAAAATTTGAAATGGCCCAGCCATGAAGAGCTGAGGATCCAAATTAAGACTGGATGGAGAGGCAGTGGCTTCTATTAGATCAATTAATTCATCTATTAGATCAATTGAAAAACAAAGACAAACTTTGGGGGAAACTGTTTTTCCATCTGAAGCAGTTTATTCACTATTTCTAAGCTGATCTAATAAAAGATCTTTAAGATCTCCATTCTCGGGCAGTTTGAAGATTTCTCTCCAGCGTCATCTCAGAGCTGATTGTCTCCACTGGAGGTTTGGGCTTAGTGAAACACTTGGGATTTCAGAGTGCTGCAAGGCCTTGTTCTGCTGTCACTGGGAACTGGGGAGTTCCTTGGCTTTGATGGAACCACAGCAGACTCACTCTTGAGACTCAGGGATGTGGGTGATCCTTGTGTGCAGAAACATTTGCACTCTGAATTTCATACCCAGGCAAATTATAATACACAGCCATGTTCCCAAAATTATTTCATCTACCTTCTACTTTCCCATGATTGTTTCTCACTGTTCTGTGTTTGAGTTTCCTGGGCTCAGTTGCCCATCTCTCATGTTGGCACAGAAGCCATTGCTTTGAGGGAAGGTGGCAGTTTCATGCTTCTGAACCAAGACAGGCCCGTGTTACTATGATTTTATCCTGCATGATCTTTGAAATGTTTCTGAACTCCACCTGTTTCCTCAATGGTCTGCTGAAGAAGATGTATTTTAAATTAAATGCTTATTTTAACATAAGTGTGAATGCCTAAAACTTGAGCAGTTTGTTAAAAGCTTTAATTGGGATGTTAAATATGTTAAATGTGACTGTTATAGTTTAGCAGATGTTGTCTGTAGGTTGCATGACCTCAGCACCCCTGAGCAGCCCCTGTTTGTGTGCTCTGCTCACGGCACAGGTCAATCAGCCGAAATTGCCGCTGAGGACTCTGGACCCCCGGATCCTGCCACGAGGCCCTGACTTCACGCCAGCCTTTGCTGATTTTGGGAGGCAAGCCCCCGGGGGAAGAAACGTGTCTGGAAGTGTGAGTTTACTCCAACTTGCTCATTGAAAAACTGGCCTAGCACTGATGAAGTTCCTCCTCAGGCTTTTGAGCCTCTTCCAATGCGCCGATCGTTCTGGTTTTGTCAGGATTAATGCAGGGGTTGCTTGGCTGACAAAATGCAGGGAAATAGGAAATGGTCGTGGATGTTTGTCACGAGTAAGTGTTGTTTGGGAAGGGTTTGATCTCCTTCCAGTCTCCAGTGTGAGAGAGTGGAAGTGTTTCCACACCAGGACCCGGCAGTTGCGTGTGTAGTCGCGTGTTCGTCGTACAACAGACCCGGCGTCCGCGCATCAGCCTGAGGGCTGTGCTGCAAAGCACACCAACAGAGCAAAGAGATTTTGCTAACAAATAAAATACAGCAGCACCTGTGTGTTCCTGCTTTCTCTGTGCTTCCATGTGTTGCTTTGGTCACTTCATTCCTTGTTTTCCCACCTTTTCCGCTGCTTTTGTTTTACTTTCCCTTCTTCTCCCTGTGTCTGACTTTGCCCACACTCTGAAATCCCTCTGTGAGTTCTTCACTCATGCATCTGCCATGTCTTTTCCTGGGGCACAGATGCCCCCAGCACGTGCTACCCCATCAGTGCCACTGGAGGAGGACACTGCCGCCGTTAGGGGCAATCACTTGTTTTCAGCTATTGATCTGCTTCTGCTGTGTCCATCTAGAGTGTCTAACGACACAGCCATCACGGAGCTTTTAAACCTGCTGGTTCCAGAAGAGTTCCCTGAATCACTCCAACTTCTAAGTGTGCAGGTTTCCAGGAGTCAAACCCAGCAATTTTGGGTCAATGTAACATTTGTGCTATGAGAGCAGCCTTGTGGCCAGTGCCTCAGTTCCAAGGTGCACATCTGTGTCTTGGAGTTGCCTTGGTGCCACAGTTTCTCCCGGAGCACCATCTGGTCCACAAAACCTCATGAAGACGCCAGTGCTTCCCACCTTTGGGCCGTGCAGGCTGTGCTGTGGCGCCTCCTCTCCTGTCACGTGCTGAGTGTCCCGCGCCCTGCGGCGTCTGGGTAACGCACCTGTCGCTCTTTGTCTCTCCGCAGGCCTGCAAAGTGCAGAGCACCCCTGGATTGCCCTCCCTGGCTCGGTGTGGGCCCCCAGCATGCCCTCTCTTGGTCTCGCCTCACCCACCACTGAGGAACCTGCCGATAGGGGTAAGCCAAATCCCCCCTTCTCTCCCCAGACTTTGCACCTTTTTGTAGAGTTGCCTTTTTTCCCCATCACCCACTGTTGATAAAGAACGACTGGCAGAAAACTTTACAAAAAGGTGCAACCTTGTTTAAAAAAAAACCGAAACAAGACTTGCATTGTACCCCTCTAGGCAGTCTTCAGTGGTGGGTGGGACATCACCAGCTGAGGGCATGCTGGGACGTTGGCCTGAGCGGGATCTGCGAGGGTCTGCACTTTGCAGACCTGTGGAAAGGGGGAGAAAAGGTAAGTCCCGCTTACCCCGTTCATTTGGAGCATTCAGCACATAACATACATCTTACATTTGCACCTTTGCAGAGCAGAGCCTCTCCTTGCCTTGTTCTGGAGGAGGGCTGGAAGGGTGATGTGGTTTAACCAGCCTGTCCTTGACGCCTGCGGTTGTAGGATCAGAGGGTTCTGAGCCCAGCAATGCCAGATGTTCCCCCTTGTGCCGCATGGCAACCCCTGCGTGTGCTGCCTGCCCCCAGCCATCCCACCTCTGCACAGGCCATGCCATGAACCATCAAACCACTGCCTCTTCCTTGCCCCAAATAATGTCAAGCAGCTCAGCTCTAACCACTTCCGGCACGTTCAGTCTTTTGTTTCGCTTCTTTGGCTTTTGTCTTTGTTTCTCTCTTTTTGCTTGAGTGTGTTTTGACTGTTTCTGGCACTAACCAATGTTGCATCAGATGGCACTGGGATGTAGTTGCACAGAAGCAGAATGCAGCTGGGAAGGCTCTTTGGTGTAGGCAGGGTTAGGTGTGCGTGGCAGGTGAGGAAATGCAGAGATGTGGGGCTGGAGCGGACAGGCCTGTCCTGCACAGGATGCACTTGCTTTGTCCTTCCTGAGAGGTGATGGACACCAAAATCTCCTCAGTTCTTGTTCCTGGACAGCACAACCTCTCCCACCATCAAAGATCAATTTCACTGTCTGCATTCAAAGCCTCTTATAGAGGGAGAAACACTTCCTTAATTCCTTGGATGGTTTCTAAAGTATTTCCATGACTTGCCTGAGTGGGAGCACCAGATCAGTCTATGCTGAGTCCTTGGCTCCTCTGCAAGAGTCTTGTACCTGTGTCTTCCTGCTTTCTTTTCCTGCGTCTTCCTCCAGAAGAGAGGTCATTCAGATTAATGCAGGAGCTCCTGGTAATTGCCCCATGCCCCAGAACTATCATTATTTACAGAAAACCAGGCCTGAGCTCAGCCACCTCTTTAACTTGCTGTATAAATCTGGAGCAAAAAGCCCCAGACCCCTAGGTCATTTCTGTTAAAAGTTAGATCTGTCTATTATTTTATTACTTCTTCAAAGCTGTTCACTGATGGAAAACCTAATCACACAGTTGGAACTGAGTTTGTTCACAGATATTAAAATGGTACAGTCTCAAAGAAAGTCTTTGTTGTGTTGATGCCTGAAAGATCTGGGCTCAAAGGCAGCTGGATGTGAGGAGGTGACATGTGACACGCTGGTGCTCCGTGCATCCCTCATTTTGCCAAGGGAGCCACCTCTTCAGGGGTGGCTGTTTGCTAACAAGGAGCATTTGCATGGACCCGTGCCCGAGGAAGCGCCGCCTCTGACTCCGTCCTGTGCGTTCCAGCCTGGCGTGTTTGGGAGTCCTTCAGAGCAGAGCTGCCTCTGTGCAGGAGATGGGCTGGCTGCAGGTCACCTCTCCTTGGCTTTGCCCCTGTTCTGGGCAGAATGAGCTCAAAGGTTTGGGTTTTCTGGGCACACTCCAGCTTGGCTCTGATTACAGAGCTGTCCACGGGCAGGAGATGTGTGGTGAGCTCTGGCACACACAGCTGTGGCCAGTCAGTTTTCTGTTACATCACTGTCTGGTTTTTCAGCTGGAGGGAAGTCTCTTCTCTCCACGTGTGCAGCATGTTCAAAGCCTGGGCAGCAGAACTGTGTAACACCAGAGGTGGTGTGTGAAGGCAGGGCTGTTGTCAGGCCTTGCTGTGCTAGACCAGTGTCAGTCAGGGATCAGGGTGGGAGCAGAGATGGGACCTAGGGAGTGTTCAGTGTCTGCTTTAGGAAGGTGTCTAACACACAAAAACATCCTGAAGGCTCCGTGTTCCACTGTTGACTCCTCAGGAGTGATCAGCTGGTGCAGTTGGACTTGATGATCTTGGAGATCTTTTCCAAGATAAATGATTCAGTGAATTACAGCATTCATGACACTTGTGCCCCTTGCAGTTTGACCAATCTGCTGGGCTGTTTCTGTCTGAGGCAGGGGATGTTAACAGGGGTCTCTGTAAGCTGAGGGGAGCCCAGTGACTCCCTGTCCCTCAGAGCCCTCTCCCAGCATCACTGGGTGTGCAGAGAAGCTGTGGCATGAGGTCATTGCCTTCTGACAGCATCTTCCTCTCTCGCTGTTATCCCATAATGAAGCCCAAAAAAGCTCCAGCACTGCTGGTGTTCCTGTTCATTTGCACACATTTGCCTTGTCAAAGGCAAGTGGTTCTAATCCTTCCTGCCTTTAAGAAGGATTTTACCTTTCAGTAACACAAACCCAGGTTTGTGGCTGATGTATGACCTAAGAGGCATCAGCCAAGAGCCCTTTCCTCCTAATCATTGAAGCTCTTCAAGTAACTGCAGTGGTTTGGCCTTTTTGATGCTCATTGAAAATCTCTTTGTTGAACAAAGTGGCCTTTGAAATAACCCATCTTCCATGAGTGGCTGCTGAGCAGATTAATTACTGCTGTGGGAAGTACCAGGTTTGATAATGGGGTTTTGCTGTGTTAATTTGTACCTCGAGGTTGGCCATTTGTGATAAATGAGTTCAGAAATGTGAAAGAGTGTGGAGGAAGAGCAACCTCCCAACATCACCTGGTACCTTTAGTCCTTAATCAGAAGCCCTCAGATGATAAAGAGGAGGTTTGGGGGTGTCTTGTACCCTGCCACTTGTACATCTGGTGAAAAATCTCCCAGGTGTGGCAGGTTTTGTGCCTATTTGGGAGGAGCATCACATTACACAGGATTGCAGAGGTGCTTAAGCAGTTCCAAAGCAACCTGATTCCCTTTCTCCTGTGAAACCCAGAGTTTGTCCCATATCTGCTAGGATCTTTATTTTTAGAGTGCAGGAGCTGCAGTGATACTCCTTCACTGTTTTACATCTTTCCCATCTCAAAATGGCTTTGTTGGAAGCAATCTCCAGTAGAACTTAACATTTCTGGCAGACCTGCTAATTTATCATTGTCTAAGTGCTTGGGATGGCATGTTTGAAATATGCCTGTAAGGGCTGAATTCTTCCACACCTTGCTGTGATGTCTCAGTTACGCAGTTTCTGACTCTCCAGAGGCACCTTTGGCCCGTCGGGGTCAGTTCTGCCCCATGTAGCAGCACCTGGAGCACTGCCAGGTTGTGTAGGCAGAGTCATCCCATCTCTCTGTTGGGAAAAGCTGCCCAGAGAAATGTGTCTGGTGTCTCCACATTCCCTGTGAGCAGCCTGGAGCAGTAGTGGGTCGGAGGGACTCCTTGTCCAGCAGGACGTGCTGGTGCCAGCGGTGCCATCGGCGGCTGTTGGCATTTGCCCCGGAGTGTGTTACCCAGCGTGAGCCTAAAGTGGGATATAACAAGGAATGTTTTTGTCCTAGTTGTTGAATGTTGGACCGAGGAGATCTCAGCCAGGCCAGAGGAGGGAGCCCAGGAAGATCATCACTGTATGTGTGAAGGAGGACGTGCACCTGAAGAAGGCAGAGAATGCCTGGAAGCCGAGCCTGAAGAGGGAAAACCAAACGGAGGACCCGGAAAATGTCAAAACCCAGGTGAGGGCATAAGCAGGTCTGAGGGTGCATCAGCTGCACCAGGTAATGATAATTTACCTTCCCTCTTGTATCAGAGAGTGAGAAAGGGCAATGAATTGCAGTTGGAATCCCAGTTTTCCCCTACCTTGATGATATTTTTTGTATGTTTATTCTTGACCTGGCTTTTAAATGCCAGGCCTGTATATTAAGCAGAGAACACTAGACAAACTCTGATTGCTTTCCTACTGCTCTTTTACTGGAATATTTCTGTCTCTGTTCTAAAGCAAAGAACCCTACATTCCTACTGCACAGAACTTGGTTTTCATTTTTTTAAACTACATTTCTGCCCTGAATCCTCAGCAAGACTGAGGTTCCTCTGTGAAATCTTTCACTTGGTCCTGCCCAGCTCAGTGGTGCCATCTGAAGCTCTCTTCTGTCCTTCTCCCCCTCCTCTCCTCCATGGGGTACTCGCTCTGGTAGGTGTTTGTCTGGTAGTCAAGCTTGTAATTTGTAGGGTAAGTTGGGATGGTCTTGAAGAACACTGGAATTCTGTTCTTGGAGCTAATGGTGGCATTGTTGACCTCATTATCATCCTGGATAGCAAAAGATGAAGTGCCTTAAAGTGAATTATAGGAATGACTGGTTACCTCTGGCTGAAGGAAACAGAGGTCACTCCCTGTTAATTTATATCTCGTGGATTAAATTTATATAAAGAAGAGTATTTCTGATAGGAAGGGCTTTGTGCCTCTGTTGCACTTGATAAAAGCACTTGGGTGTTTCCAAAACTCTTGCCCTGTAGTCTTGGTCTTTGGTAGCCAAGTGAGAACTGGGGCTGGGCTGTGCAGAAACATGTGATGTGTCCCTCAGCTTCCCAGACATTCCTACAGGATGTCTCCGTTCCCCTGTGGGAAGCATCCTGGCTCATTTCTGGAATCCCCCTTCACCACCTGTGCCTGAACTTGCAGCATTTCTCTCATTCAGGAGCTGTTCCGCAAGGTACGGAGCATCTTGAACAAGCTGACGCCCCAGATGTTCAACCAGCTCATGAAGCAGGTGACAGACCTGACAGTGGACACGGAGGAGAGGCTGAAGGGAGTCATTGACCTGGTCTTTGAGAAGGCCATCGACGAGCCCAGCTTCTCCGTGGCCTACGCCAACATGTGCCGGTGCCTGGTGACGGTAAGAGCTGCCGGCACGGGAACTCCTCTGGGCAGTGACACAAACTGCAGAGAGCAGAGTTAAATGTCACTTTCTGAGTGTAAGTAAGAATAATTAATGTGGAGTATTGGTTTGTTGGCCATGTCTGAGGCAGAAGGATTTGCTTAGAGCAGTTGTTGGGAGTTGAGGGCTCCTTGCTCCACTTAATCACAAGATGAGTTATATTTGGGACGTTCATGGAATCACAGAAGCATGGAATAGTATAGGTGGGAAAGGGAACTTAAATTTCTTCTCATTCCACCTGCTGACATGGGCAGGGACACCTTCCACTATCCCAGACTGCTCCCAGCCCCATCCAACCTGGCCTTGGATACTTCTGGGATGGGGCAACCACGGCTGCTCTGGGCACCCTGTGCCAGGGCCTCACCACTCTTCTGTGTCTGTGTCTGTGTTCCAAGGGAGCCTGAGATGAGCTAGGCTTTGCACAGATCATTCTCATATAGTGAATTTAGGACAAAAGAGCCCCCTTTTCCCCAGGCCCTTCATGACATGTAGTGAAGGAATATGGCTTAAGCCTTCAGCACAGAAGAGGAGTGTTTTTAAGCAGGAGGTGTTTTTAAGGAATCCTATGGATGGAAATGTAATTCATTCCCGGGCGGAGGTGGTGTCAGCCAAGTTTGGAGTGTGACTTAACATCTGCAATGTAAAACTGCACTGGAAATCTTGTTGTGAGTCTTTAGTTTCACAGCCTCGTGGAGCTGCACAGCTCAACATGAAGAACAGAATAAATTGTTATAGATGACCCCTCCTCTGTGGAGTTTATCCCTATTTTTGCTGATGTTTTTCTTCCTTCTCACTCCAGCTGAAAGTGCCCATGGCAGACAAACCTGGGAGCACAGTAAATTTCCGTAAGTTGCTGTTAAATCGCTGCCAGAAGGAATTTGAAAAGGACAAGGCTGACGATGATGTCTTTGAAAAGAAGCAGAAAGAACTTGAAGCTGCCACCACTGTAAGTGGTGTTTTTCTCCATAAGATCTCAGATCTCCCTCAGAAATGTATTTCCTTTTGAGACAGCAGTTGATTTGGGGGGATTTTGGAGTTGAGACTTTCGTTCTGTCACTATGCCTGAGGATAATAAAAAATATTTGCCTTGACAGTGGGTTTATTCCAACATTTTTTGGACTTTAGGAGATAAAGAGGGAACAGTGTCTATGGATATAAAACTGGATCTTTCAAAGAGTTCTGTGCACTGGGAATGTGGTTTTGCAGGGCTGTTTTCCTGTTTTACAGCCAGAGGAGAAGACGCGGCTCCATGATGAGCTGGAAGAGGCCAAGGACAAAGCCCGGCGGAGATCCATCGGGAATATAAAATTCATTGGTGAGCTTTTCAAGCTGAAGATGCTGACAGAGGCCATCATGCACGACTGTGTGGTGAAGCTGCTGAAAAACCACGATGAGGAGTCCCTCGAGTGCCTTTGCCGCCTGCTTACGACCATTGGCAAGGACCTGGACTTTGAGAAGGCAAAGGTAGGGCAGGAATGGGAGCAAGAGATGAGGCTCTCTGGGCAGGACTGGAAAAATGGGTGTGGGGTGTTTTTATTTGAAGATTTGTTTTTCTTCAGGAATTTCCATATGGCATGAGGAAATCATCCACTCTGTGCATGTTTTGTCATGACCTGGCCTTGCTCCCTGCTCTGTAATAGACTCTGTATCATTTTCATAGCAGTGTTCTCTAGTTGTTATTTCCAAAGATTTTGTTCAAACACGCAGTCCAGAAATGCTCAGCATTTACTTTTTCCAAGTTGAATGTCCCTCTTTCTTTGTAGTTCCCAAAACATATTTCCAGCTGAAGGTTTATGTTTCCTACAGAAGCCACCATAAAATGTGTTGTTCAGGTTAAATCTAAAACACGCTCATTAACCTGTTCAAACCCACACCTGAGCCTCAGGGGTGCCTGTGTTTTGTGTCCTCCTTGTCTCCAGTTGTGCTGGGATGTGGTAACTGTTCTGCAGCGCTCCTGCATCCTCCTCCCCATTTTCCAGCAGCTGTATCTGTAGCATGGAGCATTGCACACTCCAAGAGCTTCTCTTGGCACACTCTGACAGACAGTCTGCTGCTCTTTCACAAACGCCAGGCTTGGGATGCAAAACTCGAGGGCTCTGCCAGGAATCAGTGGGACTCAGCTCTGGAAGCAAACGGAGCTAATTGTGTTCAGCTGCCCCGGGCAGGGAGTTCCCTCTGCACTCCCTGGGTCTCAGGAATCACAGTGGATCAATCCTGAGCCTTAAGGGGAAAGAATTTCCCAGCCTGTTTTGCGAGCACTGATTGAAACAATGAGATTTATCAGCAGTTCCAGGCTAAATGCCCCGTGCTGTGAGCACAGCACTAGTGTGGGATTCAGTTTCTCCATGTGTTTTTGGAAGAAAACCAGGTCTGACTTCCAAGCTGAGGTTAGGCTGGATAAGGCCTGGATGCTGTTTTGGGCTTTTTGAGCACTGTAAAAGCCAACATTTTGCTGGTTCTGTACCCTCAAGCTGGGGCATGGCAGGACACAGAGTGAGGGAGCAATTCCAGATGCCTCTGTCCTGTCTTTGGGGTTGGTTATTTCTGTCAAGACTGAGAGAATCTTAATGGGATAGACATTTTATAATGTGTTTTTATTGAAACTGAACTGTTAGTCATAGTTCAATTAAAACTTCCAAACAAAGTCCATTGGAAGTGTTTCCCCATCATCCCTAACTTTGGAAACATTTGCTCCCAGAGCTGGAACTTTCCAAGGCAAGGCCAGACACAAATTTGAATGGACTTCTTTCTTGTTTATTTAACTACAGGGGTTTAGCTGGTTTTTAGTGAAGAGAGTGGGAAACACAGTAGGAAACTGCTCTGAAACTCTTGTTTGAAACAACTAGAGACTCTATTTTGAGAAAAAAAGGCTTTTTAGAGCTTGGTGAGCCAAATTTAGACCTAACAAGAGCTTCTCTGCTGATCTCTGATTGCACCACATCCCAATTTTCTGGATGAGAAGAAGTTTGTGGGACTTTTTCCCACAGCTGAGCTCATCAAACTGTTCTTGCAGAGAGACCCAGAGCTGCTGCTCAGTCTGGCTTGGCTGAGCTCAGGGAATAAACCATGGAATGATATGTCTTAGGCTGGTTTTGTACCCATTTTGTTTCCTGAGACAGTTTTTCTTGGGCTGAGGTGAGCACACAGCTGATTTGAGGAGGTGAAGCTCATATTGAGACATATTTTTGATGGAGGTAATATTTATTATCATGTATGTGCAGAGGATGTAGATGGTTTGTGTAATTAAAAACACAGAGAAAGTGTGTGCCTGTATAGTTGTGCCTCATATCCTGCACATGCTGCCCTGTGCACCCTCAAATCCATCCTGGAGGAGTGTACAGGACCCAGCACTCACCTCTCTGGGGAGCAGCCCTGTGTCCCTGATGTTTCTGGCACAGAAATCCTGGAATGCAGGACTCACTGGGTGTCCCTTGAGGAAGTGTTTTCATTTTTCTCCACAACGTGCTGATGATGTTTTCCTTGTCTAGCCCCGCATGGACCAGTATTTTAATCAGATGGAGAAGATTGTGAAAGAAAGGAAAACCTCCTCAAGGATTCGGTTCATGCTTCAGGATGTAATAGACCTAAGGCTGGTAGGTCCTAACTCCAGTGAGTTAAAGCATGAAATCATGGAAAGCTAGACTGATCTGGGTTGGAAGGAACCTTAAGGATCATCTCGTTCCATGGCCCTGGACATGTCCCAGGGTGCTCCAAGCCCCATCCAGCTTGGCCTTGCACACTGCCAGGGATCCAGGGGCAGCCACAGCTTCTCTGGGCACCCTGTGCCAGGGCCTGCTCATCCTCACAGTAAAGAATTTCTTCCAATATTCCATCTGACCCTGCCCTCTGGCGGTGGGAAGCCATTCCCCTTTGTCCCAGGTCCCTCTCCTGCTCTCCTGGAGCCCCTTTAGGCCCTGGAAGGGGCTCTGAGCTCTCCCTGGGGCCTTCTCAAGGTGAAGACACCCTCTGTCATGCCAGTCTGTCATGTTCCTTTCCATATCCAGGCTGGATAAGTTCTCATGCTGAGCAGGGATTCACGGCTCAAGTGTTGTTAGGGGCAGATCTGTTCCCTTTCTCCCCAGAGTCTGGCTGTTCAAAGCCAGGAAATGTCTCCTTGTTGTCCTGGTGCTGTGGTCAGTACACGTGTGCTGCAGGGGGTTCATCACTGTGCAGGTGAAGACGTGACCATGGGTGGAACAAACCTTCCCAGCAAATGTAATTCTCCCCCCAGGGGAGCTGGTTTGGGTTGTGTGGAGGCTGAAGTCACCATTTTGGCTGCAGGTAGATAATTACCCTGAGAGCTGTAATGAAGCTGCAGCAAGATAAGGGACAGTGTGGTCATTCCAGGGCTGGAAGGGTCTGGGCATTGCACAGCTGAAAAGACACATCAAGTGAGGAAAGTGGTTTTTGGAGTGACAGCTCCACTCTGCAGGACTCCTGTGTCAGCCATCACCATTCCTGGAGTGCAAAGTACTGTCTCCAGTATAAAATCAGTCACTTCTTGGCTTTTTTTTATTTTCAAGGTTTCATTTTTTCCCTCAAGCTTGGAGGAAAGGCTCTCACCAAGGGTATCAGTCATAAACAGAGAGTGACAGCAGCTTTTTTCCTTTCCTCTGAACCTTGAAAGGGAAGCTGAGAATGTCAGGCTGGGGGTTGACATGTTCTAAATTCAGTCAGGTCTTTGCTGCAGTCTCTGTACTTGAGTATAAGGCTCTGCTCTCTGGTGCTGGGGTAACCATGTCCATAATGTGTCCCAGCTTCACAGGACTTTTTCCAGCCCCTCTAAGGCATGACAAGGGTGGGAGGATGAGGCCTTATTCCCAGTGTTCACATTCTTGTTTGATGCTCCCCTGGAAGTTTCCCTGAGCACGTGTTTGATTTTTTTGCTTCTTCTCCAGTGCAACTGGGTGTCACGGAGAGCAGACCAGGGCCCCAAGACAATTGAGCAGATCCATAAAGAAGCCAAGATTGAAGAGCAGGAGGAACAGAGGAAGGTGCAACAACTCATGACCAAAGACAAGAGGAGACCAGGTAAAGTAAAAGCCAAGTTGGCTGCTCCTGTCACTAGTTACACATCCAGTGGCCTTAGAGGGAATCCCACATAAAAGGAAAAAAATCTGTGGGTTTTTTTTGCTAAGTGTAATGAGCACAGGGCATTGGGGCCTGATATGGCAGATGCTGGAAAAGGGACAGATCTGCCATGGATTGGCTGTGGGGATTGTCAGGGGCAAGTCTCACTGATGAATATAACCAACCACAGGTCAGCAGTGCTTAAGCTTTCCATTCATGCAAACCATGCTTGATTTTGTGACAGGCTGCCAGAAATCTGTTCTAACAAGTTATTACTTAGAAGTCAGGTTTGCCATCCATTCTCATGCACTGCAGAGTCTCATTTCAAGAGAAAAAACATCTCATTTCAGGAATAACTGTGTTGTCTTTAATTGTTAAAGTCATGAGGTGCTGACTGTGTGTGAGGGAGTGTCTTGGCATCACCTTAAACTGCTCCTGGCCCTCAGGACCTGAAGACAAATTTGGAGTGACTGGGAAAGTGAAGACTGGGACAGAGCAGGGCAAGGACAAACTGATTTTGGGGATTCTTCAATATAAGGATTATCAAATGAAAGTGATTTGAAAACAGGTTGTAAAGAAAACACATGTAGACTTTAATTATCCTAAAAGTGACAGCAGGAGAAGGTGAGGAACCTGGGAGTGCCTGAGGGGCTCCATTCAGACCAGCCAAGTGCTGCAGGAATTGTGGGGTGAGTGAGGCTCTGGTCAGGGAAGGCATCTCACCTGCTCCTTCCCTGAGCTCATGAACGTGCACCCACAAGAATGCAGAGAAATCCAGCCAGAAACCATCCCTTCCAAAAGCAGCCCTTGAAAGGAGTGAGAGCTGCTATGTCCAGGCTGTTCTGTGAGAGCACAGCAGCAGGGTTATGTCTTGTCAGTGTGAAGGATGTTCCTGAGCAGGACCATGCCATCAGAGCAGCAGGATCAGCTGAGGGTGGCTCTCTTTTCCATCCTCAGGTGTCCCACGGGTCGATGAAGGCGGCTGGAACACTGTGCAGGGGGCAAAGAACAGCAGAGTGCTGGACCCCACCAAGTTCCTTAAAATCACCAAGGTAGGTGCCAGCACAAGCCTCCCTCAGTACTGTAAAACATCTGTTAGTCTAGGAAGGACTGGGACAGCGTGTACAAGTCAAAACTTGGGGTTGAGACATTTTAAATCCTCAGAGTTAATATTGTGTGTAAATCAAGCTTCATTATCTTCTGGATGTTGCTGTTTTGTCCTGAGGGAAAGGAATGTGCAGACTTTCTTTCTCAGGTTCTTGGTGTCCTTTTAGTAATCCAGAAGCTCTCACAGTCAGAAAATCTGCATTTCATTCAGTGATGAAAATGTGGGCCAGGGTATTGTGTGACATGGACATGCAGCACAGCACCCATGTTCATAGGTCTCAAACACATCACCTGGGGGTCTGAAACACCTGCTGGAAATCTTTGGCTGCATCAAGTTTTTGAGACCCTCTTCTAATGCAGCTCTTCCATAAAACAGGGAGGCCACATCCACTTAATGTCACAAACAGCAGCACTCCAGACTTAGGAGGCTCCAGTAGAATGGGAAGAGCTGTGTCTGCTTTTAGAGGTTTCTTGACTTTGTGGCATGGTTGCATCTCCCAGTGTGTGATAAATTCTCATGTTCATCCTTCAGATGAGCATCTACCTGTTATTTCACGATTGGACTGGTGGATTTGGGGCTGGTTGGATTTTGGATTTCCAGGCTTCAGGTTGGGCAAGTTGGAGATTTCTCCTTTGTATCAGAACAGCTCTGGGTTTTCTTGCCAAGGAAAAGTCTGGCCTTTTGCATAAATCATTGACTTCTGAATATCCCCTTGTTCCACTTAATGTCACTCACCCTGAATTTTTACACTCAGTGCCTGGATTCTTGGAGACCTGTAAAGCAGGACCTGGACAGACTGCAGCCCTTCTGCAGATGCAATCAGTTTGTTCCTTCTGAATGTCATAAAGCAGTCTCCAAAACTTCATTAGCAGGAGAGGTTCAGCCTCCTCCTGCCTGGACTTATGGCTCATCTGGGAAAAGCCCTTCTCCTTTGTTCCATACAAATGGAGCTGGTTCCACAGCAGATGCTTTGGAAGGAAAGAGGAGCTCCCCTGAGATCTGCGAGGTCACAACCTTTTTGTCAATAAATTCTCCACTGAACATTGTAAAATCAATGTTCTCTTATTGCCAGACACAACTTCTTTCCTCCAAGTTCTGCAACCTGTTGTCATCCTTTGCCCTCTGGATTGTTTGGTGCCCTGCAGGTCCCTCCAAAGCCATGACTGGAGAGCTGATGGACTGTGAAGCTGGTTTACACATCACAAACAAACTGAACACCTTTCAAATATGGATATACTGAGTTTTTCCACCTTCCTGAGCTTCAGAATTCCCAAGAAAAAGAAGCTCCTGCTCACTGTGAATGTCTCTCACTGACATTTGGAAGAGGCTCTTTGTGATGCCCTTTGTTTTTTGTCTTTTCTGTCTTGGGCCACAGTTTGGTCTTCCAAAAATATGTAAAGTATATTTTGGTGTTCACAAGACTGGGATTATTGCCAAAAAACTCCCATTTATTATTAAACTGTACTATTTGCCCTTGTAATTGTACATCCTGGCATGTTTTACAGCCCACAATAGATGAGAAGATTCAGCTCGTGCCTAAAGCCCAGTTGGGCAGCTGGGGGAAGGGCAGCAGTGGTGGAGCCAAGGCAAGCGAGATGGGTAAGTCAGGATGGGCCCTCACCCTCAGCTTTGCTGCCATAGAGCAGGTTGGGGTGGGGTTCATTGGATCATGGAATGTCCTCAGCTAGAAGGGACCCACAGGGATCAGAGTCCTTCCCCTGGCCATGCACAGACACCCCAACAATCCCACCCTGTCCAGAGGCTCCTGGAGCTCTGGCAGCCTCAGGGCTGTGCCCATTCCCTGGGGAGCCTGGGCAGTGCCAGCCCCCTCTGGGGAAGAGCCTTTCCTGATATCCAACCTAAACCTGGCACAGCTCCAGCCTTCCCTCAGTCCTGTCCCTGCACACAGAGCAGAGATCAGAGCTGTCTCTCCCCTTGGAGGAACTGCAGCCCCCAATGAGGGCTCTGCTCAGTCTCCTGTCCCTCCCCCTGTGTGTGATCTCCTGACAGGAAGGATTGAAGTGAGGCAGGCACAGCCTTTCCTTGCAGTTCTGTCCCCATGGCTCTGAAACAGCTCTGGCTGAGCTGCTCAGTGATGCTGAGGTATCAGCAGTCCTGACCTTGCTGCTCTGCTCTGTTTTGTCTCCACGATCTCCAGACTCCTTGCGACCAAGTGCCACAAGTCTGAACAGATTTTCTGCCCTGCAGCCTCCAGTGTCCCCAGTATCTGCCTCATCTGCGTCTTCAGACCTAGAATCGCGCAGGGCCTTAACGAGGTGCGTGTCACTCCTCACTGCTGCACCCCTGCTCTGGGCAGCAGCACTCAGAAAAAAGAGAATTCCTTCCCTTCCCAGGAATGCCTGGCTCCTTCTCCCCCTCCGAGTTAGCTTCAGACATGCCTGTATATTATAATATCATAGGAGAGAGGTGGAATTACTTCTAAAAACATTTTGATGAATGTTTTCATTTCCACTTCATCCTTCAGCTAAGGGTAGTTGTGTTTAACAGATAAAAACTCTTCAGATAAAATGTGGTAATAAATAGGTTGGACTTAATGGCTGTGAATTCAGCCAGGTCAGTAGGTTTATTTATCCAGGAGAGCACACCTAAAACCTGGCAGAAATGCAGCATAAAACTGTGTCTGACCCTTCCCAGCAGGTGTGACCTGCCTGTGCTCCTGCATCCAACAAGAAACTGCAGAGCCTCTCTCACTGCAATTCCTTCGAGGCTGCAACCACTCCAGATTGGAGCATGAAACATGTATTAACCCTCAATAATTTATTAACTCTAGACACGGTTTATAAATGTGCAGTTCATTTAAAATGTCACTGGATCTTCCTTCCAGTGCACACAAGCTGCTGAAGGGTTTTCCTGGGTTGTGTCTCTAATGTTTTCCTTCCAATTTCATGTAAAACTTGGACTTACCTGGAAATTATTCAATTTTGGCATAATTTTGCCCATCTTACTCATTAACACAATAATAGGACAGATCGTTGTGACCTGTTGTTAAGAGCCTTCACTTTTTGGGAAGTATTTTTCAATGAATGGGTGAAAAATACAACTCTTACAGAATCACAGAATGTTTTGGGTTGGAGAGAGTTGAAAGATCACCCATTCCCACCTCCTGCCATGGGCAGGGACACCTTTTGTCCCAGGCTGCTCCAAGCCCCATGCATTCTGGCCTTGCACACTGCCAGGGATCCAGGGGCAGCCACAGCTGCTCTGGGCACCCTGTGCCAGGGCCTGCCCACCCTCACAGGGAAGAATTTCTTTGTTGCATCTAATCTAAAGCTCTCACACCATTTCAAAATGGAGCAGAGTCCTTGTGTTATAAAATTCACTATTTTGTGTATAAAATGGGTGCTGTAGAGCATTGCTTTGACATATGCTCTCTAGGAGGCATTAGCTGTGCCTGTCCTCTCTGGGTATTTCTGTTTGTGCATCCCTGAAATGGAGTTAATTTTGGTTGTAGGTACAGCTGTAAGAAATGGAGTCCACAGTCCTGTGGGGCTCGAGGGGTGATTTTTTCCTGCAGTGAGTCCCTCCTGTACCTTTTCTAACCTCTGGGCATGTTCTTGTTGGGCAGTCGCGGCAGCACGGGCAGGGAGAAGAACGACAAAGCTCTGCCACCTTCCCTGTCCCGGCCCAACACCTTCCTCCGGGGCAGCAGCAGCAAGGAGCTGCTGCTGGACAACCAGGCCCAGGAGGAGCAGCGCAGGGAGATGCTGGAGACGGTGAAGCAGCTGACAGGAGGCATGGAGATGGACAGGAACAGCACTGAGGCCGACAGGAACAAAGCCAAGGAATCTGGTAATGGCTCCTCTGTGCCCGGGGAGTCTTGCTGAATGCGTGGAAAGGCACAAGGGAGAATCTGTCAGGAGCAGTGACAGGTGTCTGTGCAGGGCACTGTGAGGCTGCTGCAGCTGGGATGCAGCTCCCAGAGCTGGGTGACACAGCTGGGTCAGGCAGGCCTGGGCTTATCCCTCTCACCAGCTCCTGTGTAGGATCCAGTGGCGTTGAAAGGCTGCAGGTGCCAGCACAGCACCCCATGGCATTGTCTTGCCTGTCTTATCCTGTCACTGTCTCACTGGCTTCTGGGCATAAAGTCCCCCAGATCAGTGTCAGCTCTTCAGGAATGCTTTTCCAGTGCCCAGTAAAGCCATATCTACCTTTTTCAAGCATTCCCCAAGGCCAGGGCAGGGATTTGCAGATGGTGCAGAGCAGCTTTTTAGCACTGTGTTGTTGCCAGCCCTCCTTTTGAGCCAGCCCTGGTGCAAAGGATGGTTGCACCCACCAGAGTGACTCGTCTGTCAGCTTGTCAGTCCTGCAGCTCCTGCTTTTCCCTCCTGCCACCCTGGGCTGATCTGTTAGTGGGAAAATAGGGACACAGGGTGATGTTCCCATTGGACAGAACCTTTATAGCAAGTACAGCGTTCAGCTCCTTCCCTGGGAAACATCAGAAACTGCTGCAGTGAGGGAAACACCCCAACTGCCACAGCACAGCACAGACTTATCCTGATGCTTCAGGATATTGTAGACAATCCATGGGGACCAGAGTTTTGGGTTGTGAATGGGAGATTGCCTTGGACTGCTGCCCATCACAGTCAGCATTATTTTAACTTTGCTGCAACAGCTCCCATTTAATTATTTAATGTTGGTGCAGAGCTTTGAAGGTGTTCGACTTGTGCCACTGCCAGCTGTGATCCTGCAAGGGAGTTCATATGGGGGAAAAGTAGCCAGGAAAGGATCACAGAATCCCAGAATGGTTTGAGTTGGAAGGAACCTTAAAGCTCATCCAGTTCCAACCCCCTGCTGTGGGCAGGGACACCTTCCACCTTTCTGAGGCTGCTTCAAGCCCCATCAAAGAACTACCCTGTGCCTGAGGATGGGACAGGGGACACACCTGCCCTAGAGTGACTTCAGTTCTCAGAATGTCATCTTTAATATGCTGATTTTCCTTTTCCAAACGTTTTTTGTTTTATTTCCACCAGCCAAGCCAGAAGCTCCCCCAACTCCTGTGCAAGAAAAGCCTTCACTATCAGAAGAGGAAATAGAGAGAAAATGCAAATCTATCATTGATGAGTTCTTGCATATTAATGATTTTAAGGTAAGCAAGATGAAAATCTCACTCAACAGAAAGCTCTGAGGGTCTGCAGTGATTTCTCTCCAGGGCGTGTCTGTGAGCACCCAGCCCACACAGAAGCAGTGGAAGCAGCAGGGCCAGACAGAGGCCAGGCAGCAGCAGCAGCTCCATGGGCACTCCCAGGACAGTTGTTTCCCAAGTTTGTTTTCTGCCCTGCTGGTAATAGGAAAAATAGCCCAGCCAGTGTGTTTTAAGTAGCAAGATGGATGTGTATCTGTCATGAATCACTGAGCAGCGACATAATACCAGCAATTTTGGAAGCAGAAAAGCTAGTGGGAAAATAAACAGAGGTTTTCATTTAGTTATCAAAGCATGTGCTGTTCTGATCTGGAGGCAGATAAAGCAATACTAAATATTGAACAAACCACTCCAGAGGTTATTTAATAAACATTGGAAATTACTGAGCAGCCATCATCACTTCCTAGTTAAAAGTTTGAAATTTTGTTTGCCTTGTAAATGGGTTTTTTTTAGCTCATCCAGGGAGTTTGTGAGACGTGTTACATTGGCTGCAAAGCTGCTTCATTTGATCTTTCACTGAAATAAGTTTTAAAACCTGCCAAGTTTGAAATGGCAGCACTTGAGAGTTGCTGGTTTGGCACCCTAAAAGCACAGTTGCTGCTTCCATTTCATTGGACTTCCAGTTAATAATTGGAAAGAGGAATATTCTTGTGATGGATTGTTTAGGGTTCACATCTAGTTATTGGGATAAATTATTAAATACTTGGTTTGGAGAGGAAAAACCTTGCTCTGATTGGCAGTGAGCTGGCCTGAAACCCAGGAGCTGGTGAGCCAAGGAGTCTCTACTCTTTTTCCTGCTTTTGTTGGACTCCAAAGGCTCCTCCTGGATGCCTGTGGTGAAGGGGCCACGTTGGTTCCCTGTTTGCAAATATAGGAATGCATTTCTGTGCCTGACTGGAAACTGAGCTGAGCTACTTTAGACAGGGCAGGGCTGGTTAAAAGTCTATGAAATCGAGGCAGCTTGTTTGAATCAGGAATTATTTGGTGCTGGGGGATTCTTGGTGCTCTTCAGGTGCAGCGAATCTCTGACAAACAGGTGATGTTCCTGCAGCCACCTGTGAGGGAGTTCCTGCTCTGTAGAGCAGAGGAACAGCCCTTTCCAGGTGTTTGGTCCCCAGTCTGACCTGACCATGGGCCCAACCTGCTGAGCAGTGACCCTGGTGATGTCCCAGGACCACTGGGCTCCTGACCTGCAGCATAAATCCATACAGGGCCTGAGGAAACACATCTAGGGCTGCCAGGTCTTGGTAGCTCAAGGCATAACTAGTCACAGAGCAGATGCCTGTTGTAAGGAATGCCACAGATCTGTGGGCTGGACCCAGAAGGTCACTGGATGGTTCTTGTGATGGCAATAAAGATTTTTGATGTGGGACTTTGAGAGCTGCTCTCAGAAGACAAGTCCTGCCATTTCACCAAGCAGGCCTGGAATGTGATATTTTAAAAATTCTTACCTGAGTGGTATAAATTCCATTTTTGCTGTTAGTGTTTTTTTTTTTTGTTGTTATTATTATGTGATGAGGTTCCACAGCCTAATTCAGCACTTTGCCTGGCAACCTCACTAATTACCCATTTCACCAAAAATCCTCAGTGTTACAATAGGAAATACTCCTGTACCATGTTTTTGCTGCTTTTCAGCTGAGGGCTGACTGATGTGTGCTGTTCCACAGGAGGCCATGCAGTGTGTGGAGGAGCTGAGTGCCCAGAACCTGCTGCCCGTGTTCGTGCGCGTGGGCGTGGAGTCCACGCTGGAGCGGAGTCAGATCACCAGGGATCACATGGGCCAGTTGTTACATCAGCTGGTGCAGTTGGGAAAGCTGAGCAAGCAGGATTTCTTCAAGGGGTTGGTATTCTGCACAGGGAATCTACAGATTCTTTTCCTCAGTGTTTCTTGCAAATGGTTGCTGTGCTGCAGAGAAATGCCCTCCCACCTTGTTTTGGTATTCTGCCCTTTACACACCTTCTTTTGGAAGGACTGTATCATCTGGATGTATTTATAAGGAATATTATTATTGTAATATATTCTAAAGTGTTTCAGATGCTTTAGTGAACATAAATATGTTCATATTTATATCAGCTTTTATTTTGAAGCAGATCTGTAGGTGTCTGTTTAAATGTGTGTGTTCAGATCCCTGTTCCGTGCTGTATTTCTCCCTGTTTGCCTTTTGCAAATCCCTGAAT
Organism: Erithacus rubecula; assembly: GCF_903797595.1. Lineage (NCBI taxonomy): Eukaryota > Metazoa > Chordata > Aves > Passeriformes > Muscicapidae > Erithacus > Erithacus rubecula. The sequence goes on from NC_136676.1 coordinate 622,490, forward strand.
GAAATTGGAAGAGGAGGCAGTTGTGGACACTGCTGAAGGCTCGTGGAAAAATCCAGTCTGGTTTTTTCCCGGGCTGTTGGCTTTCTCAGCTTCAGCCCAAACCTTTCCCAGACTGGGGATTTTTCTCAGAGACAAAACAAGAAAAAGGAAAAATAACAACACAGATAAACACCTAGTGTTGAACACCAAGCTGTGTGTCTTGTGATATTTTGCAAAAAATGTGTTTTCAAAGAAGTTTTGCCTTCTCTGACCAATAAGTCTTTTCTACTTTATTTTTTGCAATCTATCCTATATATCTGCCATGGCTTTTCAATAAATCATCTCTTCTTGCTGCTTGGAAAAAGTAGCATATGTTGGTACATTATTTGCTCTTCCTAGTCAGTCAGCAGCAGGCAGTCAGAATCCTAAACACAACATCAGCACCTGGGAGCTTTGTAGCCTGAGCTCCCGTGCACCCACAGAGCCTCAGCCACTCTCCCACGGGGAAAAAGGCTTTACTCAGGTGATGCCATTGCACAGGACACCTCAGCTGGAGCAGCCAAATCCTCAAGGGGTTGAGGAGGAGAACATGCAGCAGATGGGTTGGACTTGCTTTGAGAGACCTGAGTTTTGGCTCTGGCTCATTTCAGCTCCCTGAGTTTTGTTCCCAGCCTGGTGTCCAGTCCTAAAAGAATCCCTGTTCCCATGGAAGTCCCTGGTGGCACTCAGTCCTTGCAGGAGTGCAGAGCAGGAGGGATAAAACAGGGATAGCCACAAATGCATCAGGGAAGGAACAGATGAAGTAATTCTTCAGCACTGAGTTTCTACAAGTTGGCTCTGTCTGTCTTTAATTTGAATCCCTGTCATTGTGGTACCACGAACCAATCCCACAGGGAACTCCCTGCACCCGTGCCTGTCCCTGAATTTCATCAGCTCACAGGAAAGGTTTAGACAGCCTGAGCTCAAAACCATATGGAGCACCTGAAAAAATCTATATCCACAGGGAATACACTTGTGTCCACACAGCACTGATGGTCAGAGGGACTTGTTTGAGGTGTTACATATCCAAAATGTATTGTGATTAAAGCTGTTACTGAGTTTCCTGGAGTTTGGATAAGTGAATCTTGATGAAATATTGAGATCTGTGCTCTGAATGTGACATAAACAAAGTGAAACAACTCCTGAAGGTGATGGAAAGGGCAAGTGGTGTTCAGTGGGTGCTGAGAACACCAGAAACCACCTCTCTTACTGACACAGGAGAAGTGACCGTGTAATGAGGGATCACAGGATGGTCCCACCCCACGTCTGGGAAGATACACAACAGGAAAACAATTTCTGGCAGAAAGGCTGGAACAAAGGAGGTGATTTCTGGTTTGAAACATGAGAGAAAATGTGGATTTATAGTCACTAAACAGGACACTGGGCTTTTCAAGGTTTTCGGGGAGAAACAAACCATGAGTGAAACAGGCAGGAGAGCAGAAAAATTACATCTCCCAGGCATGGGAAGTGAGGTCACCTGCAAGGGTTTCATGGGAAGGAAGAGTTTTGAGCCATTCTGGAAAGTGTATCACTGGGGAGCAGTGTTGTAATTCCTGCTGCAGAGAAACTCTCCTCTGATGAACTCTGAGCTCTTATTTACAGATATTTCACTGCTTACCTTACATTTGGAATTCTGTTAGCATTAACCTTCTTCTCTAAATGTTTGGATATTTTTAAGAAAGTTTCGTTTACTTCATGGTTTATATGTACAGACAAAAATGCTTTTTTTTTTGTTTTATAGATGTTACTGTTTAGCAAATTATTTGGTTTTGGGAAATAAGAATTATTATGACTGGAGGTTTTGTGGATGTATCTGTTTGAAGTACAAGAGGTGACCACATCTTGTCCACATATTCTCCATGTTATGCATGGAGAAATTCAGTCTTGGCAGTTTGGAAGTAGCAAAAGCATAAAATGGCAGTAGATTTTTGTTACCTTTGTGATTCTCCTCACTCCTCTCTCTCTTCACTCCTCTTTTATGTTGCAAAACATTTTTAAAGTGCAGATTGCTTTGAAGGAAATGTCTCCAAATAAATTTTATTTAATACTTGATGTTTTTTCCTCCTTCCAAAGTTTTTCCGAGACCCTGGAGATGGCAGATGACATGGCCATAGATATACCCCATATCTGGTTGTACCTGGCTGAGTTGGTGACCCCCATGTTAAAAGAAGGAGGAATCTCTATGAGAGAACTTATACAGTAAGTGATGCTTTCCCAGCTGTGCCTGTAGTGTCTGCTCAGCGTGGTTTCCATCAGGAGGCGAAGGATGAGCAGTGCTGGAGGCTCAGCTCCCTACAGGAGCTGATGGAAAGCTTCTTGCACATCCCTGGGGGCCCACACCAGCCTGAGAGGTCTGCTGAGAAGGGAGATTCATGCTTTCCCTCTTGGAGAAGGGTTTTATCCATAAATCTGCTGAGCTTAAAAATACCCATCAGTGCTGTAGAATTGGGGTCATTTGGGAGCACAGAGACTCTGGGAACTAATTAGACTTGCAGAGAGTGAGGTATCTCAGAGGGGCAATGAAGGAGTGCTGGGTTAGATGGGATATTTGGAATAAATTCCCCCCTGTGAGGGTGGGGAGGTCCTGGCACAGTTTGCCCAGAGCAGCTGTGGCTGCCCCATCCCTGGAAGTGTCCAAGGCCAGGCTGGATGGGTCTTGGAGCAACCTGGGATTGTGGAAGGTGTCCCTGGCCAAACTATGGGATGCCGTGTCTCTACCACCTGGCACTGCCTTAAACGGGCACAAAACCTTGTCCACAAGACCAGAAACTCTTTCCTGGACCAGAATTCCTGTATTTTCTGTATGTCCTTACATATTTGGGGATTAACTGTGAGTGGTTTCTATTTCTATTACCAGTATATTAACAAGGTAACAGTATTTTCCCTCTACCCAAATACAGCATCTCACAAAAATGAGTGTATTTGACATTAATATAGCATATTTTTGGATGTAGAATTTAAGTCTTTGTAATTAGCCCTGTTGTGACAAGGTCACTGCATCACTAAATGTTCTATTAGCAGTGCTGGATTAATCAAATCCTTCCTCCCTGGCAGAAGTTAAAGGTGATTTCCTGCCTCAGTATGATCACTACCCCTGAATTTGCATTCCAAATACAAATTACAAAGGAAAAACACCTGTTCTTCTTTCATTCTAGAGAATTTAGCAAACCCTTGCTTCCTGTGGGAAGAGCCGGTGTCTTGCTTGCTGAAATCTTGCACCTTCTATGCAAACAAATGGTGAGTGCCCAGTGCTCCTGTCCTGTGGAGGGAGGAGTGGATGCAGCGCTCGTGTTCATGCATGAAACCTACACAGTTCCCACGTGAGGACATTTAGGGATGGGCCAGCCAGTCCAGATAACTTAGGAAACCTGCCTCGCACCCCCAGTTTCCAACCAAGCCTTACGAGGTTCCAAAAAGTTGAGTTAACTTTTTGTTTTCTCATCACTTTTCCCTTTTGCAGGTACCTTTGCACCTGGCTTCTCCCAGAAGCTAAGAGTGCTGAAATACTGCAAGAGGGACATACTCAAGGGATTTCTGGGCTGACCAGAAGCAGCAAGTGCCGGGAATCTTGCGAGAGAACTGTTCTTGCAGACCGGAGAGGTTCTCAGGGTTCGGATAAGCTTCCGATGGCCTCAGACTGCTGTGTGCTTATCCAAACTAAACCTGCCGACTCTGGAGGTTCACCCAGCACTGGGGTAGTGACACCTCCTCACCCCGTGACTCCGAGAGCTCTCTTTCACACGTCACAGCTGCGTGTCCAACCAGTTTTGTGGTTTCCCTATAACTCGTCTCCATTTTTGTCTTTTTTTTTTTTTTTTTTTTTGTCTTTTTTTTGATCCAGCTAAATCCCACACTTTGGATAGTGTTTAATTCCAACCCTGTAAAATCCCTCACTTGCCTTTTTTTTTATTTTTTCAAGCATGCATTCAAGTAAGGTTGAATGTTCTAGGAGCATTTCAGTCCAACAGTGCAAAGAGTGACTTTTTATTTATTTATTTTAGTCTTGTGCTTGTTTGGACAGTCAGCTTCCATTTTTTTTAAACCATGCTGTGAAAGAAAAGCTGCTGTGCTCTGAGTGTGGAAGCATAGCCTTGGGTCTCTGTTTCTGCCACAGCTTTCTGATTATATCTTGTCCAGGCCAAAACTTGGACTTGGGTATTTCAGTGTAATGTCAGCCGTCTAATCCAGATCTTGATGGATCAGAGCAGGAACTATGCAGTTGGCTCTTAACAACCTGTATTTTAAACTGAAAATTGTAATCTGCTTTGTGAACTTAAAATCAGGTTGCATTTCTCATCTTGGCTTAGCCTACTCAGTGATCTTCTGTGAGCAGATGCTGTAAGGTGAAACTTTGGCAAAGCATTTGGGTGGAAAGAGCTGGTTGTGCTTAGCATTTTTATTCTTACCAGAACTGAGTGTGTCAGAACTGTGCTCTCTGAGGCAGGAGGCTCAAAGGTCAGTGCGACATTAGAGGCTGCAAAAGGCTGAAGTGTCTGTGCTCAGAGGCACTGCTCTCAAGGTGTGCATAAGCTCTAGGAACTGAGGAGAGAATTGGGATTATGTGCCTGAATTTGAGGCTTGGTCTCTGTGCAGGAAACAGCCGTGTAAAGAGGAATTTTCTCAAAGGAGCAATTTGCCAGAGTCTTACTGTCAAGGCGAGGGAGTGTGAGTCACGGCGTAGGTCAGGAGAAGGGTCTGAGTCACCCTGGCTCAGCTGCCCCAGCTCTGTGTCAGGCTGTGGGAAGGTGCCTGTTCCACGTGTCACTGCTCCTGGGGAACCTCGGAGGTCGCTGCAAGCCCCCCGTGTCACTTCTGCCTTGCCCATTCCCTGTCACGAGGCGCTGCCCACCTGACCAGATGTGCATACCCGGGGGGATTGCACACGTGGTGTCTCTTGCACGGGGTCTCCAGATGTTCTCACTCATTGCTGGGTGTTTGTTGGGTGGCTGAATTGTCCTTTATTCCTCCTGACACAGCTGCACCATTCCGGGCCCTGTGAGCTCCCGGGGTGTCCCTCAGCTCTTTAAATGGACAAACTCTTTGTGTTTCAGAGCCATAAGAAAGTGGGAGCCTTATGGAGGGAGTCTGGCCTCAGTTGGAAGGACTACTTGCCCGAAGGGGAGGATGTACATACCTTTCTCATGGAACAAGTGAGTTCAGATCATTTCCTGTTCTTATGTGCAGTTGGAATATGGGGTGAAGTGTCTCCAAGTTGGGATAGATGATTTCAGCAGCACCTTTTGAAGCACAGAGAGGACAAGCCTGTCCCCACTGCTCCCAGACATGCATCTGAAGTCACTTGGCTTCCTCTAGGAGACCAGTTTCTCCAGCTGGGACAAAAATATTCAATAATGAGTTTTAGAGCAAGGACAGACAATCGGCAGAAGGGCCACAATTAACAGCAGCAGTTAATCACTCATCCCACCTTGGATTACGATCCTGGAGGGACTCAGGACTAATGGAGGCACCTCAGCTCTTGCTGATGCTGCTCCACAGAAAGTCAGTCTCCCTTTGGAGCTTCAAGTGATCCCCTGCCCTGTTCTGGCACTTTGGAAGTGCTGCAGGAAATTAAATGATTACCGTGGCCTGGCCTTGCTGAGGGGACTGCAGCTCTTCTGTCACAGTTTTCAAGGAATTGCGGCATTGGCTGCAAATCCTTTGAGCCAATGCCAGCTCTGGCTGTTGCATTCCAGCCCCTGTAGCTCCAGCTGGGCAACACACACTTGATTTTGTGCTCTATTGTGCAGGGCTGGAGCTACCTGAGGTTACTCATTAATAATGGAGTTCCCATGTGTCTGTAAATCACTTCCTAACCTTTGGAACAGGGAAAGTTTATATTGTTGTAACGATAACTGAGCAGCAGAAAGATGCCAGGAAGCAGAATTAAATATAGTTTCCTGCTTCAGTCTGGTGTAATTCAGCCTAGGAAAGTACATTTAACTAATTCTCATCATCACATGTGGTATTGCAGAAGTTGGAGTTCACGGAGTCTGATTGTTCCAGTTCCTCAGAAGCACTTTCAGAGAAAGAACTCTCTGCAGAAGAGCTGAATAAGCAGCTGGAAAAACTCATTGTTGAGGACAAGGCGAATGATGAACAAATCTTTGATTGGGTAGAGGTACAAAGAGATTTTCACCCTCCCTGCAGACTGTTTAACTGCTTGTGTAAATATGTTCTGATCTGAAAATCTCTGGGTATGGGTCACTGCAAGGATTTGGTCTGCACCATCAACACTTCCAATGAATTAAAATCAAAAATATAATCAGTATTTAAGAGTCAGCTTCAAGAAAGAAGACTTTTAGCTGTATTGACTGTGTAAGCTTTTAAATACTGTAGACTTTCTGACACTGAATATCCTGCTTCTGCCACTTAGTACATTTTAGATGTACACTGCTACATGTATGCTGCTACATTGTTTCTTCAGAAAATAGGGAAGAGAAGCTTCTCACTACTTTTTCCAACATGACTGCTCCAAATTTTCCCCTGTAAAAATATCCTGGGCAGTCATGGAGAGCACCTTTTCCCAGTGCACTGGGACAGGCACTGGAGGAGAAAATAAAAATAAAGAAAAAAAGAGGAAAAAGCCTGTCAACCCACTGGCCCAGTGTCTGGGCTGCCTTACTTAACTCAGATGTTTAGTGTCTGAAATTATACCCAACCTATGCATTTACATCTGTGCTTACACTAAATCTTGGTCAGCTTCAGTTCTGTTATTTCTGTGGCAGAGCAATGTCATTCTGTGTTAGAAATGTTATTTTTCCACTGCTGGTAAGAGGAGTTGAGAACGGAATGAAACCAGCACTGAAAATCTGGGATCACCCACAGGCTCTCTGGAGCCTTGGACAGGTTCCACAGCCATTCCCTGAATTTCTTTTACAAGGCAAACAATCTCCACCCAAGGAGCACGCTGTAAAGTTTTGGAAAAGCCTGAAACTCTTTGAAACTGTGTAAGGGCGTTGCAGGAGCCCAGTGTGGCTGGTTTGGTTCTGAAGACAAACGGGAGATGTTTAGCAGAGGTGTTCAGTGGCACGTGGATCCCATGGGAACTGGTGCTGCCTCTTGACATCCCTAAGGGAGTTTCAAGGAGTGAGTGGGGAAGCTGAGTGTTACAGGGGTGAGATGAGTTTGTGCTGCAGCAGCAGCTGAACCTGGACTTGCTGCCAGATTCAGCGCTGGAATTTTGCAATTTTTAACTGGTCCATTTACTCTTGATTCCAGGCTAATCTAGATGAAAGCCAGATGAGTTCACCTACATTCCTTAGAGCTTTAATGACAGCAGTTTGTAAAGCAGCTATTATAGGTGAGTAACTTGCAGTGTAAACACCACATAAATCAAACCTGCAAAGAATTATTTGTTATTTTTCAGGTTTATATTACATTTCCCTGCCCAAGGTTGGTTTTTATCACACACTAAGGCTTTTCCATCATTTGGAATTGTGCCTGAGAGCAGGCTGTTCCTTCCCCATGTGACAGCCAAGTTCTTTGCTGGTGTGGTGTTCCTGAGGTGACCCTGGTGTGTCCCAGTGAGCTTGTGGGAGCAGGGGTTTCAGACAGCACTGGGTAATGCCAGGCTGTTTATTGATTTTCTTAACAAAGGTGGAAATGACAGAGATCATCCTTAAGGCAACTAACATTTCCACTCCTGTGTCAGAAAAGATGCATGGGCACCCCAGCGTGGGCTGCAGGGAGGAGCCAGTCTGGGGCTCAGGCTTGTAGAGTTTTATATCCAAAGTTTCAGTTCTGGAAAGAAGGTTTATGTAGATTGCCTGACTATAGAGCAGGAGGCACAGGAAAGGGAGGGCCCCTGAGTCAGACACGTGAGCCTCGGACCCTCGGCAGGGTTGAGTAAAACACCGCAGCCAGAAACATCTACTCAGTTCACTTGGTTTTCTTTAATTTTACTGTTGTCATCTGGCATAGCAGAAAGTGGTGCTTGTAAAGAGTCTGATTCTGCTCTGAGCTGTGATGTGGGGGAGTGGACTGGCTGGATTCCACCTTGTGAGGGAGGGGAGGAACAGCCCAGCTCCTTCCTCTCTCTGGGAACAGAATCTTGCTCGTGCCACCTAGTGTTAACAGAGACATGGCACAGGACTTAATTTCCAATGTTTAAGGGTTCCCTGTTGTGTAAGGAAAATCATCCTCTGTTTTAAATGTTGACCTTGCTTCTGAGTTTTTTTTCTTTTGTTTTCAAAATATCACTTAATTGGGTTCATGATCTACTTGAAAGCTGCTGAATAATTTATCCTTGTGGCTGATGGACTTCTAATGCCTACTTTTAATCTATTTTATATATAAATGTATTATTTATATATTTTATATATTTATGAGTTTTTTTAATATGTGCACCTTACTATTGTGTTTCTGCCCTGGTATTTTTAGGAAAAAAATAATTTTAGAATAACCTTCTAACCTTCTAAATGCAGTTACCTATGGAGACACAATTTGCACTGCAAAGTAAGGTTGTGCTGCTTCTGCCTGTGTTAGAGCTGGGGGTAACTGCAGGCAGTGGCTGAACTTGGGAACTGTAAAGGAACAAGACTTCCAGAAATACCTATTAGCCAAAAATACTTCCTGGTTTTCTGACCCTCCTTTTCTCTCCATTTGAATATGTGTTTGTGATTGCTGTTTGCATAAATAGAGGCAGTCAAAGACCTGTCCCTGTTTCCTTGTGCCAAGCTGACCCTGCTTTCTCCTCTTCCCCTCAGTGGACTCTTCCAGCTTCCGAGTGGACACTGCTGTTATCAAACAGAGAGTGCCCATCTTACTCAAGTACTTGGACTCAGACACAGAGAAGGAACTACAAGCACTTTATGCACTACAAGCATCAATAGTAAAACTTGATCAACCTCCTAGTAAGTGTTGCCTCTGTGCTGGGGATTTGAGCCCACATAAGGGAAGGGGGTTCTGATGGGAAGATGTACTTTCCTTACCTTGTAGGTAGCAGATGAGAGAAGTTGGTGTGGGTGGGTTCAGCTTGTCTAGATCCCTGCTTTTTAGAGCAGCTCAGGTTCCCAAATGCTTGGCCAAAGGCCAGCTCTTCTTTTGGTTGTTCCTGTGAGCAGCCACACAGAAGGAAGGTCAAATGTCTGTTGACAAAATGAAGCAAAAAAAGAGCAGTAAAAAATAATCTGTTGAGTTTGCAGTACCTGGACATGTGACAGCATGAGTGTTGTTACTGCATTGCTACTCCCCAGATGTCTGTGGGCTTGGAGGGAATAATAAGCGTTGGTCAACTGATAGGTTTTGTCCCAGAGATGCTACAGAAAACTCTTGTGAGACAAAAGACAAGGGCATAGCCAAAGAAACAGGGATTCCCAGGGAATCTACAGCACAAAATCTGAGAATACCTCAAAACATCCAACACAATCATCCTTAGTGTCCTTTATGCCATTAGTTGGGCATTATCTCTCCTGAATGAGCCACAAAAATCGGGGGTTGGAGGGAATCCAGGCCTGTGGTCCAGAGGAGGTGGGTCCTGCCAGCCAGTCTCTAGATAGTGTATTCCCACAGCTGCTTTCCCAGCTTTCCCTCTCCTCTGACAGTGTCAGAGAGGTCAGTTTTCCCCCTCACCTGAGTATGAGCAGCCGGGAAGCAATAACTGAGTAAGAGCCCTTTGTTTTCCTTGTCTTGCCACCTCCTGTGCCAAGAGGTCACATTAATCCCCTTATCTGCAGCTGGTCTCTGCTGCAGCCACAGCTGACAGATGTTCCCTCCCATTATTCCATTGCTGCAGATTTGTTGCGGATGTTTTTTGATTGCCTGTATGACGAGGAGGTCATTTCGGAGGATGCCTTCTACAAGTGGGAAAGCAGCAAGGACCCAGCGGAGCAGAACGGGAAAGGAGTCGCGCTGAAATCTGTCACGGCGTTCTTCACATGGCTACGGGAGGCTGAAGAGGAGTCAGAGGATAATTGAAACTTAAATACAGATTTAAAACAAACAAACAAAAGAGAAACAATTTAAGTATTTTTTTAAAAAGTTTCACGTCTTCGCCAATCACAGTGCAGCAAGGCCAATTCTCTCTCGCAGACCCCCCCTGCCCCACACACGCACGAGTGGGAGAGGTAAAACCCCATAAACACCGAGGTGATCATGGAGGCAAAAAGGTACTTGAAAACAAACCCACAAAAGTTAACTTCAAACCTGAGGGCGGGAGCACTAAACCAAAATACATGTATTATTTATAGAAAATTTTTCTGTTTTAATCTTTTTCTTTTCTTTTTAAACAAGGACTCATACTTAGGAAAACACACAGCAAAACAAATCTGTTTAGCAAAAACAAAAACAAGTTGAAAACTTTTAATTTATTATTTTAAGGACTGCAAATGCCAGTGTAATTTTTAAATTTGCAGTTTCTGTAAACAAATTGTATAATAGAACAAAAGCAGAGAAATAAATTTCCCTCCCCTTCATACGCACCTCAGTTCTGTTTCAAAGCATGATAAATAGACAAAACTTTGAAGGGGGTTGGGGTGAGCTAGATGAGGACAAGATCAATTTTTTTTTATTGTCATCAGATTTTTCTGCCTGCCTCTCAGCTTGCTTCAGAAATTTAAAAAGAAAATAGTAATCAAACCATACATAACCTTGGATCAGAAGGAAAATGCATTTGAGAAAACCGCTGCGGACCAGAGTGCTCCAAAAATAACTCATTGAAAACCGTGCTACCCTGGGGAAAAAAGTACTAGTGATACTTTGAGAAACTTTAGAGCAACTTTAAGGCTTGTAAATACATAGAACAAATATTTAAAAAAAAAAAAAGAAAAAAAGAAAAAAAGAAATTGACTCAATACTATTTCTTTTCACTTTCAAAATATAAAGAACAAAATAAAGACAAACATTGCAAGTTTAAAAGAAAGTAAAACGACTTCTCCTTTGACAGCTGCTGAATGTGTGCACCATCCTGAGCGGTGCTGGCTTCCTTGGCATGTCATAGGTACTCGGGCCCAAATTGTGTACATATAGTGTGTGTCTGTATGTGTGACTACCAAAAACAAAGGGTGAGAGCAATTGTTGCTTAAAAAAAGAAAGGAGAAAAGGGGTTGCTCTTGTGCAGAGAAACTCCCTGGCCAGGGAGCAGCCCGTGGCTGCGGGGTCACGCGGGTGCAGTTGGTTCCCGAGGCTGGGACGTGACCTCAGGGCGGATGGTGCCCGACCTCAGCTGGGTTGCTCCAGCCGTGTGGCAGCCGTGGTCTCGTGTAACTTGGACCGGTGGTGTCATCCAGGGATTGAGACCCTGGGAGCTCCGGAGGTCGCAGCTGTGTGAGCCGAGATCCGACAGCCCCGCGCCCGCAGTGCCCGCGCAGCCGGAGGAGCGGCCGGGGAGCGCAGCGCCGGGAAGGCTGAGGAGCGCCGTGTGCGCGGGGCCAGCGCGGCCGGGAGCACAAGCGCAGCCTTGCGAGCCCTTCCCGCGTGCCCCGCGGGAGCTGCTGCTCACAGCCGAGCTGCTGCTGAGGACGGCAAGGCCCTCGCGTCTCTTCAGCCACCAAAGATGACCTGCTGGCTCTCACTGTCAGAAGCACTTGCCATCAAGAACTCTGCAAAGCTGGGGAAGCTCTGAAATGTGGTTTCTGAACTGTGGGCCATGGACCGTGAGTAACCTGTGGAGCATTTGCTGGGAGTGTCTGCAGCACTGGCTGTTCACATGATGCTGTCTTCTTTCCAGCTGCTAAATCAGTTCTTTGGAAAACAAACAAACAAACAAACAAAAAAACCCCAACAACAAAAAGAAACAAAAAAAAAAAAAAAAAAGGGAAGAAAGGATACAAATACATTAAATACTTTCCTAATCTTACTTTTACATGTAAACAATTGCTGTACTTGCCTGAGGATGTGATCACCAAGGGGAAGGGAGGAGGTGCTTGGTTGTGGCCAGAGAGATGTCCATGAGACACTTTCCCTGTTAACATGTTCCACCCCATGAATCTGAGCTAGAGAATCCATGGCCTAAAACACTAGAGCATTGTTTGGTTATTTTTTTTTTTAGTAACAATAAAACACTTTTCTCTGATGTTTTGTTAAAAAAAAGAAAAAAAAGAAAAAATATTCTCACCGCTCATGTATCTGCGTGTACGACATTCAGCCATGCCTCAGCCTCACCGCTGGGCCCAGAGGTTTGGATGGGTTCTCAAGGTCTCCAAAAGGGAGACCAGGGCTCCAGGGGTGTCTGTTAAACCTTTGCAGAAGGTCATGTGAGTGCTCTTCTTCTAAAAGGCATTTCTTTGAGCAGTACATGGTGGTTTGTAGCAGTTAAATAGTTGAATTAAATGGATGTCAGATTGTATGTAAATAAGGGTAACTGTTTGCCACGTCAGTGTGGGCAAATGATGGAATTCCTCTCAGGGTGAGCAGTGTCAGACCCTGCTGGGAACGTGAGTGGGCAACAGCAGAGCTGTGCAAGGACTGATTTCTCTCTCCTTGCCTTGGATTGGACAGGATAAACTTGCTGAAGAGCCGTTGAACAGCCCTGTGAATCCAGTGTGTCAGGGCTGGGAAATCTGTCTGGGGAGCTTAAACCTTCTGGCTGAAAAAGCTGGAAAACCACTGGCTGGAGGGAATGGGAATTGCCAGCAGGTGGGTAGAGGTGAGGTGAGAAAGTCTTTCCTCCTTTTGTTAGAGCCTTTAATGTTAGACATTCCAGGAGGTGAGAACTTGCCCTGTTAGTGTCCTGCAAAGGCCAGGCAGGGACTTTTCAGAGATTTTCACAAGGGGTTTTTCAGTTGGGTTTGCAGTATGGCAGGTTCTCTGAAGTTAAATCAGCTGCACACTGGATGCTGTGAGCAGTTTATGCACAAGGCCTTGAGGTCTCCAGCTGTGGATGTGTCACCTAAAGTTTCAGCTTCCCAGCAATGTCTCTGCAAGGAGCAGAACTCCAGACTCCTTCCTCTGCTCCACTTGTGTTCTTTGCCATGTATTTACTGCACCCAGTTGCTTTCCAGTTTCCTTCTAGATGAGCACAGGTTTGCAGGTGGTTGTGACTCCTCAGGATGTGGCTCATGAAAGATCTTTATAACCAATTTCTTGTGAAGGGTTAAAATACAAAAGATCTGTAAGACAGTTGAAATAGAAAAGGGGATTATTAATTAAAACAGATTCCTGTGGGAATGTGATTTACAGGAGTTTCATTTTGTGTGAAGAGAGATGGGCTGTGGTCACAGGCCTAATGTTGCAGCAAAGACTCAGCAGGGAGGGCAGCAGGTTTATACCAAAAATACTGCATGTTTTGTCTCCTAGTCTTGATCCTATTTAAACACATCTTGTGTGCAGGCTCCTGAGTGTGGTGGGGAGTAAACTGTAACTCAGCAGAGAAGAGTGAGGCTGGGACACATCAGAAGCATAAGGCAAGGAGCAGATGCATTGCTTACATCCCTCTTTATTACTGAGAATGTCCCCTAACCTGAAGCCACCAAACAGCACATTTTCAGGCCAGGTGTCCATCTAAGGCTGGTTTCTTTCTAGGAAAGGGTTTTCAGAAAGGGATCAGCCATTTCTGGGAATGAGATCAGGAAATTCACTGATCCTGTGTGCTGTGCTCTCTGCTCGTCTCAACATGCTCAGGTTCTACCTAATTTTCCAAAGAAGCCTCAGGTCCAGGAGCAGATCTTGGTGTGTGGAAGTGTCTTTTCACAGAATCCTAGAATATGCTGGGTTGGAAAGGACCCATCAGAACCATGTAGTCCAGCTCCTGGGGTTTTTTTTGCCTGGAATCAGCCCTCCCTGGTGCAGGACATAGTAGGTAGGTAGAGGAGAGGCTCAGGAGAAGGAATTCTTCTGCAGGGATGGTTTCTAGTGTGCACAAGGCCAGGTTTAAGCCAGTAGTAACTTAGACCCGTTGTTGCTATGACCCACAGAGTATTTGTTCCAACCCTATAGATTGTTTTAACTGATAAAGGAAAAACAGTCTCTAAAAAGCTCCCTTGCTGAACATTCTGAAGACATTTAAAGCCAATTGCAGATGTTGGCATCTCGTTTCCAGAGGGTGACCATGATTGTTCTGCTGCATGTGCCATGATGAGTTGTTGGTAGATGCCCTGAAGATGGTTGCTTTCTCAGAAGCATCCAGGGCAGAGCAGAGAAGCTGTTAGCTAGGCCTTTATGCTTGGCTTCTTTTACACATTCTGGAGGGTTTAACTTTGGGAGCAGGAAGCTCAAAATCAGACCTCCCCAGGATGCTTTTGTGCCCTTAGATCCAACAGCCCTGGCCCTGAGGCACTGAACCACCTGTATAGAGCAGGCTGCTGGCTGCAGGTCATATGTGAGGGTGAGATGCCAGGAATGCTGGGCTCTACCTAGGGGTAAATCCCAATCCAAACACCATTGGGAGGTGTTTGGGCTGGCAAGTGCTCCAAGCTCCTGCTTCTCCCAGTCAGGCTGGGAACTGGAACTTGGCCTTTTGGTCCTTTGGAAGGTGTTGGCCTGGAAGCTGCCAGCAGAGCAGTATCTGAAGCCAGGCAGCATCAGCAGGAGCCCAAGCTCTTCACACACCACTGACTGTTCATGAGGTGCCAGCCCCAAGGTTTGTATGAGGCCGCATACGCTGACAGGAACTCCAGGTTTGCTGTGCCAGGGGCCATGGGCAACCTGCAACGACTGTAGGGTGGAGCCTGGGGACCAGGAAGCTTCAGCCCAGAGGATCCTGCTTGGCTTTCTTCAGATGGACAACCTGCAAGGAACCATTGGAGGAAAAACAGTCATGGGCAAAGAATAGCAGCAAGAGATTGATTAACTCAGCTTCCAGAAGCATGACTAAATCACGAGGAGATCTCAGGCTGTCTACCCTTGTATTTTTCAAAGGGCTCCATTGCCACCTTTGATGATATATTGTGGATCTGTTGTTTGCTGAAATAACTCCTGCTGCTTTAAATGCTGCTGTAGGGATGCTGACTGTGGAAAGCTTTGTCATGTGGCACCAGCTTCTCTTTCTCATTTCCAGCTGCTAAATTGTGCTGAAATGGCAACAGGAATAAAACCAGCTCCCACTCCATTCAGTCATTTCCATGGGGGATTGTGTCCAAGTTGCTGGCCCAGCTGCAGAGATGGATATACTGTGGCTGCAAATGGGAAGGAGGGGAGTAGGCATCAGGAAGGCAATAGGTGCAGTTGGTTGGGAAATTTCGGTGTTACTGAGTGAGGTGAGAGAATGTTGAAGCTTGGCTGTTCTGTTGCAGCCCCCTGCAAGAATTAATGGCAGATGTTATCATAAGGCAGTTTTACTGCTAGCTCCCAGGTACAAAGCATTAGTGAGGGTGGAGCAGAGCCCTGCTAGAAGTGGTTTATCACAGCATTTTGGAGAACAGCCAGAAAGGAGCTGTAGAGATCATCTTGGCAGATGCAGCTGGTATGTTCAGGTCTCACCTGTGAAGGGAAATGGGTCATTTTCAGCATTGCAGGGTGAACTGTTCTGAAATAACAGCTGGTGCAAATGCTCTGTGACATTACAGATGGCATGAAGTGAATAATCTGTTAGTCCTGGCCACTTCCCACTCGTGTGAGTGAAGGGAATCATTCCCATGAAGGGAGTAGGCACTCAGCACCATCACTGCACGGATTCATGAAGATGGACACCACTCACAGCTCTGTCCCACCAGGGTGTTCTTATACACCAGGATCATAAACACAGGGAATTGCACTCATCTCTGCAAAACAGAAGTTGAATGTTTTACCTGTTCTCCAAGGGGATGAATCTGGTTCTCCAGGCCCTGCAGCATCACAAGGTGGATGTTCTGAGGAGTGTGAGCTGCAGCTGAGCCATCAAAGAAAAGCCAATAGACAAGATTTTCCACAGAGCGATGAGTGAGCCAGCTCTAGAGCTCTTCCAGCAAGAGCCATGACCAAAAAAGCTTTAAATTCCTGTTCAGTTGTCTTCCCAGCAAGGCTCACAGGCATGGCACTGCTCTCATATGGTGTGCAGGCCAGAGTCCAGCCAGGCTGCTTATGGCAGGGGTGTGCAGTGCACATGCAGCAGCCAAAAATGAGCTTTGTGGCTGCAAAACTGTCCCAGCCGGGAGGTCTGGCAGCAAGTTCCTACCTGCCCAGGTGAGGGGAGCAGCCCCTGCGTGCGGCTCACCAGTTTTCATCTGAAAAAACTGTTTGGTAAGGAAATTCTCGCTGCCAGATCACTTACCTGTGGGGATATGTGGGTTTGGGAGAGCTCTCCCAGCGTGCAGTGTTGAGTTGGTGTCTTCAGCTGCTCCTTGCTTAGTGGAGGTGTCACTTCACGTGTCTGCTTTGGGTAACATAAGTCATTATTGTAATGCCAGAAGTGGTGTAGAAGAAGAATCACAACTTCCATTCTCTGGTCCTCCAGTGATGACAGCACCTGCCTCGTTAGCACTCAGCATCAATTTCAAATTAGAGTGTTTCTCAAAAAGCAGCAGCCTGTGAATGCTGCTCAGTCCATGACATTTTCCTGCTTCAAATTCATGTTGGCTCCAGTGGTGTTTCTATTCTACACTTGCTCCAGAATGAAACAAACTTTGGTGTATTTAAGTGTATTTTTATTCACTTGCTAGATCCGATGTAAAAATGGGTTGTTTGGTTTGGAAATGGGTAGAACGGGATACCCCTTGGAAATGGGGAAATATTTGAAAAGATAAAGATAAGAAAGTAGAACCTTAAGGGTAGGTGTCAGAGGGGCAGCAAGGGAGATCAGCTGAGAGGTGGTGTAGAGTGACACTGGAAAAAGTATGGAGAATTATTAGGAAGCTGTTAAGAAATAAAGAGATCAAAAGTGGTATCTTGAAAGACACGAAGAGGCAGAGAAAATGCATTTTGGGGATGAAAGCAGAAGAGGAGTGATTTTTGCATAGAATTAAAGAAGCTACAGGGATGACAGTAAGACTGCAGCTGAAAAAAAGTGAAGATGTGCTGGTGATCATTAGAGATGCCTTTGGTGAAGTGAATCAGCAACAAAGTAGAAAATTGCAGTTTAAAGGACTAAAAGTCCCTATTTCTACAGGACATGTAAAAGAGAAAAAATCCCTTCATAAGTAAAGTAGAAGTAAGATTAAAAAAACAGCTCAGGCATAAAGACAAGAATTATGTGTGTGTCTGCAGGAAGGATATCACCACCAGGTAACAGCTCCTTGTGTAATGCTTATTTTGCTGTGGGCAGAAAGCCTCTGGAAGTTTGTGTTGTGGCTCAACAAGTGAGAACCCACATCAATTAAATGTTTGGTTCAGTGATGGTTATGGGATTGTTGTGCTTGGCATCGATCCCTGTGCAGATACACAGGCTCAAATTCTCCCTGAGCCAGGTGGACTGCAGGTCAGAAGGAGATAAAAGGCTTCCTAATATAAATGTAAAAGCTGAAGTAAAAGTGAAAAAGCAGAAAATCGACAAAAACTTGGGGTGACAACACTGGAGGCAAAGCCTGAATGTATTCAGAGCTGAAGTTTGGAGCTGCAGGTCAGTGTTGAAACAGCATTTGGCAACAGAGATGCACCAGGATCAAGAACGTATTGGCAGAAGATGATTTCAGCAGGTGCACAGTTTGACAGAGGTAATAAAAAAAGGTAATAATCATGTGGCAGGTAGATGTTAAACCTCACAGAAGGGTGCTTATTAAACTCAGAAGTGTTCACTTTAAAGAAAAAAATGTGGCAAAGTGGGGAAAATACAAGTTGGTGTAGGGTAAGAAAGTCAACTAAATAACCCCTGGAATGGAGTTTCCATGGGCAGATTTAAAACATAATTCAAAACTCTATCTAAATGAGAAACACAACAGCTTCCATGTTTCTAGGAGAAGAATGACACCTGGCATTGCTCTGGACCCTGGGTGGAAACAGTAAAATCTTTGACCAGCAAAGTTTACATCAACTCCTTGGGAAAAAAAGTGACATGTCTGGATGATCTGCAAGCAGCACAGCCGAAACCAAAAGCTGTGGGGAGGCTTGGGAGACCTCTAAGGGACAGCAAGGTGGAATCAAACTGAGTTATTTTCAGGGAAAAGAACAGTTGGAATCTTACTAGTCCATGGTATCTGTGGGCAGAAAAGGTATTGAAAAGCCTTAGTACTTATTAAAAAGTATTATTATAAAAATTGCTTAGTACTTACTAAAAGTGTTTAATATTTATTAGAAGTACTTCTGATGATAGTGCTAGACACCATCACAAACAACTCAGCTCCCTGCTGCAGTCTGATTCCCTGGCCATGGATTTCCCTGTTCCTTCCTCCTGTGCTGGCTCTGAGGTTCCCACAGCTTCATTCCTGTCACTGTCACACAGTGTGTGTCACAGTGGGAAGAGGAACACAAATGACACAAACCTGCCCAGAAAATGGAACAGAGGAGACAGAGCAGTGGGTTGTGATCCCAGAATGTGCCTGTAAGGAATGAGAAGGGTTTGCTCCTCCTCTCTGGGATGGATTTTGTGGTAAAAATCAGAGGAGGAGACAACAACAGCTTTTCTCTTCTGCTTGCAGCTCTGTGGCTACAAGCTCGGTCCCACTGGTGCTGGGAGACATCCTTGCAGTGGGCAAAGGAAGTGCTGCTGTTCTGATTTCATCTTTTCCTTCTTGGTGTCTTAAACAACAGCAGTAAAGGAGCACATTCCCTTTCCCTCTGCACTACCTTTCCCTTCTGCCAGAGAGGCATTGCAGGGGGGGGGAAAGCCAAAGAACACATTTTTCTGCAGCTGCACAGGGCTTGTTTCACACTCAGGCAAGACAGGAATGTTCAGCAAAGTGAAGCCATATGTCTGAGGCACTTCCAGGGCTGTTTGACTCCATATTGCAGGGATCATCTGGAGTGGAGAAAACTGAACAGGTCCAGGCTTTGTTCACAAGGCTTTAGAAAGTGATATCCTCAGGTGTAGTAAAATTAGAATAGTCACCTAAGAGGGAAAGAGTTGGGAACAGCTTGGACAAGAAGCAGGCATTACTGCAGAAATAAGACACATCTGCAGTGCATTGAATGTAAATGCTTCTAAATGTGCTCACAGAGGGATTTCCCATCACAGCAGGGATAAAAGTGCCCAAATAAATGGGTAAGTGCCCATATGGTCTTCAAATTTTAAAAACATGGATGAGGAGAGAGGTTGGCAGGAGATGGGTAAAGATCATGTGCAGAAAACAAAAATGAGAAAACTGCTCAGACAAGAGACAGCAGATTAAACTGCTGTGCTGTATTAGGAGTCACCAACCCTGGAGCTGTGCAAAATGTGTGGATGTGGCACTTGAGAACATGGTTTAGTGGTGGCTTTGGCAGTGCTGGGGGAAAGGCTGGGCTTAATGATCTTAACGTTTTTTCCAGTTTTAATGATTCTGTGATTCTAGGCATGCTTATGGCAGAAAATAAGTGTAGGTAGAGAATTGAGGAGTTCTACCTTAAACTCGAGGTTAGGTAAAGTAGTGGGTTTTGAAGGAAGGAGGGAAAAAAAAGAATCTCCATGGATCTATCTAAATAAAGTAAACTTGGAGCAAAAGCATAGCAAGAGGCACACAAGACAAGCTTTTGGTTTTTACCTCTCAGTGTATCTGCACAGTCCTGAGATTACTGTGACAGTGAAGATACAATTGTGGGTCACACCTCAGCTCTGCCTTGCCATGATACTCCTCCCCTTGAGCAGCGGAGGCACAGGTAAAAACTGCTTGAAATGGAGCACAGCATCATCAAGAAAGGGATCTTTCCCGCATGCGAAAACTTGTTGTGACAGAAAATTCCCAACTTGCAGCCAGACCTCAGCACTGGCACCGGTGTAATTGTGGCAGGCAATAATTACACAGTTAATGAGAGATGGGGGTAAAGAGGCTGAGGCAAAAAGAAAGCGGCACTGGGGATACCGCAGAGCGTGAGGATACAGCTGGAGGTGAGATACAGGCTGGAGTGCTCCGGAACGGGAATTCACGGGAACGCACAGAATCACAGAACAGCAGGAGTTGGAAGGGACCTCTGAAGAAGACCCAGTTCAAAGCCCTGCAAAGGCAGGGTCACCTGGAGCAGGTGACACAGGAACACGTCCACACGATTCTGGCAGGGCTGAGGAGGCGGCGGCGTGGTCCCAGCCTGGGGGGCTGAGGTGAGGATCCAACGGGGCTGAGCTAAGGGCCCGGCAGGACTGAGTTGAGGGGCGGTGGGGGCGATCCCAACCCGGCGGGGCTGAGCTGAGGGCTCGGTGGGGCGGTCCCAGCCCGGCGGGGGTGAGCTGAGGGCTCGGTGGGGCTGAGCTGAGGGCTCGGTGGGGCGGTCCCAGCCCGGCGGGGCTGAGCTGAGGGCTCGGTGGGGCTGAGCTGAGGGCTCGGTGGGGCGGTCCCAGCCCGGCGGGGCTGAGGCAGGTCCCGGGGGCGGCTCTCGCCCCTCAGCCGCCCCAGCCGGCGGGAATCGCCTCAGCGCAGTAGTGGCGGGGAGCGCGTGCGCAATCCCGCCCCGCGCATGCGTACTGCCGCGCAACGTTGAGGCTATGGGGCTGGGGGGAAGGGGCGGCATTCAAAAAATGCCCGCGGCCCCTCATTGGCCGGCGGCGCCACCTGGCCACGCCCCCGCGCCGCGGCCCCGCCTCCCCCGCTCGGCCGCCCCCCGTCCCGCCGCCGCCGCCGCCGCCATTGGAGGCGCCGCCGCTTTGTGTCCGCCGGGCCCGGTGAGTCCCGGCCCCGCCCGCCTCCGGCGCCGCGCCGGGCGGGACACGGGGCCACGCCTGAGAGGCCGCGGGTGCCGTGCGAGGCGCGGGGGCGGCTGGCGACACCGCCGGAGGGGCCCCGGAACTGCCCTGAGCGCCTTTCCCCCCCCCGGTCCTCCCTGCCCTGACAGGCCTGGGGGAGCGGGGGCGTCGTGTTGGGAAGTCGCGACACGCTGCGCGGGCCTGGCGCGATGTCGCGGTGGGCTCGGGCCTGCGCAGGCCCGAGGAGGCGGCCCCGGGCTTCGGGTGTCGCCGGGCTCGGCAGGGCCTGGCGGGCGCGGGGCCGCACAAAGGAGCTGCGGGTCTCAAACGCGCCGCTCCCGTCCCGCCGACACGGGGCGAGCCCCGGGGAAGGTCAACGGCCGACAGGGCCGCGACACAATAAATAATCGCTATTTATAAACTTAGGCAGCGCCTTGGCTCACGCCACGGCCTTCCCGCCTTTCGGCTGCTTAGCTGTGCGGTTGTTTGGGTTTTTGCCTGCACTAATTCACTTCCTCAACGCCCGAGAAATGCCAGCACTCGAGGGGAACCTCGGTGTGGCTCCGCTTCTTAGAAGAGCCCTAATTCCCCTGTGCGCTGATAGCGATGGATACAGACCTGTCGGCACTTCCGAGTGCCTCCCTGCGCCCAGGTGCTCACAGCCCGCCTCAGGAATGTTAATCACCTTCCTCCCCGTAGTGCACCATTCCCTATAGAGAGGGCTGTTAAA
Organism: Erithacus rubecula; assembly: GCF_903797595.1. NCBI lineage: Eukaryota > Metazoa > Chordata > Aves > Passeriformes > Muscicapidae > Erithacus > Erithacus rubecula. The sequence goes on from NC_136676.1 coordinate 643,834, forward strand.
TTCCAGTCTGGAATGAGGCTGTTCAGGCAGGCTTCCATTCCTTTGTCGTTATCCTTGTTGCCGCTCTGGGCTGTTTTTAGGTAAAACATTGCAGCGATTTAAGGAGAGAAGGTGCAGCTTCTGCGGTGGCTCTTGCCAGGTCAGGGGGCCCCACCACCTTACCTGCCTCACCTGCGGACAGCCCCAGACCGGGAACACCGTTCGGAACAAATCCTTCCCACGTGTATTTTAACTGTTTTCCCACTAACCAGTGTCTGCAAATCCCTGTGGAACTGCCTAGCCTGTGCTGCAGAAGAAACGTTGGAAAATGTGGGATTGTGGGTGTGTTGGCTCCTTTATACAGTGTAGCAGAGACTGTTAGTTTATAGTGTGGTATTTCTCTGATACTCGGGTGTTTCTCACTTCTTAGGAGCCCTACTGAATTATTTCTGGGTTAGCGAGTGTGTCACTTCCCAGTCCTTGTCTAATTATTGAGTAAGTGTTGCACTCTGATTTCCCAGCACGTGACTTCTGTTTGCTTTGACCATAAATAGTATTTTTAGCATCTTCAAGAAAGAGTTGGCCAGCATTCTTTGGCAAGCAGCTGCCATTAGGCGGGAAGGTTCGGAAGTGCCTGTGTTTGTGAGCAGCATCCCCTCTCCACGAGAGCAGTGGGAGGAGGGAGGGGAGCTCAGCTCAAGAGTGGAGGTGTTTGATGCACTGGGCATGAGAGCCCAGACCTTCATCAGGTGAGACTTCAAAAAAATTTTTGGGTAGAGTGGAGATCCTTGGAAATCAGGAGTGACTAGAGGGAAAAAAAAAAAAAGAAAAAGGCGAACACCTAACTCCTGTTGTGGGGGAAGAACGTGGTATAAATACCTTGGGAAAAAAGGTGACTTTTGGAGCTTTCTTTTGTTTACCTGTGTGAGCTTGCTAATTAATGATCTTCTCAATTCATCATGTGCATTCATCAGGCAGAAGCTCCTTGAATTGTTTTTGTCTTCAGAATATCTTGTCCTGTGTATTTTTTCCCTTTCAGCAGAAAGTGACATGTAAATCTTTTGGCAGCTGTTTTTTTTTTTTTTACAAGTGACCTGGGGTCCTCTGAGGATTTAAACTTCTGTGAGAGGGAATAGACGTGTTACATTGATGCACTATAATGGGAGGTGTGGGTAGATTTCTTACAATCTGCCATGTGATAATGGCTTTTATAATGTATAGTTTTGTCTGTAGAATAATAAATGATAGCTGAATAAGTAGCAGTTGGGAGGAGGGTTTATACAGTGATTTTAAATTTACTCTATCTAGGCAAGGTCTATTTAGGGTTCAAACCCTGTTATGTAACATTTGCAGCCTAAATTTTCATTCAGGTGTCAGCAGTTTGTCAAAATTCATGAAGTTGGATCCTGAATTAAGCTATTTTATCCAAGGCTATGAAAACTTTCAGCAAGGGATTTTCATGATGGAGTTGTTTTAATTTTGTGACCTGGCCTTGTTTTAAATTTAAAGCTGAACCCTTTGCACTCTAATGGGGGTGATTTCTTCCCTCAGTGGCTGTGTGGAGAATTTGAAACAAGGGCCATTCTAGCCAAAAACTGTTCAAAGCTGTTGTTCCTCAGAGCTTGTCACCATCATGATCCTGAACATCAGTGTGGAGATGGATTATTTTGAGACAGCCATGCAGGCAGAAATTCTGCTTCATATTAATCCCTTGGCTGAAGTTTCTGTGAGTTTTAGCTATGATGGTGGTGTAATTTAAATTACTCGCTGACTGTGGCTGTTTGGGGACATGAGGAAAAACTCCTGGGTGTAGGAATGCAAAATAATCCAGGCAATGGAAACTCTGTTCCTATTGCCTTCTGTGCAGGTCAGAGATTGATGGAGAGAGATCAGAAATGTGTAGTGGTTTTCTGTTGAGCTGGGGTTCTTTGTGAGAAGAACAGTGGAGGTGAGGCATGGGTGGTTATTTCTGTTTTAATTAGCAGATGTGGGATTGAGCTGGCTTGGGGTTGCTGGTGTTGAACCCTAACAGACACAAGCACTGTGCTCAGCCCTGGGCCAGAGCATCAGTCTCACTCTAGTAATGTGCCTCTTTCCCCCCTGCCCTTTTTTTTTTTCCTTCAGTGAAAGCAGCATCTGTGTGTGCAGAAGGCATGGTTTAATTTTTACTGTGCTCTTTAAAAATCAGGACAGGCAAGGTGTAAGCTGGGTTGCATTCGTGGCATTTGGAGTCAGAGGCTCAAATTCAATGCTGAATGAAAATGTTTTCAAATGAAAATCCTCATTTGTGTCTCTGAGTATAGGAATTCCTGTGGTTGGATGGTAGAAGTGTGAAGGATTTTTTGCCGTGCTCTCCTGAACCCTAAAGTACCTGGAGTTTGTTTTTCCCCCACCAAGGGAAGGGCTGGATGGAAATGGGCTCTGTAACACAGCCAGGCTGAGGAATGTGCTGCCTGGCAAGGGGGGAGCTCTGGGAAGTGTGTGCTGGACCGCTGCTCCTGCTTAATTGAAACGAGCTGCTCTGTGCAGCTCCGGTAGCCGGGAGCAGCCCTGGGAGCCTCCAGCGCAGCAGAGCTGCAAATGCAGACCCGGGAGCTGGATCAGGGGAAATTCCCGGGAAATGCCGGCCCTCAGGATCGGGATAAAACTTGCTGCATGCAGCACGAGTGATGGGAATGCCGGCTGTGCTCAGCCACGTGGGAGAGAAGGTGGAACTAACTTTGTAGTCTTTATTCAATAGCATGTTTTATTAATCTGCAGGACTTTCGACTGGTTTAAATGACTAAGTAGTCCTGGGCTGACTTAGCCAAGACCACGGGGAGCTCCACAAGCTGGAAAAGGCCGAGGTGGAATGCTGAACACCTCGGTGTGCAGGCAGTGACTGCACGGGCTGAGAACTCCTGACAGACATTTGTATCCAGGATGATATACTGTGCATGATACACTGTCCATGTGGATACTGAGGGTTAGACAAAATATCTGCTACCTGGGCTGGGATTTTAGGGAAGGGCTTTGAGGATTTCAGGAATAAAGCCTTGAAAGAGTTGTGCAGCTTGCAATTTGGAAGGGGATGAGTTTTGGCATGTTTGATTTGGATTTGCAGAAGTATTAACATTTCCTGTGGTTTTTTTTTTCTGCAGTTTCCAAGTCATTTAAATACTCTTCTGCATTACAGAGTAGTAACTGTCTGTCAATAATCAATAGCCTGGGGTTTAATTGTTAATAATCAATAGCATGGTTTTAAACCCAGTTTTACTTTGCTTTTTAAGGCTTTCTGATAACAAACAGCTGTTTGTGCTTGCACCACTTGCCAAATTGTTGGATTTGTACCCCTTGATGCCCTGCCTTCTAACCTGCAAGTGCATAAAAGCTTTTTTTAGCCCTTTTTGACCTCATTTCTAGGCTGGTGTCATGTACTTTGTACCCAGTCGTGTCTAAGTACATCAATCACCCGTAGGTGTTGTGTGACAGTAAGGGGACACCCCTCTGGCCCAGGATTGGATACACTTCCTCCTTTTTCCATTGCATATTTGTTTTCAGCCTGCTCACCCTACCCTGAGTTCCTGGGAGTTGGAGTTTCTGCCAGCCTGACACTTGGATTGCCACATTCAAAACCTAATTCATCCTGGAGCATTTTCTCTCAAAGGAGACTGAAGGCTGAAATAAGTTGAAATATCTTAAAGTCAGCAGAAATTCAAGAACTCAGACAATTTTTAATTCTTTTTTTTTTAACATTCTTGTGTCTCTAATATTAGTGGAGGGACTCCACACTGTGGAAATATTATCAAAAATGTGTCTCACCTGAAGCCTCCCTGTATTTATTCCTAATGACATGATAGTTCAGGAGGAAATTGCTATAGGTGGTTCTCTGTACCTTTGTATCTTCCATTAGCAGCTACTCCCTGAGCTGGGAGAGTGAATACATTCGTGCTAATCTAGAAATGCAGCAGTCTGGGGAGGTTTTTTGCTTATCAGGTCCTGGATTCTCTACTTTGAAATAACTAGTTCATGATTTTCTGGGAGCCTGTGAACCTGCAGTTTCCCTGTAGAAAAAGGGGTGTCGCTCTGAGGAGTGACTTTCTACACTTTGGTGAAACTTAGTGCCCTGGTGGTGTTTTCACAGCTGATGTAATTGTATTTTTTTGACAGTTGATCAGATTTAAATGTCAATTAAAATCACCCAACAACCACCTTGAAAACTACATCCTCAGCTGGTGCCCTCTATCACCTTTCAAGGCAGAATGTTTGTGTTTTGATGTTTGTCTAAATGTAAAACACAGTTGTTACTTTCATTTTTTTATTGAGTGATGGTTGTGACTGTAGCTGTGGTTCCCATTTAAAGTTTTCTTTTGAAATAGCATGTCCAGGTAATCATTGGTTTGAGTGATTTAATTTCTCCTTTACATGAACCTGTTTTATCTGGAGAGGGGAATGAGGTGTTCTGCATTGTCATTGCCAAACTTTCTCTTTTTTCACTTTTATCTTTTTGAGAAGCTGAGTTCAGGCTTTGTGGTTGATATTTCACACCTGGTAAGGAAAACCACTTTTGATGCCCCCCATGGAAAGAAATGGGCTGAGCAGGCACAGTCCCTGGGAGGATGCTCTCAGGAGGTGGGGCTCCTGACCTTGCCCTGGAGATGAGTGCTTTGCAGTCCTTCTGCCCCTTTGATTCCCTGGGCCTTTTGAGCAGGAGATGATCCATGCCTGGGAATGCAGAGGGAATCACCAAGCCTGAATTTCTGCTGGATCTGGCTTGTCTGTGTATTGTAGGCACAGAAGCCAGAAATTGTGCTAAGTTGTACTCTTGAGAGCAAAAAGACTCCAGTGCTTTGTGCACTGATCTAAACAAAAGGGTTTTCAAAACTTGGAGAATTTTAAGTCAAAGTTGGGAGTACTGTTTTCATGCATGTGTCATGCAGTCATAAAAATAATTAAACCCCAGGACCATGTCAGCCACAGTGTGGCTTGTGTGTGTGTTTAATCCCAGGGAATGTGTCTTTTGTAGCCCCCAACTGATTTCCCTGAGGGGGAATATGTAATTGGTTATTTTAGGACTCACTTCAAAATTCTGGCATTTTCTTAAAGGGCTTTAGACTCTGCTTGCTAGAAAAGAAACACTGGATATTGAGCTGAAGCCTGGTGAAAAATTTCTTTTTTTTTTTTTTTCCTTCACTTTCCACACTTGAGGAATGAAGGTCCCTTAAAACAGGCCAATTTTTTTTTTTTTTTTTTTTTTTTAGTGCTGTGCTATATTCTGTATATTCTAGCTGACAATTAGTGTATTTTCACATCCTGGCATTTCACAAGAAAGCTTCATTCATCTATTTTTTTTTTGTTTTGTTTTGGTATGTGATGTGTTTTGATCTTTTTGTTTTGCCTCAGAAGAAAATATCCAGTGCTGTTGGGCTTTGCTTTCCCTGGTGCTGAGGCAGGACCAGCTCCCCGTGGGTTTTCAGAGTGGCTGTTCAGTTCCTATCAGATCTGCCTGTGACTGAGTAGGGGATCCCCACCGCTGAGCAATGACAGCCCATATTTTTGGGCAAGAAGTGGTGCTGATGTGGTGCAGAGCAATGGGTAGAGCAGTGCTGAAACTCTGGTGCAAGTCTGCTTGAAAACAGAGGTTTTCCCACTGGTGCTGGGTCTGTTCAAGAGGAAAACACCCAGGCTGCAGAAATACCTATTAAAAGAGAAAGTCTATGGTAAGTGCCTGCCTTCTGAGCCAAAGGAGGTGAGAGCAGGTGAAAACAGGGCATTTGGCTGTTCCTCTGTTAGGAAGGGAGGAGGGCAGGCTGGAGCTCAGGCTTTGGATGCAGTTGGGGCAGGTTCAGCCCTGGCTTGCTGGAGGTGAGGCTTTGCTTCTGAGGTTTTAAAGGGGATGCTGAGAGGAAGTGAATGAGCCAATGAATCCCAGTTTTGTGGTGGAATTAGTGGAGCCCTTTTCCTTAGGAGAGACCAGTGCAGGCAGATGGGCAGCAGGTAAGAAAGGCTGTAAAACCATAATAGCAATAGGGGGTGAGACTTGATGAGGGTTAAATTAAGCTTGACACATTTGTTATCCATGACAGTGCATGTGTTTGGAGCAGGGCTTTGGCAAGCTTGTTTTCTGGTAGAAGGCATGGAGACTGCTCTTCTGATTGTCATTTTTTTGTCAAAAGATTCCTTCATTTCTTTAAATTGCATGGGGTTTAGTTTGGGGGGCCATGGCTTGGGTTCCCAATGCTTGTATCTTCTGCTTGACAGATGTAAAGGTGTCATTCCTTAGCTCCATGTGCCAGCTCCTGCTTTTATCCAAAGTCACAGTGAGACCAGTTCCCTCACTCAGGGCACAGTGCAATGGCTGCTTCTCATCAATGCTTGCCCTTAACTTAAAGAGCCTTTTTATCTTTCAGCCATCTTCTAATGGGGCAGGTCTGGCTTTCACCTTTCCCATTTCTGCTCCACCCATAACTCTCCAGTTTGCATACCTGTTTTAGCACCTTTGTTGAATGCAAGTGTTGCTTGTCAGTTGTGTTAGTCATGAGCTGTAAGTCATTTATCCTTTTCTTTTTAATCTTTAATTTGATAGATACATGGACATAGATGTTTTTGTTTTGTTAATTTTCACACCACATCTTTTCTGTACTTTAGGTTGACTCCTCACTGCACTGTGAAAACCATTAGGAAAAAGTCCTTGGGGTTAAAACCTGGGGCTCCACAGTTACCTGAACTTGAGGCTAGAAATTAATTTAAATGTCGACTGATCTGTCTGAAGCTGAACCCGTGCATCATAAGGCGCTTCCACTCTTAACGGGAGCTCAGCTGATCCACACGGACAAGTTAAGTGAGGTAGGGGCTGGCCCTTTCTCCAAGCTTGCCCTTGGATCAGTCCTTGACTTCCAGACCTGCTCAAGGTTACTTAGTACTCTTTCTCCCCTAATTCTAGGAAACTCAGCTGGGAGTCTAACAAGCTCTGCTTCCCCTTCCCTGCTTTCCCTGAGATGATGTGTCTGTCAAAATCCTCAAATGCTCATCTCATTTAATTTGGAATTGAAATTATTTCTTTTATAACTGTAAAATGTGCAACTATCCCCTCTTAGTATGCTTTGAAGAAGCTGGTTTGAGGGCTATTGTCTTTTACCATCCTAAAAAAATCCAAACCAGACTATTTCTACCTTTGCTGCTTTCATTTACTTTAATCCCATTTCAAAACTTTCAGAATCTTTCCAGGATCTGTGCTGATTTTCCCATGCTTTTTGTAGAAAGTGGAAGACGACACGATGCCGATCCGTCGCTCGGTGAATTCCTCCTCCCGGGAAACTCCTCCCAAAAGCAAACCTGCTGAAGGGGAGGAGGTCAAAGCAGGTACAGTCAGTCTAGAGGGGTTAATGTATATCCAAACATGCCTCTGAAACTCCTGAAAAACCTTGCAGCCAGGATGAAAATGTTATTATTGTTTTTCTCCCTGTCAAAGGCTTTTCCAGGATTTGTACTTTGCAGACACTGTTTTCAGTCTGAACCCACTTGTTTTGTCTTTTGTACCCTGTGTTACTCCAGACATGAAAATATGGCTAAATATCATCCCATTTAAGTTTGCACATCCTTTCGGGTAAAGAAATTATGAAGTTTCAGTAGTGTCAGAAAGATGATTTGAGATCAAAAGATGGAGTTAAGGAATGGAAAAACAGAGTACTCTTTTTTTTTTTTTTTTTTTTTTTTCTAGGAAAAATGTTTTACCCCAACATGTCATGCAGTCTAGCCTGATATTAATGTGGCTGTCTTAGCAGCTTGGCCTCACTATTACAGTCAGTTGGTTTCACTGACTTTGTGTCTTTGGTGTCACAAGTATAAAAACTACCTACAAAACTGACTCTTAATTTACTGTGTATTTTAAATGCCTCCATGGGAAAACAACACAGGAATGTACCAGAAATGATTAAGCTGCACAGAGCAATGTTGGTGGGCACTTCTTTATCCAGAGAGTGTGGCCTTTCAGTTTATATGCATTTTATCTAATAGGCAGCACACTATCTAAGGCCTGTTGTCAGCTAAATATACTTTTATGTATTTTTTTATTTCCTTGGTAAGTTGATTCCGGCTGGATTTGATCCTTCTTATATACAAGTGCTCCTGCCCATGCACATGCCACCTAAAACTTTGCCAGTCTGGGAAAATGTGATGGAATTGTAATTATCCTTCAGGTGCTTTTGGGTTTGAAAACAACTGGGTCATAAGCAAAGCTACTTCTTAGACAGCCTTAGGCTTGCCTGCAACAGCAGCTTGTGGAGTTAAGAGGAGAACACTGTTGGAACTGGTTGTTGTGAAAATGTTGCAATATGTTGTTTGCAGTTGTTCTGGCGTTTCAGGTCTGATTGCACCTTTATTGAAGCTCTTTTCAGTACTTTTCTTCACTTTTAAAATTGCTTTTAAATAGTGCATGTAAGTTAGTGAAAATAAATCGGTGGGAAATAATTAAGTTTGACTTTTTTCCCCCTCTACCTTCCTAAAGAATAAAAGCTGGTTTTGGACCAGCTTGATGCTTTTTCACATTTTGTAGATGCAGAAGTCACCTCTGAGGAATCTGCCTCTGTTGGAGAGGAACAAGAGACTGAAACCCTACCTGCTGCATCCAGTGAAGCAGAACAGCCAAAGGAACCTGAGAATGAAGGGAAGGAGGAAACAAAGTCCTCAGAAGAAACCAAAAAGGAGTAAGGCTTGCTTGGTGCTGAACTCAGGGATTTGTGTAGGGTTCTGAGGGAAGTCAGACTCTACAGAGAAAAAAGATAGTGGGAGAGAAAAGGAAAATGAGTGCCTTAAGGTGCCTCTCCTTAAGATACTTCTAAGGAAGAAGCTACTGATCACATGGAGCTGCTGTTCTGGAACATGTGAGGCTGAATAGTGATAGAAGGTCTCCTTTTCACTAATAGCAACATCAAAATAGTCCTTAAGTTACCGAAATTTAAATAATGTCAGATGTTCTGGGCTTTGTCCTGTTAATTGGCTTGTTTTAGTGCTTCTTTCTCACCCTTCTCTGTATTTTCCCCAAGCGAGAAGGACCAGTCTAAGGAGAAGGAGAAGAAGGTGAAGAAGACCATCCCTGCGTGGGCCACGCTGTCAGCCAGCCAGCTGGCCCGGGCACAGAGGCAGACGCAGGTGGCCGCCACCTCCCGGCCCAAAATGGACGCCATCTTAACCGAGGCCATCAAGGCAAGCAGGACACAGACGTGGCTTTTGTTCACTTTGCATCCTAAACCACACGAGCCCAGCTTGCTGAGGTTGGGGTGACAGTGCTGTGTGTTAGCAGGAAGCTCAGTGTGTAAGATGGGTATGCTTGTGCCTGGAAGCCCATGGAGCTGATGTGAGAGTCCATGAGGATGATGAGGGGCCCTATAGCTGATTTCTTTGTTTAGGATTTGTTTCCCTCCCTAATTGCATTATGAGGAACAGCTAGGATGGCATGACCTGTTTGATTGCAGTCATAATTTTGTTTGCTGTGCATCCTAGTCACATTTAACTCCATTTACTTGGATTCAGCCATTTATTTGATATGTGTGCTTTCTTTTAGCAATGACTTACTCTAACTCAGGGCAAATGGAGATACTGTAAACCTGCATTCCAAAGTGGTCTTGGTTTACTTTATCCCTCCTGATTGTAAGAGGAGATCTCTGGTGTTGTAGCTGTGCTACTACTCTCCCCTCAAGACTTGGTTGCTCCCTTCAGAGGAGGGTGGGCTCCACCAGCCTTACTTGCAAGATGGCCTTTCCATCCATCTTCAAAAAATGAACTTCACCTTATGTTTTGCTATTTTACTGATGTCAATCCTCCATCTTCTTAAAAAAAATAATTGGCAGGATGTTCTGGCTTAATGTTTACTCTGTCTTGCATTAATAAAATGTTAGTAAATCAGTTGTGCAGCATTACCAAAATGTGGGTATTTTTTATTTAAAGCCATTCTGTGTGAGTGTTTCAGAGCAGAGTAGTAGATACGTGCTTGTTGTGCTGCTTTTGTGTTGTTCTCCAGCTACTCAGAAGGGGGAAAGTTAAGTATTTTGTTAGTCGTGTCCTACACTTGATTCATAGTGGAGAAAAGGCCAGCCTTGGCATCTGTGGTGGCCCCTGTGCATCAGTCCAATCTCTGTTCTTCCACCCTACTCAGGATAATTCCAGTGCAGGTAGTTCCTAATGTTAGTTTCTGTTTCAGGCCTGCTTTCAGAAGAGCGGTGCCTCGGTGGTTGCAATACGGAAATACATCATCCACAAGTACCCTTCGCTGGAGCTGGAGAGGAGGGGATACCTCCTGAAGCAGGCACTGAAAAGGGAGCTGGAGAGGGGAATCATTAGGCAGGTAAGAGCTGCTTTGTGGAGCAGCACTGGAGATGGCATTGTTGAAGAGGGACTATTTCCAAGGGCCTGGAATGACAGGACAAGGGGGAATGGCTTCAGAGAACAGGGTCAGATAAGATATGGAAAATGATCCTTCCCTGTGGGGTGGGAAGGCCCTGGCACAGGGTGTCCAAAAAAGCTGTGGCTGCCTTATCCCTGGCAGTGTTCAAGGCCAGGTTGGATGGGGCTTGGAGAAACCTGGGATAGTGGCAGATGTCCCTCCCTGCCCATGGCAGGGCTAGAACTGGGTAATCTTTAAGATCCCTTCCAGTCAAAACCATTCCATGATTGTGGGAACTGCATAGGGATTTCTTAACTGCATTAGAAGATGTGTGGATTGAGCATGTTCTCCCTTATAGAGGTTCATCAACCTCTGTCTCTGCTTTGTTGGACACTGGCAGGACTTCAGCACTGTTGTGTCAGTCACATACTTGGCACTGTTGGTTTTTTGTGCAATTCCTGGCCATTTATGGGTGTTGTGCCACACAGCATTGCAGCAGCATGTGAGTCCAGCAGGGTCACTTCTGCAGAAGTGTGGGTTTTAACACTGTAATTTATGCCTGTGATATCTGTCAGGATCTCCTGGTCAGGACAGCAGAATATGTCCCAATGTCTGGTGCAGCTTCTGATCTTACTCAAGTTTCAGTGGGATCAAATCAGGCTTCTGCCATAAAAACCCACTGCAAGGTGGCAGTGCATTCAAAATCTGCATCATAATGTCAGTAAGTCCCTCTCAGGTTGTTAGTATTCTGAGTTACTCTGTTAGGGACTGAAATGGACTTTCTCTTGAACCAGGTGAAAGGAAAGGGAGCTTCTGGGAGCTTTGTGGTGGTGTCTAATGCAGGAAAAACTGTTCCAAAATCCAGAGACAGAAAGGTAAGATGGATCATTTTAAACAACACTCTGAAATGTATTGCAGTGAAGCACATGTAGCCTACCCAATGTTCTCAACCCAGTGTTCTGCTCCTTGATGTTTTTCTCCCCAAGTACAGTGATTAAAACCCCCATCCCACTGGTATCAGAATCAGAAAGCTACTATGAGGAATGAAACCCAAGTCAAATGATCAAAATCTCAGTTTTAAAATGTTTATGTTAACCCCCTAGGCTTTGGTTCTAGGCAGAAAACTAAATAACCATGAAACTCTCTCTCTTTACTGGGCAGAGAGGGGTGCCTCTGAGGTGTTGGAAGAGAGTTTTATGCTGCTGTTGTGTGGATAAAGGGAAGACTTCAGTCTTTAGGACTGAGGGGAATGTTTTCCCATCAGCTCTGAGGACAGGGAAGAAGAAGATATTCTAAGGCTTCTGAAAGAAAGCCACTGATGCTGGGTGTTGTTGGGGATTAATGTGAAGGGGGTGGTTTTGTGAGCTTCACAATTAGTTGTGGTTCCAGCACTGTTGATCTCTACTCCATGCTGTGCTGAGTGTGTGAAACACATTCCTAACACTGCAGTTACAAAATGTTTAGCAGGAATAGCCAATCCCTTGGATTAGACTGCTGAATTTGGACACATAACATCTTGGTGGTCATCTCTTGCCTTTTGGGGTGACCAAAAGCCCTAAAACTGAAGGAAATGTTCACACACTTGGTATAGTGCCGTGGAGAAAACTAATTGCAGTGGAACTTTTTAAGCAGAGCTTACTGGCTCCAAGAGAAGTGTGAGCAAGGCAGCTGATACCTGCTGACACATCACCTCTCTCTGCAGCATATGGGTGTCTTTGTTCCCAGTTACTTTCTCTATGTTGCAGCAAAACAAATGTTTTGGATGAATTCAGCTGGCAGGGGAGCAGCTCCCTCACCCACTGCACTGTTTGCAGAGCTGCTGTTCAGTATCAAATCACTGAACTTCAGCACATTTTCTTTATAAAGAACAGACCATTTTTCCATGTTTGTCCCCTTTCAGTAACAAAAGGGGTGGAGGAAAACTCAGAGTGGAATGTTGGCTTCAATCAGGATTTTATTGTGTTATTTCAAAAAGAAAAAAAAAAAGTACTCCTGTTTAGCTGTTCATTTTGGGGAAGACTTGATTTGTGTAAACAGGTCCTGTTGATGAGTTTAACGTTTCGTGTCAGCATGTATCATCATCTTCACAGAAAGGGTTGTAAAGCATTGGCACAGAGGATCCAGGGAGTCACCATCCCTGGAAATCTTAAAAAATCCTGCAGATGTGGCCCACGGGGACAAGGTCTGGTGGTAACTTTGTCATTGCTGGGTTAGTGTTTAAACTCAATGATCTTGGAAGGCTTTTCCAGACTGAATAATTCTATGGTTTTATGGTTTTTCTACTGTCTCATTGAAGGGTGGCAGAGGAAAACATCTATAGCAAGAGGAGGGAAATTATTAAAAATAGAGACATTAGATACTCAGCAATTTGTATTTGTAAAGTTTTCCTAAAACACCTATGGAAATTCAGCCAGATTTGGTGTGTATCTCCTAAGCGAAACATTTTAAGTTGTTAAAAAACTGCCTTACAGCACCTGACTTTCCTGCTCATCACTTCTGAGCACGTGGGAGCACTTATCCCCACGTGTGTATTGCTGGTTCAGAAACCAAGAGTTTTAGGCCCTGCTGATGCATAAAGTCTGTGTATTTCAGAAAAGCACTTCAGCTCTGAGTGCAGAGCAGCAGGTGAAGCTGGAGGACGTCCTGCCACTGGCCTTCACCCGCCTGTGCGAGCCCAAGGAAGCTTCTTACAGCCTGATCAAGAAATACGTGTCTCAGTATTACCCCAAACTCAAAGTAGATGTAAGGTAAGTGCTGGAGTTGCTTTAGCAAGCAGAGGATTGGGGAGACTTGGCCTTCCCCTCATTCTATCTTGTTTCACAATGATTCAGTCTGGTATTTAAGCCAGGTGCTGCTCCAAGTTGCAGGGTCTGTGGGAAAGCCTGAGGGAAAACTGTGCCTTTCCCTGCATCCCTCCACATCTCATCTTTGTTCCTGACAGCACCAGCAGCACTGCTCTGCACACCTTAACCACACTCATATCCCTTTACTGCCTGGATGTGAAGGCCTGTCCTTGGGGTCTCATCCCCCTTGGGTCTGGATGCTTTAGTCAACACATATGTACAGTAATCTTTAAGCTGACCTGTACGGAGCGAGTTGAGGCTTGGAGAGCAAAACTAGGAAAATCTTGTGTGTCACCTCTAATGGGGTTTTGTCAGCCCCTTGTTTGCCTGTGAGCTGACTGAGTACCCACCACATCCAGATGTGCTCCTCGAGGTGAGTGGATCCGTGGCAGGGCTGTGTCCCGGAGCTGCCGGCGGTGCCGTCACACCCAGCCTGCGCCGCCGCTTGGCTCCCAGCCTGGAGCCTGTTCTGCTGGGCACCAAGCCTCCCTGACAGGTCTCCATTTAAAGTGTCTGCATATAGACACTCTAAGTGCTGCTCTGCTCACAGGCTGCCAAGCACTGTTCCTCTCTTTGTTTTTGGAGCTGTCACTGTGTGTCAGTAAAGCTTTCTCCTCCTTTGTTTCAGACCCCAGCTGCTGAAGAATGCCCTGCAGAGAGCTGTAGAGAAGGGCCAGTTAGAGCAGATCACAGGGAAGGGAGCATCTGGGACATTCCAGGTCAGAGACTGGGTTCATTTCTGTTCACCACAAGCCTTGGATGTCAGTTACTACGCCTTATCCCCTGGTTTCACCGGGTCGCCCTTTCTTCAGCAGCCTGGCATGCTCAGAGCTTGTCCACCTATGAAGCAGTAGGACTCTTGTTCTCTTCTTGGTCTCCATTTCAGGAGCAGTCCCCTGTTCCCTTGCTGAGCGTGCTGCATGCACTGCTCAGCTCTGACTCACCAACACAGTAGGGGAACTGGTGGGGTAAGCTTTCCTTTCCATCCCTCACTGGAAGTGCAGCAGGTACCCCAGATGCCTGTGCATCTTTTACTCATGGGTGTGCCGCAGAGTACATTTGGTCCGTGGGATGGAGGAAGATGTGATTTATTTTGCTTTCTTTCCTCCCCTGAGCAATAGTCCCTTAGGCTGCCACATCCTTGCAGTGTATTTGAGGGCTGGGGTGAGGTGTTGCTGATAAAGCCCCACAGGCCAGCTGGCTGACTAGGCATGTCCTCCCACCTACAGCTGGGAGAGCAGCGTTTCCTGTTCAGTGTTTTAATATTAAACGTATCTGTGCTAATGCAGGAGCGCCGACCCACCTGGTGCAGAGGAGCTTGTCCTGACCTGGTTTGGGAGAATTTTGTCTTGATGCTTTTCTCTTCCTCCTTGGAAAATAGCTGAAGAAATCAGGGGAGAAGCCCCTGCTGGGTGGGACTCTGATGGAAGATGCCATCCTGTCTGCTATTGCGGCCATGAACGAACCGAAGACCTGCTCCACCACAGCGCTGAAGAAGTATATCCTGGAAAATTACCCAGGGACCAACTCCAACTTCCAGGGTAAAGTACTGATCCCTGTACCACTTCTGTTCTGCACACTGAGAGAGTCCTGCAGCTGCAGATGTGCCTGTGCAGCACCTTCAGCTCTGTTGAGCTTGCAGGGAGCTGCAGCTGCTCAGCTCTTTGTGCTGCAGAAATGCTCTGTGGTTTTAATTCCCATCAGTCCCTTTCAAGCCAGACAAAGGCTAGTTCCTGAGACAGAATGCACAATTCTCTTGTCTATAGCCAGGAAGGGGGAATAGTATTTAAGTACTTTATTGTTCTTAAATCACCAAGTTGATTTCATATCTTTCTGCTTTGAAAAGGACAGCTTGGCATCAGTGCAGTTCCTAATTGCTTTTTATTTAGAGCACTTGTGTAGTTTAACTTTTTTAAAAAATTTATGAGCACCCCTCTTACTGATTTGTTTGAGGCCCTACTTTGCATCTGATTTTTAAAAGGTCAAGCAAATAGGGAGAAAAGCCAATTGTATTTTATTTGGAAGGGAGATGTGGCATGTCTTTGTTCCCGGGAGCAACACCAATGTCTGGTTTGACTTTAGCCTGAGCAGAGGCTTTCAAGCAGATCTTCTGATGACTTATTTGGGTTATTTGGCCTGAGCCCTGATGCAGTTGGTTGGTGAGGGAGGTCAGCTGAGACAGGCTGAGCTCACAGCAGTCTCTGCTCTAACCTGAACATAGATCAGTATGTTACTGTGGTGTCACTGAGCTGGTGCCATTCCTCAGGAGCAGAGAGGAGATTGCTGATCCCACAATCTTTGCCTGGAGCTGGAGCACAGCATCAGCACAGCTGTTTGGTGCTGGGTTACTGGCACACAGCACAGGTTCCAGGGCTGAAGAAGCTGCCCTGAGGCCTTCTGCCAATTAGAAATGGATGTTGAGTGTAACTTGTTCATCTTGGGGCAGGGAAAAGAGCTTCCAGGCTTCCTAAGACCTTACATGGTTTATTTTCAGGACCATTGGAAATGTCCCTGGTCCTCAGGGCCTGTGTTGAGCCAGCCTTCAGTGCTTGTCAAGGCCAATAAGGAAATCTCAGCTAGCAATCTGTTGTTTTCCTTCTCCTTCCGTTACCTAAAATGAATTTTGATGATCTCTGCTATGTTCTGAGAGCAACTGGAGGAGGATCTGGTGAGATGTGAAAGCAGGCAGGTACACACTGCACAGCTCTGCTCTTCTCCCCAGTTTTTGCCTCATCTCAGAACTGGACTTGACTAGAGACAAATTCTTTACCTGCTGTTACTCACCTTTCACACCCAGAGTAAAACCAGCCTTGTGGTTATAAAAACTTTGGAACATGCTTAAAAATGAATCTTGTTTTTGCCTGGGAGCTCAATATGTGAATAGGCCCCTAATTCAAGCTGAAAATGGTTCTGAACAGACTGAACAACCCAAGCCCTGTGCAAGAAATAAAGATCCCCTTACTTGCACAGTTTGAGCTTCAATACTTATATAGTGTACAATGGAAAGTCTGGAATAAAAGACTGGAATAAAAAATTCATTTGTTGTATTTCTAGACCAAATATTTTTTAAAAACCCTTTAAAAAACAAAACAAAAAAGCAAACCACAGTATGAGGAAGGAGGCAGCACATACAACATACAGAACATGAGGAAATCAAAAACAAGGTAAAAGGCTTGTTTTAAAACACACTTTAGAGAACAGTCTGAGACCTGGGTTAAATTTGGACAGAGGTAGTTACATGGTGCTGTCAAATGATTTATGCCATTTCAGAGGGCACAGCAGAGAGCAGTGAGATCAGACAAGAGGATAAAGATAGTAACACAACCTTTCTCTGATTTCTTTTTCACAGTGCATCTACTGAAGAGAACTCTGCAGAAATGTGAGAAGAATGGCTGGATGGAGCAAATTTCTGGGAAGGGCTTCAGTGGAACCTTTCAACTTTGCTTCCCTTATTATCCCAGGTAAAGAGCTTGTCTGTAAAGTGATGTTGAGAAATTTTGTACAGCTCAGGTAGCAGAGCTGAAGTTGGTGAGCCAGCCTCCTATTTACAGGGATGTTGTGGGGGGTTTAATCACTGGTGAACTGCCACATTGTCACCCCATTATGCTCTGGGTAATGGCATTACTTGGGTGAACAGGAAGCTGACTTCAATAGCAAGGGAAGCTTTTAAGGGCAGTAGACATAGTGGGTTCAGTATTCTCAGGTAGTCTGTTATGCTGCTTTTGGTGCAGGCTGGGCTGTTCAAGTGTTCTGTGCTAAAACAAATTCACCTGAGCAGGGACTGGGGTGGATTCTCCATGCCAGGATGCTCCAAAGGAGCAGGACCCAGCTGTTCCTTCCTTAAGGGAGGAGAGGTGGGAGGAGGGAGGATGACCTAGATTAGCTACTCTGATCTAAACCAGCCTTTCTTCTCCTGCTGCAAGCTGATATTGTGCTGGGCCATGTGGAGCCCAGGGGTGAGGCCTTGGTGTCCCAGGAAGAGCCAAATGGCAGCAGAGTCATTGAAGTGCCTGCTCCCCAGCTGCCTTTATTGCACACAGGAGTTCCCACAGCTTCAGCCACACTTTGCTGCTGGAGTCTGATTCTGCCTCTTTGATGTTTCTCTGCCTGGGTTTGAAGGGAAGGAGCAATGAGGGATAGAAATGGAGAAGGGACAGCTTAGGGCTGGTGCATTCCTAGGCTGTCATGTTTTTGCCATTGCAGAGGCTACATAGCCTTGGTTTGGGACAACAGCAATCACAGAATCCCTGGGGGGCATTTCTGGGTTAGGCTAAAGCTGTAACCTTGGGGGGAAGCTGCAGTGCCAGAGGAGAGCCAGGGTTTCCCAGGGCTTGTCTACCCTGGAGTTGTACCCTTAGAAGCAAATCACAGTCTGACCAGACCCCTCTTGTAGCCCAGATGTGCTCTATCCAGAGAAGCAGCAGGATGAGGATTCTGAGGAATCTGATGAGGAAGAAGAAGAGGAATCTGAGGAGGAAGAATCTGAAGAGGAAGAGTCTGAGGAGGAAGAGCCACCACCAAAGAAGAGGTATGGAAGCATGAGAGATGAGGGGCTCTTTTGAATTAAATAAGTGTCTCATCACAGCTTGTAGAGGGCTCAGGTGTGAATCTTGGTGTGGTCACCTATCCACAGGGCTGTTGCTCACAGGTATTGGCAGAAGTTTCTAGTTATTCCTTGTTCCAGAGATACTGACCTCTCCCATTCTATAATTTGAAGCCCTCCTCTTTTCTCCTCCTTTTCTCCTGTGTTTATTCTTTTTGTTGTCTTCATTCACCTGCTTTAGAAAGTGTGATGTTTCACATGGAACTTCTTGTATTTATTGTTTCCTTAAAAATATTTTTCCCTACAGTAATTATTTGCAGCTCTGTAGCCAGATATGAGACCCGCCTCACTCAGAATTTGGACTTAGTATGGTGTTGTTTGTTAAGTAATAAAATTCCATTTAGAGTAGAGAGATAGTGCTTAGGACTCTTAATTGTTCTGACAGCTGACTGATTCACTGTCATTATTTATATGTTTATTTGCCTAACAAAGAGGGGTTGGAAGCCTCAATGGCAGCTCTGTGGTGATGGGAGGTGCTCAGTATAGAGCTACCAGAGGAGCTCTTGCTCTTTGGGATTTAGCTCGTGGAATGTGCTGGCAAATTCTAAGATGCCAAGATGTGTTTCATTTATGCAAATTGCTGACAGCAGCTCTGCTCTGGGTACTGTTTGTGCCTCCACTGAGCTCCTGTGCTGTCTCTTCCTGACAGGATGCAGAAGAGACCCCCCCCCAAATCCCGGAGCAGGGCTCCTCCGATGAAGCGAAGAGAGTCCAAACCCAAGCCAAGGAAAACCCCCACCGCCCGCCGGGGCAAGGCAAAGCCCCCTCCCAAGGTCAAAACCCCTGCTAAGAAAGCCAAACCAGCAGCCCCAGCCATCAAGAAAGCCTCTGGTGGCAGCTCTTCCAAGAAATCAGCAACTAGTGGGAGGAAGGAAGTGAAACCTTCTGCCAAGGGCAAATCCACCATGAGGAAATCTCTCCGGGCAAAAAAGTAAAATGTTTCCAGTGTCAGGGAATCCCATGGTCAAATCCACAATCTTGTTTTATAAGTCAACGTGCATTTGTATTTTAGTTCTGATGCTTAAACACTTCTTTAATTTTTTTTTATTTTTTTTCTTGAATGATGGGGAAAAGCTGAAAACTAAATCAAACCAACCCGAGGATTTGTTAAGATCTCAATGCTTTGCCTCGTGCCTGCCCCTCCCCTGGAACGAGTCATCTTTACTTTCTGCAATAATTTTAGGACTTTTCTAGGACGTCTCTAATCTGTACATTTATGGTGTTCCACATGGGTTTCAGGGGGGAGGGTTGGCTTTTAAAACAATTCTTCAGAGAAGATCATTACATCTTTAGACAGCAGGAACAGGATGAAGGGGGAATGTGATTCTTTAATGAGAAGGTGCCGTGGCAGAGGAGTCCTCCCTAGATCCCTGCATGCCGAGGTCCTTGGCGCTTCTGTGGGCGAGCCGTGTACATACTGCACTTGCACTGAGCCCCGAGGTGCTGCTTTCCTCAGCCACAGGCCTGGGGGTGCCTGCTGAGTTGGATTCTCAGCATCTCCTGAGGGTCTGGTGTCAGAGGGGTTCCAAAAGGGGCAGCTCTTGGTTAGGCGGGTGATTTGAATTAGTGTTTCCACACCACAT
Organism: Erithacus rubecula; assembly: GCF_903797595.1. NCBI lineage: Eukaryota > Metazoa > Chordata > Aves > Passeriformes > Muscicapidae > Erithacus > Erithacus rubecula. The sequence goes on from NC_136676.1 coordinate 663,202, forward strand.
CTGTTACCTTAAAACCAAAATATATCAAAGTCTTCTTGAATCCAGCTTTCAAATTTTTTTAAGAGATGAAAAGCCTGAGTTTGTCACCTCTTGTTTACCCTTTTTTAAAAAGAAGTTGGAGAGCTATAAAATTGCTAATGTAGAAATGTTGATAAGTGAAGAACATGCGGTTTGCTAAAATAAAATGAAACTAGATTCCAGGCCTGCCTTCTGTGTACATTGTCTCCTCGCCCCAGCCTCTTCTCCTGGAAAGGTAGAGAGAAGGGAATACAGTCACCACAGCTTGCTGCAGAGGCAGATCTTTGTTCAAAGACAGCGTGATTTATTCTGAGAGCTGCTGCCGAGCTCTGTAGTTGGACCAACTCCTGACCTTTTTCTTCCTTGGTTTCTCTGGAGACAAAGGTGAGTGAGGAAAAAAGCTCAGTTGGAACCTCTTGCTGGTCCTCTTCTCCCCTTGTCAGTGATCAGTGAGGACAAAAAAAAACCCAGCTGAAACCTTCTCTCCCCTCTCTGCTCAACAGAGCAGCACCTTCCTTCAGAGCATGTCTCACCGTGTCCCTGCTCTGCTGTGCCCATGGCAGTGATGCCAGTGGGGCCTGACAGTCTCCAACGTGCTGCTGCAAAGAGCTGTGAGGAGGGGAATTAGAGAGAGAGGGAGAAAACAGCTTCATTGAATTTATTCTTTTCACCTGCTGTCTCAGTGTGCTACCTCTAACTGGGAGTTTAAAAATTCCTATAGAAATGGCCTAAATTGTTCCCAACCCTATAAGAAGGGTACAAACAGCAGGTTAAAAATCACAGCTGATGGGAAACAGAGTGAAAGCTCTGATCCAAGAATGATCCACAGGGATGTAAAGCAATTAGAAAAATTAGTGAATGGCTTGTTCCTGGACTGCTTGTACTGAAGCCGTGGGGTTTGTTGGTGTTGTGGTGAGATGAATCAAGAAACTTCTCAGTGCTAGCACGTTTATGGAGACAAGGAGTCTTTACCCAAATGCTGGGCATTTTTCAACCTCCCTCTTCCAAATTGTATTCCCACACCAAAAATCTCATGGGTATTTGTTAAAACACTGCTGTGGATGACACAGATTTCTCACATCCAAGCAGGAGCACCTTGAATTAAGAGTTGTGCCAAAACCTTGGTCATCACCAGACTCTGGCTGTGGTTTGAATTAAATGATTTCTGCACACCGAGCCGAAAAGAAGTCATAGGGTTGGTTGTATTTAGTCCAAAGGAGTGATCCTTTCTTCCCAGGTGCAGTGACTGGAATTGAAGGGGAAAGTCTTCATTTCCAGTAGAGCAAACACCTTCTGGGGGGTTTGTGCTGGTTCTGCTGCTCACTCCTCCCCAGTCTCTGCTTCCTGACCAGACTGGGCTCCGTTATGCTGTTTCTTCAGCCCCATCTGTCTTTTTTTTTTTTTTTTGTTCCACGGTTTCTCCACTGTTGATGATCGGGTGGCTCTGCCATCACAGCTCACCGTGTCTTGAAGCAGCTGGTGCTGGTGGTGAGCCAAGGGTTCAATGCTGCCAGTCAGACCCTTTTCTTCACCCCCTCGGGATTGCTGGGGCACAAGATGGGGATTTTTGGATGGAGCACCGAGGGTTAGACCCCATCTCCTGCCCAAACTTCTGCTTTCTCATTCCAGGAGCTAAGCTTGTCCCTGGGATTGGGGACATTTTTATTTGACTGGCCCGGAGGGTGTGAGGGAGGCTCTGGGTTACGTGGTTGCTCTGCAGTGAGGCGAGAGCCACCCATCTTCGTTATTTTTCCCGGAAAAAGCAGACAGCAGTGGGCAAAACTCCATAGGGAATGTAGAAACTGAGGTGAAAGGGTCTGAGCGTCAGGGCAGGGGGTGGCGAGCGAGCAACCACGTGTGTACGTGTCAGGGTTAGAAATCGCTGCTCCGCTGGGCTCGCCGGAGGGGACGGCAAAAGACGCAGAGAAAATCAGTTGCCGCTGCGTTTTCCAAAACCCCGAGCGAGCGTTCCTGCTCGCCGTCGCTTCCAAGGAACGGAGAGAACCGAGGAGGAAAATTGCGGTGATTCATCGCGGGCAGATCGGAGGCAGGAAATGGGAGTTTGCTGCCTGCCCCGTGCCCGGCGTGGGCTCCGTGGGCTCGGGCTCTCCGGGGCCTGGGCCTGACACCCACGGGTCGAGCATCCCTGCGCCGCGGCCAGAGCTGCCGGAGGAGCCACCGGCGAAGGAAAAACAAGCGGCGGAGGCCGAGAGCCGGAGCAACGGGAATTTTTCACCTGCGTTTCTCTGGAGCCATCCGAGCGAGAGCTGCCCGTGAGCCGGGGGAGTCCAGCGGGATGGGGGTCCCAGGGGGATGCTTGGTGCCTGGTGTCGCACATCACCTAAATTTGGGGGGTCAGCATCCCTCCCTTGGGGACCCCCAGGGTGGCCGGTGGGCTGGGGGCTCCATTGAGAAATGAAGCGTGGGGAAAGGGGGGCGGGGCTTGGGGGCTGCCTGTCCGCGGATTGGCTATGGGGGGGAGACCCCCCAAATTGTGCCAGCAAGGAGAGGGGCCAACCTGCTCTTGTGATGGGCAGACGGCACCGCAGGGACCCCCCCCTACCATTAGGATGTGCCTGGGGCAGCCGGACCCCCTCCCCCTTTTCATGCGTTTACATCCAGGCGGCTGCGGGGTCTCTGGTACGAGTTGCGCCGGTCTCAGCCCGGCCCCGGGCTGTGGAGCACAAACCCCCTTTGGGTGGCTGGAGAAGGGCCAGGCGCACTCCTCCGTGGCTGCTCTGGACCAAAAAGCATCCCCAAATCTGCTGTCCTCATCTCAGGTGTTTTGGGATCACCCCTGGAGAACCCCAGGGGTCTCGGTGCTGCATGGCCACAGGGAAGTGGGATGGAGGATGGGAGGGGGAGGATGTGGGGGAACCCTAAAACCTTGCTGGAGTTCGGGATGTGGGACTGCAGGCACCTCACTTGTGATGTATATTCGGCATGCAGGGATTGCTTGGGTTTCGTTTGGAGATGGAATGTGGACACTGCATCCATCTGGTTTGGGGTGGGGATTTGGGGACCTTCACCGTCGGGATCAGGACGTGGGGGAATGCCTGCATGCTGCTGGTACACGGACCCTATACTGGAGCTCAGGAACAGAGGATGGGGATCCTCACAGCACCCGTGCAGTCAGGATGCTGGAACCCTTGTGTTGGGGTTTGCACCATTTTATTGGGGCCGGGACCTGGGGAGATCTGCATTGGCGCCAGGACTGGAGAGCTTCGCGCAGGGACCGCAGCACCTCCCCAGGGCTCAGCGGGCTGGAAACAGGGGACAGGGGGGGCAGGTTGTGTCTGTCCCCTCCCTCCTTGCAGGGACAGTGACCGAGGGCCGGACCCAGGTTCTCCGTGCTTTCTCTAGCACCATCACCCTGAAGGGCTCTGGATAACTCAGATGTGGAATCAGAGTTGCTTAACCCCGTCCTGATTCAGCCTTCACCCCCAGGCTCCGCTGCCATGAAGAAGAAGCCGGGCAATGGGTGGGGGCCGGACCCTGCGGCCCCCCAGCGAGCCCGGTCTGTCACCAAGCCAGCGGAGGTGACTTACCCATGGCGGGGGCGGGGTGGGGTGACACCCTGAGATGAGATTTGGATGCTGTTGCATCCTCATAACTCCCCAAACCATCATCTCAGCCTCGGCCTGTTGCCCTGGGGGGGCATCGTGGGTGGTGGTTGCTGACACGGGTGGGGTTTTTGCCCCCCCAGTACGTGGGATCCTTCATGGTGGAGGAGGTGGACCTGCAGCAGCGAGCGGGGCGGTTGGAGGAGCAGCTGCGGGCACTGAAGGTCGGAATCTACCACTGCTCCTCCTGCTGGGAAACAGAGGGGACCCCAAATAATGGGGGTACCCACAGGGGGCACAGCCCAGACCCCCAGTGCCACATCTCCCCCGCACAGGACTGTCCCAGGAGGAGGTCGGTGGTGCTGAGGTTCAGCTTGCAGGGGTTGAAGGTCTACAGTGCTGATGGGGAGGTAGGGGGCTGGGGGCGGGGGGGGGGGGGGGGGGGGGGGGCGGGGGGAAAGGGGTTCTGCGGCTCAGGGGGGCTGAGTATGGGGGCCAGGGGTGTTGGGAGGGTCAGATGTGCTGGGGCTGGCAGATTACGGGTGCTGGGGAGGGACGTCAGGAATGCTGGGAGGAGGGGTCAGGGGTGCTGAGGGTGTCAGGGATGCTGGGGAGGTGCTTGGGGGGGTGGGGTGCTGTACCTCTCTGAGCATTGCTTTTCTCTCGAGAAGCTGTTTCGTGTGTGCAGACGCGGGTGGCTCTGAGGCGGGGCAGGGGTGCTGGTGTCCCTGACCCCCTCCCTCCCCGTCCTGCAGACGCTGCTGATGGCACACGCACTACGCCGCATCCTGTACAGCACCTGGAGGCTCCCGGACCGCCAGTTCGCCTTCGTGGCCCGCAACCCCCACAGCCCCCCCAGCACCCTCTTCTGCCATCTCTTCGTGGGGCTCCCGGGAGAGGTTGCGGCCCAACCCCGCCACGCCCCCAAAACACCATCATTATTATTATTTTTAATATTTGCACGCAGCGTCTTTCGCCTCCTCCAGGTCCAGACCCTGCATCTCCTGCTCTGCCGCTCCTTCCAGCTCGGCTACCTCCTGGCGCACCCCGAGGAGCAGGCGGCCGAGGGGGAGCTCCCGGGGCCGGGGGTGCTGCGGGAGCCCCTCAACCCCGAGGAGGTGTCACGAAATGTCAACGCTCTCGTGTCCTTCCGGCGCCTGCCCTCGCCCGGCGGCCTCGGCCCGCTGGGCCCCGGGGTAGGTGGCCCTGCCCTGCCCTGCCCTGCCCGCCCAGCTGCTGCTCCTTTGCTCGTCTCACACCTGGGATTCGCACGCGGCATTTCCTCGCTCCGAACTTTGCACGAGTGCTTTGGCACAGCCCGTTTGCCGCTGTCTCTCTATGGCCCTTCCTTCGCACGGCGTTTCACAGAATATTCTGAGCTGGAAAGGACCCACAAGGGTCATCAAAGTCTCCAGCTCGTAGCCCTGCACAGGACAGCCCCGTTTCTCTCACAGCAGTCTGGGTATGATGCTTATAGCAGAGGGATGATTTTGCACAGGCAGCTCTTGTGCAACCTTTTTTTGCCTTTTGAGCAGCACGTTGCCACACCATACATTATTACCTGGTGTCTTGCAAGGTGTTTCCTTGCACTTCTTCTTTTGCAGCCTTTCTCTGCACAGTGGTACATGCACGGTGTTTTGCACAACCTTTTCTCGGACGGTATTTTGAGGGTCACACTTTGCAGGGTCCATCTTGCACAGCCCAGCCCCACACACTACTTTGCACAGCCGGTTTCAAATGGCCTTTCCTGCCTGGTGTTTGGAACTGGCCAATTTGCACAGCTAGTATTTGCACAGCGATTTTACAGTGCATCTTTTTCTTGGCGTTTTTGCACAGCACTTTTCTCCATGATACGTTTTTGTACAATTATTTGCATGGTGGTTTGCATGGCTGTTTTGGCGTGGTACTTCATGCAGCTCTATTTGCACTGTTTTTGCAAGCATGGTCATTTTTTCCTCTTCTGCATGGCATTTCTTCTGCACATTATGTTTTGCACAGCATTTTTTGTACTGCATTTTTCCCACGGTGTTTTGCACATTTTGTTTGTTTGTTGTTTTTTTTTCTCTTTTCCCTGTGGTGTTTCGCACAGCTTCTGTGGTGTCACATCCTTTAAACAGCATTTTCCCGCGTGTTTTGCCTGACATTCCCCACGGCCAGAGCCCCCAGGCCACTCTCACAGCCTGTCCATGCCCCAGGACCGACGGCTGGAGGCGGAGGGCAGAGCCTGGCGCCCGGGCAATCCCTACTGCTCGCCAGTGCTGGTGCGCAAGAAAGCCATTCGGAGCAAGGTGCTGCGCTCGGGAGCCTACCGGGACTGCGGGGGCGAGGGGCAGCTCCACCAGCAGCCCCGCGACGCCGGTGAGTGCTGGGGGGAACTGAGGCACGGGCACACACAGTACCACGAGTGTTTGGGGGTGAAAAGGGAATTAATGAGCTCCCGCGGCAGCAGCAGGAGGGGAAAGCAAAGGGGCGAGGAGCTTGGCCTTCCTGCCCGAAAATGAGACCGTCCTTGCCGAGACCGTGTGGGCCTTCGCCGGCATCGCCAGGTGAGAGCGTGTATGCGAGCACCTGATCCTCGGTACCCACAGCCCTGCTCCATCCCCGGCCCTGCCCCATCCCCGGGCCCTCCTGCCCCTTCCCTGCCCTGCCCCATCCCCGGCGCTGCCCCATCCCCGGCGCTGCCCCATCCCCGGCGCTGCCCCATCCCCGGCACTGCCCCATCCCCGGCCCTGCCCCACCCCCGGCACTGCCCCATCCCCGGGCCTCCTGCCCCATCCCCGGCGCTGCCCCATCCCCCGGCACTGCCCCATCCCCGGGCCCTCCTGCCCCATCCCCGGCCCTGCCCCATCCCCGGCGCTGCCCCACCGCCGCCTCGTCCCCAGGGCCGCCGGGGTAGCGCTGCTGCGGCGGGACGTGCCCGGCGCTTTCCTGCTGCGCCCCGAGCCCGGGCTGCCTAAGCGCTGGTGCCTGTGGGTGCGGGCGCCCTGCGGCGTCGTGTCCTACGGCCTGGTCAGGACACACCAGGGCAGGTTCTGCGTGGAGGTGAGTGCGGGGATGCGCAGCGGCGGTGGCTGAGGGGGTGCTCGGTGCATGAGGCCACGGGGGCTGTAGTGGGGTGAGGGCACCCGATGTGTCTGTGCGTGGGTGCAGCGGGGTGTGAGTGCATGTGATCCGCCTGTGCGACCCTGCGCTGCCTCAGTGCAGGGGTGTGCTGCGTGAGTGCGTTTGGTGTGCCCGTGCATGGATGTGCACATACTCTGTGTGTTGGACCACTCATGCATGGGTGCACTGGGGGCTGCCTTGATGCACCGATGTGTTGGTGCATCAGGACAGGGATGCACTTAATGCACTTGGTGTGCTTGTGCATGGCTGCACTGGTGCCTTGGAGGCACCAAGGTGGGTACAAGTGCAGGTGTGGGTGCACACAGGGGTGTGGCTGTGTGGGCCGATCGATCCACGGGTGCCTTGGGACACAGGTGTATCTGGGCATGGGCCTTGGGACACAGGTGTATCTGGGCATGGCACACAAGTACCCTTGGGCGAGGCTGCACCTGTGCATCCACCCTTTGGTGTGTAACACACCTGAGTTTGGGGCACTAATGCACAGGGATTTGATGCACAAGTGCACTGGTGTGCATTTGATCCACCAGCCTGGTTAGGGTGCCTTTGACGTGTGGATGTGTCTGGGTGTATCTGGCACACACTGTCTCAGGACCCCACGCAGGGGTGCGGTGTGTGTACGGCTGTGCTGAACTCACACCTTCACCTGTGCCCCAGTGCGGGGGTGCCTTGGCTCCGTGGGTACCTGGTGCAGAACCCAGGGCTGCGTGAGGTGTGTGGGTGTGGTGGCACACGGGCACACAGGGATTTGCTGCGTGGGCACACTTAGTTCAGGGGTGCAGGGGTGTGTGTGCACAGCCTGCACGAGGGGTTCATCTCTCCCTCCCCTCTCTCCCGATGGCAGCACTCCAATGCCGAGTTTGCCAGTGTGGCCTCCCTCCTGGCCCACTACTCCGGGCCACCGGGCGGCTGCTTCTGCCGCCTGGGCTCCGGCCGATGCAACCCCGGCTACGAGGAGCGGGACCCCGGCGGCGGGGCCAGCACCAGCGCCGGGGCGGAGGAGGCCGCCTGGGCCCCCGCCGCCCCCATCGGGGTGCAGCACGAGCGGGGGTAGGCCCGGCCCCTTCCCATGCACGGCTGTCCCCCGACAACCCCCAGCTTTAACTCGCTGCCGCCTGCCTTATCCCCCTGCCCGGGCTGTCCGGCGCCTCCCGCAATAAAGCTCTTGTGCATCCGGAGTAGGGCTCTGCTGGCTGCTGACCCCCACCCTCGGCGGGACACACCGCACACCTGTGCGCTCACACGCGTGTGCACACTCTCCGGCCCAGGCGCCCCATGGACTGGCGCTCTTGCCCTCTCGCACGATGCACCACACGCTGCACTCACGTACTTACACCACTGCTCCACTCGCCGGGCTCCCCCTCCTGCACGCTCGCGCGCTGCTGCAGTGCTGCACTGGTGCTCGCAGGAGGATGCACACCCACGTGTTCACTCACTCTCTCTTGCACACGCAGGGGTTACAGCCGAGCACAGGCACAGCCGCGTGCCGGTGTCATCACACACATCAGTCTGTGCTCTTGTGCACCACGGCCTGCACACCTGTCCTCGCGTGCTCCTCGCACACGCACACCTGTCCTCGTGCGCCCCTCCTTGCACACGCACACCTGTCCTCGCGCGCTCCTTGCACACGGACACCTGTCCTCGCGCACCCCTCCTTGCACACGCACACCTGTCCTCGCGCACCCCTCCTTGCACACGGACACCTGTCCTCGCGCACCCCTCCTTGCACACGCACACCTGTCCTCGCGCACCCCTCCTCGCACACGCACACCTGTCCTCGCGCACCCCTCCTTGCACACGCACACCTGTCCTCGCGCACCCCACCTCGCACACGCGCGCACGCAGAGGTCACGTGGTACAGTGGGCGGGGCCTATCTCCCGGTGCAGTCCTGGTCGCTGTGGCGACCGCGTGCGGTCACTCGCGCATGCGCGGGGCCTCCGCCGCCGCCTTCCGTCGCCCCCTCGGGGGTCCGTGCGCGCCCTCCGGGCAGCGCGGCACCGGCAAGGTTACCTCAGGTGTTCCCTTGCTCAGGCCCCTTCGGGCGTGTCTCGGCTCGCGAAAGTTACCTTAGGGTTTCTCATACTTGAGTTTCCCGCCCTTCAGCTTCCCCTCCGGCTTTCCCTCACAAACCCTTCCGATCTCCTCCCCACCGACCTGCCTCATTTCCCCTCAGACTTGTTTCCAGCTTCTCCCTTTTTCTGCATCCCTCTCCAGCTCTTTTTCTCCATGCTTTCCCCTTCTCCCCCAGCCTCCCTGGCTCGGAGTCCTCCTGCGTGCCCCCCCTGTTGGGTGCAGATCCGCAGGGTTAGGCTTGCCCCGGCCTCTTCCCACCCCCCGGCGCCCCCAGTTCCGCCAGAGCGCCTGTGGGGCTGCTCTGCATGGCTGAGGTGACCTGGGGAGTGGAGTCTGACCCACGTGTGGGACTGACTGGGTGTGTGGGGCTGACCCCGGTGTGTGGGGCTGACCTCGTGTGTTTATCACTGACCCCCAGTTTGTCACTGACACCCGTGTGTCGCTGTCCCCGTGTGTGTGTGTCACTGACCCCCGTGTGTCGCTGTCCCCGTGTGTCGCTGTCCCAGTGTGTGTGTGTCACTGACCCCCAGTGTGTCGCTGTCCCCGTGTGTGTGTATCGCTGTCCCCGTGTGTCGCTGTCCCCGTGTGTGTGTGTCACTGACCCCCAGTGTGTCACTGACCCCCAGTGTGTCGCTGTCACTGACCCCCAGTTTGTCGCTGTCCCCGTGTGTCGCTGTCCCCGTGTGTGTGTGTCACTGATCCCCAGTGTGTCACTGACCCCCAGTGTGTCGCTGTCACTGACCCCCAGTTTGTTGCTGTCCCCATGTGTCGCTGTCCCCGTGTGTGTGTATCGCTGTCCCAGTGTGTGTGTGTCACTGACCCCCAGTTTGTCGCTGTCCCCGTGTGTCGCTGTCCCAGTGTGTGTGTGTCACTGACCCCCAGTTTGTCGCTGTCCCCATGTGTCGCTGTCCCCGTGTGTGTGTATCGCTGTCCCTGTGTGTGTGTATCGCTGTCCCCGTGTGTCGCTGTCCCCGTGCGCTGCCGCCGCTGAGCGGGTGTCAGGCAGCCCTGGGTGCCGGGCGATGGTCGGCATGGAGAGCGCGGGGCCGGTGCCTCCTGCAGAACCCCGCGGAGCTCCCCAGACAGTTCTTCCACGGGGCCTTCATGGGGAGCAGAACACCGAGCACATCTACAGCGAGATCGCCTACCCGCTCGGGGAGGTCAGTGCCCAGGGGAGCCCCGGGATGGGAGCAGTCTGAGGAACCACAAGGAAAGAAAGAGCTCCAGGAGCGTTTGAACAATGCTCTCGGGCACAGGGTGGGATTGTTGGGGTGTCCGTGCAGAGCCCGGAGTTAGACTCTGATCCTTGTGGGTCCCTTCCCACTGTGAACACACAGCTTGGGACAGGCTGAGGAGTTTTAAAAGCGATTCCTAAGTGAAGCAGGATCCTTCCCCGTAATGGAAGATATCCCTACCCATGGCAGGGTGGTGGAACGAGATCAACTTTAAGGTGCCTCCCAACCAAACCATTTGGGATTCTATGACTTAAGAGCAGAAAGCCCTGTCCACTGTTTCAAGAGGTTTAGCTGTAAGCCTGGGGAGCAGAGAGAGCAGACAACGTCCCAGCAAACGACTGGGAAACTGGGAAGAAACAAACTGTTAGCAGCAAGCAGGGCACCGAGGATGCAGTTACATTTAGTTGTTTTAGAATCCCAGACAGGTTTGGGTGGGAAGGGACCTTAAGACTCATCCCATCCCACCTCCTGCCATGGGCAGGGACATCTTCCACTATCCCAGGCTGCTCCAAGTCCTGTCCAGTGTGGCCTTGGACACTTCCAGGGATCCAGGGGTAGCCACAACTGCTCTGGTATCAAACTGATGATTTTAGGGACATTTTTACTGTCAAGTGAGAAACCTTAGGGAAGATGGGGAACCTCAGCTTAGCTTAGATTGGCAAAATGGCAGGGGATCCCTTTGTTTCCTTATTAATAGATAAGCATAGAAAATAGCTGAAAATGAACTTGTTAGCAAAAAAAGACCAACCTCCTCCCCCCACAAAAAAAAAGTTTTGTTAGAAGAAGTAACATGAATTAAATGGCTTGTGATGGTTTTAAGATGAAAGTTCCTGATCATGAGAACAAGCAGGGCTAGAAACAGGGCTACTATCAGGGCTAGTAGATATTAAAATAATAGGTTCTTTTTTGCTTATTTAAACCTTGAGAAATTCAGTTATTCTTTCTTACTACCATGCTTCTCTGTAACAGGGATGAGTGACAATGAGCAGCTTGCCAAGCAAAAATTATTCAAAGCTGGAGACCATCCCCTTGGCCACCCCACAACCAACAATTGTTCTAGTTGTCTCTTTGAATCTCATAAGATTTTTGTGCCCGATGGCAAAAATCTTATGATTTTCTAAGTGTTGGTTTTGTCACCTGCTTTTCAACACCTGCATTACTTCAAGATTCCCTGTTTTGAGAGAAAAACATTTATTTATATGCTAATTTTGTAATTGCTATTCTCTGATGGCGTGTGAAGATTAAGCAGCCATTTGATGTTTACTTCCAGCTCTTCCTTTAAAATACCTTTTAGGGAGTGGGAATGAGTCTGGGCAATGTGTTTCCAGATAGGCAAAGATGATGGCTGTTTTATTTGATTTTCTCCCATTTCCAGGGTGTCATGGAAGGCTACAGTCTTTGCTTATGGCCAGACTGGCAGTGGGAAGTCATTCACCATGCAGGGAGTTGCAGATCCCTCCTCGCAGAAAGGGATCGTTCTCAGGGCATTTGAACACATCTTTGAGAGCGTCCAGGTGGGTGTGAAAGAGATCCCATTGATAAGTTTTTGCTAGAAAGGTTTTGGTGTCCTATCTCAAGAAGTGAGTGCTGATGGCATGAAGTGTGCATGGGGACAGGTTTGGGGTGCACTGCTTCTCATCCTCAAGCTGAGGCCTGTCCATAGTCAGGTGAACTGCAGCCTCATCCCAGATTATGTTGTGGACTTGAGGTGTGGAAGGACCAGAAGTCCCTTGCACTGAGTGATTCCACCTGGAATGAATTGCAAGGGGGGTTGGATGAGGTGCTGAAGGGTGGTGGGCAGCCAGCTGTGGGAGGGGCTCCCTGGGCTGCCCATGCTGTGCAGCCTCACCCCAAATCCTTCCTGTGCTGTGCAGTGTGCTGAATGTGCCAAATTCCTGCTGAGAGCCTCCTACCTGGACATCTACAATGAGGACATATGAGACCTTCTAGGAGCTGACACCAAGCAGAAGCTGGAGGTGAGATGGGCTCAATGTGTCTTAATTAAGTGCTTTAATTAGCTCAGACTGGTGTTACCATGACCTACAGAAGTGCAACAATGGCCTCTCTCAGAAGCTTGAGCGCCAGAATATGAAGTTACATGAGGAATGGGGAAGCTAAGAGAGACTTTTGAGGGACTTTAGTGAAAGTTTAGGAACAGGATGCAGTCGGAGACATGTCCACATGATAGTGGCTGGTAGCTCAGTAGCAGCTCTGTGAAAATCCTTTACTGGACAAAGATGGAATGAAGTGCTCATGGGGCAATTTCTTCCTCATCCCCTTCATCTCATGCTTGTCTCTAAAGCAAGAGGATTATAAGAGCCTTATAAATGCTTAATCTGATCTAGTGGAGCCATGGATGATCTCTTTATCTGCCTAAACCAAAAAGGCTGATCTGTTTTGAGGGCACACAGCAGATATTACTCCCCATGGGAACACATATGACATTTACAGGACAGGAGGCTAAACTCTCCCAAAATCCTAATCAGGGGGCTGATCTTTATAAAATTTACCTTTCAGTGGCTTTGCAGGTCCTCTTATATGTATTCGTGGAGGCAGCCAGAAATCTCCTGTCCCAGTCTGCTTCCTTGCAGGACTGTCCTGGTGTATAAAACCAAGGCAGTAGCACCGTGAGTTGCTCTGGGATGGCAACAGACCCAAACTGCTTTACAGGGCAGGTATTTCTGGTATTTCTGGCTTTAAGGCAGGAAAACCCCTGTCTGCTCCATGTTCCAAGTGTGCTTTGTCTGTCTCCTGCAGAGGGAGAGTGGGAGAAGGGGACTTCTTGCTGCAGTTTCCCATCCTTTGTTCCTCAGCGGCGGTGACACAGGTTTCTATGGCGACGCAGTGGCAGGCAGGGCAGGAGCTGGGCACAGCAGTTTGCAGGGTGACTGTCACTGAGCTGGGCACAGCAGTTTGCAGAGTGACTCTGTTACCGAGCTGGGCACAGCAGTTTGCAGGGTGACTGTCACTGAGCTGGGCACAGCAGTTTGCAGGATGACTCTGTCACTGAGCTGGGCACAGCAGTTTGCAGGGTGACTGTCACTGAGCTGGGCACAGCAGTTTGCAGGGTGACTCTGTCACTGAGCTGGGCACAGCAGTTTGCAGAGTGACTCTGTCACGCTGCCTGTTGCTGCCTCCACCGAGTGCTTGAGGAGCGTGTCCTGCCGAAACAAACCACAGGCTGCCCCACTGCATTCCTCTGAGTCCCCCCCAATACCACCAGAATCCCATTTTTGTTCCATTCCTTTGCCTTTCACTCAGTGCCTACAGCCATGGTCGGCTGCTCCTCAGGAAGCACCCCCAGACAGACCCAGGCCAGTGCTGGGGTTCTCACTGCACAGACCAGTCACAGTGTATGAACACTGGCTGTGGCTGTACCTGGGTTCATCCTGTGCATTGTGGCTTTGGAACAAGGATAAATCCCACCTGGTTAAGTTTTCAGCCGCTTTTGCTCTGTTCTGTGGGAATTTTTTAACAGCAGACAGTGTTTTACATCATTTCTTGTGAACATCACTGAAGTATCTGAGCCTCCTCTTTGGAAGTCACAGTGCCAAATGTGGTCTCTGTTGCTCCATCATGACAACTATATCTCGATATCCCAGCTGGCATGATAAAGATAGTTTTGGTGATGAACTTAGCAGATGTGGGGTGTAACAGAGCTGTGGAAAATTAATTCAGCTCATTTAAAATTCCCAGTGTGGAGGGGGCTGGTGTAGGAGTGCAGGGATCTCTGGATTATTTTGTATGTTTTATGTAGGTTTGATGGATAACCCAAAAATTTGGATATTTCCATTGCTTATTAACATTCTGTATGAAATTTTTCGTCTGTGTGGTTGATAATTACTGAGAAGATGCTGTTGGGTATTTAATGCTCTGTCTCAACCCAGGATCTCAAATAGGATTTTTGTTCATTTTAAAATTAATAAATCTGGAAAAAGATGGTGGCAGTTCACCTGTGTGTGACAGGTGGTACTTTGGGAATGTTGTCAGTGAGCTCAAGCCACCCACTCAGAGCAGAGAGTTCAGCAAAGCACTGGGAACAATATCTGGAAATATTGTATCTGAGCTTTGATATTAAAAAAATCTTCCTATGACTGAGGAGATCTTAGAGCCTTTGCCATAATAGGTGAGATGTATTTTGATTCTTGTTTAAAATATGCAGCTTTAATAATAGAGATGGTGGAGGATGGATAGAAGTTGAGTTCCTCATGGCCTGGGGAATGTCTGAATCAATCAGCAACTTTTAACTTGAATTCTTTGAGCCACGAAGGTGGTTCCCTCTTTTTATGTGGTTTTATTCCTCCTTCAGAAATAAGGCTTTTTGGTAGCAGTCAGATGCATTTTTCTCATGCTGCAGTTTAATTTCACATAGCCCTCAAGCTCCCAGGCCATTCCCAGTGTAATTTTCCATGGTTGCAAGTGTCTCTTGTTGTGACCTGGCCTGTGTTGTTCTGTTGGCAGCTGAAGGGGCTGTCCCTGCACACCATGGCCCAGGTGAGCAGCCCATGGCCACAGGCTGCAGGAACAGAGCAGTGGCCTTCACCCTCCTGAACAAGGGCTCCTCGTGGTCCCTCTCCATCCTCACTGGCAGCATGGACATCTGCACCCTCTGTGGATGCCCTGCCTTGGGCCTGGGCCTAGCAGAGCACAGGATCTGTGGTTACTCATCATCCCACAGCTACCCTTAATCCCAAATGAAGGTCCAGGACAAAAATCCTCTTCCCTGGGAGGGTGGGGAGGCCCTGGCACAGGGTACCCAGAGAAGCTGTGGCTGCCCCTGGATGTGTCCAAGGCCAGGCTGGACACTGGATTTTGGTGTACCCTGGGATAGTGGAAGGAGTCCCTGCCCATGGCAGGGGTGGAATGGGATAAGTCTTAGGGTCTCTCCCAACTGAAACTATTCAGATGATAGCACCTGACAGTTCCTTAATTGAGCTTAATCATAAGGCATATTTTTTAAAGATGGAATTAAAGAATCCTTTATTAAAGTTTTCGTGACTAATTTTCCTTTCATGAGTATCATACTGGCATTTCTTTAGTTGGAAGAGCTGCCTCTCTGGATCTAAACATGGACCTTGAGAGGGCTTTTCCTAGGAGCAGAAGGGAATTAATCTCTGCCTTGTCTTTGACCCTGGCTGGGAACAGCTTGACTTCATTTTCTTCAGCTCTTTCAGTCATGGGGAAAGTTATACAGTGCCTTCCAAAATTGTAATTCCAGATGTTGATGTCCAGATGTTGATGGCAGTACCTCATTTTTCACTCAGTGAGGGATTTGGTGAGTTTCTCAATTAGCACCGACACTGTATGGGTCTGTAAAATCCCAGCTTTATCCCAACAGGGAAGAAATATTTGCTTTCCTCTTCTGTGCTCAAGATTAGTGCAGGGCCCTCAATCAAGCCTGAATTCTCTGATTCAAAACTTTGAAATCATGACAAGATGACAGGTGGGGAACCTGCAGCTTTGGTAGTTAAAAAGAGATGGAATATTTGAGGAGAAAGTTGAGGGCTCTGGCCAATCCCCATAAACCACATGGTTCTGCTGGGGTGGGCATTGGCTGAAGTAGTTGAAGAAGTTGGTATTTCTGCTGTTGGCTTTAGGCTTCCTAAAGAGTTCAAGCTTCTTTTCCAGGTGAGCCTCTAGTAAATAATTTTAAAATATCAACTTCCTGTAAATTATTACTGTTTTTTAAGTAACACATTCAGGAATTATGAAAAATACTGGGCTCTTGGCTGCTGATATTTGAAACATGCAAGTTTCCATCAGTATTTTTACTTAGATTTTTGTATCTTTTTTAAAAATTGCATTTTTTATACTTATTTATTAAATAAAAAATTAAAGACCTATTAAAGAGTCCTGGTTCTCAACTGTTGAGATGTGCTTCCTTCTAAGAGCTAACTGGGAATTGTTTCCATGCAGATGAGTGAGGGCAGGACCACCTTAGGGCTGCCAAACTCTACTTGGTGGATCTGGCAGGAAGTGAGAGACAGTCAAGGATTGGTGCCACAGGGGTGCAGCTCAGAAAGGCCAAGGTCAATCTTTCCCTGTCTGCCCAGGGCAATGTCCTCTCAGCCCTGGGGGTGGCAAGTGCAGACACATTCCCTACCAAGGCCCCAAGCTGACCAGGTTGCTCCAGGATTCCTTGGGGGAGAACACCAGAACCCTGATGGTGAGCATGCATGTCTCTGGCTGATGACAGCTATGAGGAAAGCCTCAGCACCTTCTGCTACACAAATTGAGCCAGGAACATCAGGAACAAGCCCTGCATCAATGAGGACCCCAAGGATGCCCTGCTGAGGGAGTACCAGGAGGGGATTAAGAAGCTAAAGGCCATTCTGGCTGAACAGAGGGGCATGAGTGACTTGTCAGGTAGAAGAGCCTTTACTGGCTGCAGAAATGTCAAAAAAGAGGGTTTTACACAAAGTGTGAGCTAAATTTTAACTCATCCTTTCCCTTACCTATTGGAGGAAGAGTTCTCCATTCAGATTACAGACTTTTCCTTCACTGCTGCCACATTGACCTTATTCCACTGGCAAAGACCATCTCAATAATCCAGGGTTTTCAATAGTGACAAATTCTGTTAGAAAAGGCTAACATGATTCAAATTCTTGGTTATTTTTGGTAATTGTGCCTAGAATTTGGTCAGTTGCAGAAGAGAAGTTTCAGCTGGAAGAACAAAAACGAGCTGCAAAAGAAATAATACTATAAAATTCTTTATTAAATATATATATATATATATATATATGCTTTCAAAGTAAGCAATGTGAATTTTTGACACTGCAAGAGAAGTTTTGCCCTCCTTATGGCAGTGCTTGAGGACTCAGCCCAGCCTCAGCACACTTGCTCTGTCATCTGGAACAGGAATAGGAAATGTAGGAGCAAATGGCAAAGAGCAGTCTTTAGGGAGCTGATCACCTTTGGATAATTAGCTCCTAAAAAGGGCAACTTTCATCAGGGGAATGAGGCTGTAGGATGACTTTTTCCCCCTTTATGGCCCCTTTCAGAAATAGCTGTGAACAAAGAAGGCAATTTTCCTGCACTTTTCATCCTCCAGTGTCTCTTATCTCCCAAATCTGTAGCATAGCCCTGGAAACAAGTCTCAAAGTTTTTCTTTGAAAGAGATACTTGTATTTATAAATTCCACATCATTACATTCACTTCCATATTTCCCCTGAAGCTGGAACCTCTCCCTCTCTCCCCACACCCAGGGAGCCCCAGGCCAGCAGTGTTTTGGCAGCAAGCACACTTTGAAGGAGTACAGGGGTTGCCATGTTCTTTCCTGGCACCAAGCTTCTTTGTTCTTTTTCCAGGAATTCTGCAGACAATCCCACCAGTGACTGTGATTTTTATTTGTACTTTGCTTTGTAGAGCTTCTCCCTGCTGAGGCTGCTCACCTGGGAGCAAATCCAGCTCCCTGCCTCAAACCCCAGGCAGGTCTGGGAGCAGAGAAGTAGCTGATCAGAGAAGTAAGTTGGGAAGGGATATCTCAGAGTGGCTTGGACTAAAATTTTTTTCATAATAAGCACTGCAAATACAGTTCAGCCTTTCCAGAGTACTTTTCTTTTTCTATTTCTTTCTCCATTTTGTAACCCTTGGACTTCTCCTATGGAGGGACCATGTGTTATGGAGGCCACGTGCCTTATTAAAACCCACCTCTCTGGGAATGGATTGGAATGGATTCCCATGAAGAATTTTTAGAGGAACTACATGTGAAATTGTAAGAAAAAGGGAGGAATAGAGTTGAGGAAAGAGTGGTCAAAGGTGTCAGGAACAGTACAGAGATGAGGAAAGAGAGGAATACAGAAGCCAGGAAGAAGAAGGAAGAGCCAGAGGGAAACAAAACTCTCTCCTTGCTCTTTAGGAAGTTCATTCCAGGGCATCACAACCACCCAAGGCTAAACTGTAACTTTCCTCAACAACAATCACTACTGTGTCAACTCGTTGCATTTATGTCAAGATGGACATGACTGGCACCACCACCAGTCCCTTACTGACAACTTTTCATGCCCTCTCTCAGTGCACTTGTCTCAAGCAGCTCCACACAATACTGACTCCTTCCCTCTGTATGACTGCCTAACCCCAAGCTGTTCCTTATCCAGCCAACTAACCCTTTCTGTCCCTCACACAGCATCTTCTTACCTCATCTGTCCCTGCTTCCTCACAGCCAGCAGACTCTGGCTCTTAAGCTCCAACTACAGCTGACTCTCAGCCAGCTAACCCATTCTTTTATAACCCCCATCCTCATCAGGTGAGGCAAGGCTGTCTCCACTTCTCAGCAATCATTACAGCTGTAATTTATCAAGGAAAATTGCCTTCTGCACTATCCTTACAAACTATCTTCCCACATCAACTGAAGTTACAGAAAAAGTCAGTGAATATTGGTGGTGGAGTTGTTTTTGGACAGGCATAAGGTGTGACCTGGAATGGACTTAGATGTGACCTCAAGAACAGTCACAGGACTTGTGCTGTGCCTTGCAGGAGTACCAGGAGAGGCTGGTCTGGCTCCACACCAGCTACCAAGCAGAGCAGGTGTCCCACACCCACCTGGAGAAGGACATCAGCAGCCTGAGGGATGACTTTGATCTCAAGGTATCTGATCTCCAGGATCTCCTCAACAAGGAAGCAGGTGTGGAGGAGGTGGGTGGAGGCTGTGCAGCCAAACTCAGGTTCCCTCAGGAGCAGGGACTGTTTCTGTAGTCAGATCTGTGGCAGCCACTGCAGCCTTTAGAAAGCAGCACGTGCTGCCTGGCAGAAACAGTCTTTGTTCTCAACCCACACTTATCCACATGCCCCTCCTGGGCCAGATTTAAGACGCTGTCCCAGCTTTGTCTTCTTCCCTATTTCCCTGACTTCTTTCCCTGTCAGGACCAGCCTGACTCTGACCCAATCCTGTAAACCTGTAGGCAATGAAAACCTCATTTTTGAATGAAATGCCTGCTTTTTGCCCATGTAGCAGAGTTCCCCCTGACTGAGGGCAGCGTGTCTCTGAAGCAGAGATCATTGCTGTTCCCATCCCACTGGAAGAGTTCAGGGTGGCTGCTGCAGTCTCTTCCTCTGTATGCAAATGTGCTGCAGCACTTGGTCTCCCGGTGGATTATCAGCACCAGCACTTGCTGCAAGGCAGATATTCCTCTCACATCTAGAAACTCCTCTCCTCTCCTCTCCTCTCCTCTCCTCTCCTCTCCTCTCCTCTCCTCTCCTCTCCTCTCCTCTCCTCTCCTCTCCTCTCCTCTCCTCTCCTCTCCTCTCCTCTCCTCTCCTCTCCTCTCCTCTCCTCTCCTCTCCTCTCCTCTCCTCCTCTCTCCCCCACAGTGCCTCAGAGCGTGGTTTGCAATGTGCTCATACAGCACTTACCACCCACTAGTAATTCTTTAAACTGTATTCTTCATTTTTGGTGCTATCATTTTCTGAGGTGAAGGTTGAGAGGTTCCTTATTTCTTCCCCCTCTGATTGCAAATATGCACCCCCAGCCTCTGAAATGGATTATTTTTGGAGCCAAGCTCTCCCAGCCCTGTACAATCTACATTCCTTACCCAATACACCCTCTCAGTCTTTCATGGTTTTTACTGACCAGCAGAAGTAGGTGAATGACAGCCCTTTTCCTTTCAGACACATCATTCCTAGCTTTGGGTGAAGGCTTTGGGAGATGCTTTCACAGATTTATGTCTAGTTTTGCACAGCTCATTAGCAACATTGTGGGAGTTTCCTCTTTTCAGATGACACACGGAGTAGAACAACCTCTGACCACAAACCTTCATATGAAGGTGGTGTTGCTGCAGCACATGAAGAGCCAACATCAGCCCAGGTACCTTCCAGGCTCCTTCTCCCCTTGGGATGAATAAACCTGAGTGGGTAATGTTGTGCTTCATCTCCTCCAGGACTCTCAGTGCATCTTTCCAGAGCTACAGCCTTTGCTTTCCTCTTATCCCCAGGACACAGCAGCACCTGGGACTGTCACAGACACTGGTGGAGTGAGCAGGGGCAGTGCTGGAGCAGCAGGAGCTGTCATTGCCCTGGGGATTTCCCTGCCTGAAGACCAGCAGCTGCTGCTTGCCAGGTCAGTGTCATCCCTGCTTGTGCCAGCTGTCCCCTGGGCAGCACCCACAGGCAGCAGCAGTTGCCTTCTGCCATGACACCACAGCTGCTGAGCTCCAGCTGTCACTGCAGCCCCAAACCAGGCACATGTGAGTCAAAATGATGGACTGGTTTGGGTGGGAGGAACCTTAAAGCTCATCCCATTCCACCCCTGCCATGGGCAGGAACACCTTCCACTACCCCAGGGTGCTCCAAGCCATTCCCCCTTGTCCTGGCACTCCATCTCTTGTCCAAAGTCCCTCTCCAGCTTTCTTGGAGCCCCTTTAGACACTGGGAGGGGCTCTGAAGTCTGCCTGGAGCTTTCTCTCCTCCAGATTGTTTTTACCTCAAAAGTAACTTTGCCCTGTTTGGGTGGATGAAGAACTGTTCCCTGCAGCACTCAGTGAGGCCAAGCCCCAGAACTGTGAGAGAAAAATGGAGACGTTCAAGTTGGCAAATATGGATGCCAAAAAGTCTGTGTTCCTGGTAAATCCTGCCTGGAGCTGCAGGAGAGCCTTAAGTGCCCACACAAGTTATGGAGATGCCTCCTTTTCCTCTTGTAAGAGGTCCTTGAGGGCACTTGGAGCCCTCTGATGTCCCTACAGGTAAGGCAGCAGCTGTCCTGTGGCACATGGATGGACTCTTCCCATAACTGAGGCCACTTTTGCCTCCAGCTCATGCACCTCACAGTGTTTGCAGCACATCATCCAGAAATTACAGCAAAAATTACCAATTTCAGGGGCACTGTCAGGGCCTGGGGGACAGGGCTGGGATATGAGGGATGCCAGCTCAAGACTCGTGCTCAGCTCATCTCAAAATCAACCTCACTCAAGGTTTTGTGTGTGTTGAGAGCTGTCCTGAGAAAACTGCCTCAGCCAGAGTACACCACTGAAGCAGCATAGGGGCTTGGGCTGCTCCAGAAATATGACTGAAGCAAATTTTGCTGATTTTTCACTTACTCCATTGTGTGAAACTATATTACAATTAGAAAAGCTCAACTCAAGATATGCTATAAGAGAGTCTGATTCTGAAAGTTCTGTGGGTTTTAACCAGTCCTTCTGTGGGTTTTAACCAGTGTTTCAGCTTCCCTGTGGCATGTCCTTGCTCTGTTGGGTCTCTTCTGGCTCAAAAAAGAGCAGCTATCAAATGCAGAACAGTGCCTGTAATTTGTGGGCAATCTCTGTTAATGGAGAGATCTCCAAAGAAACCCTTCATTTGGATTTGATATCAAATGCCAGTAGTCCTGTTGCCTTCTAATCACATTGTTAAATCCAGGTTCTGTGCAGATTGGGCAGGAGGGTTTGGTTCCACATGTGTGGGGATTTCAAAGCCACCTGCTCAAGCTTTACACACTGGGCTGCTCAGCAGAGCAAGGATTGAATCCTTGGATTCAATTGTGAATGAAGGTAAGGAGAGGGAAGGTTGCCTGGCAGGAGCAGTGCAGCAGAATAGCAGGTCAGTTCTGAACGAACTCTGAATGAGCCATTTCAGAGAGTTTGGAGATAATTAAGAGGCTGTTACCTGTAAAGGGGTTATCAGCCAGTCTGAACCAGCTATCTGCTGAGCTATCTGCTCTGCTCCAGATCCTGTGCAGACAAAGGAATGGCTCTGGAGCTTGCCTTTATTTCCATGTCAGAGCATGATTTCAAACACAGGCCTGTGCCAGTGCTCCATTAACAACACTGAGGTCACACAAATCATCAACTCTGGCTGATACTGCCCCAAAATGGGAAACCACACTGCAGCTTTCAGCACTAACACTCCCACATCCACCATTTTAAATAATTCTCTGTGTAATTTTGGCACATGTTGTGCATCTTTGGAGACAAAAAAATAAATATAATATATGAAATGTTTGTTTAAGTAAGGATTTAAATATAAATTACACAAAAGAAGGGTTTTAAAGATAAACCCTTTTTGTGAGTGCAAGTATGGATTTCTGGACATCCTTGTTGACCAAGATGCTTTGAGTAACATATGCTTTGCCTTTGTGGAGTATTTTGCTCACAGCAGCTTTGGCTGCCCCTGGATCCCTGGCAGTGTCCAAGGCCAGGCTGGATGGGGCTTGGAGCAGCCTGGGATAGTGAAAGTGTCCTTGCCCATGGCAGGTGGGATGAGATGGCCTTTAAGGTCCTTTCCAACCCAAACCATTCTGCAATTCTGGGGTTCTTTTATGACAGAAACTGTTAATGATAAGTAGAATCTGCCATGATTACTCAGGGCAGAAAATGCTATAATAATTCCCAATTTTTTGTGCCTTTCCAAATGTCACCCGAGGAAGGATGTACATCCTCTACATTTGTGAAGCTGGTTCTTAGCACCACTGAGCTTGTGTTCCCCTTCTCCAGGCTGCAGATGCTGGAGCAGCAGGTGGTCAGGGGGAGCAGGCTCAGAACAAGGACCTGAAGGAAAAGCACAAACGCCAGAAGAAACATGGGGATGAGTGGAGGCTGCAGCTGGTGGCTGCACTGCAGGAATCCAACCAGGACAGCAGTGGGAAGGCTCTCCTCAATGGCTGCAACGCCATCCTGGAGGAGGCTTGAGCCAAGAGCAAGACCCTGGAGAAGGTGCAGGAAAAGGTGAGGGAGCAGCTCCTTCCTCCTCCACATCCTCATTTTTTACCTTACAGGGTTTAGGGCTGTAGGTTTAGCAAATGATTCTGGCTGTGTCAGTATTTCATATATCACATTGTTTGTGTGAGCTTTTATGAAACCCAGATGCAACAGCCCTCAGGTGGGGAATTAAGCTTTTGAAGCCCAAACCCCACTAGTTTTAAAGGCTTGGTGTGTGACACTTGGCAGGAGGAGGCTGTGTTGGGATGGGAGGGGATGTGACTCCCTCTGCTGACCTACAGACCTGCTGCAGCTGCTGCCAGTACTGAGCACACTTTCTGGGGCAAGAAATAAAACATGAAAGTAATGCTTCTAAATTTCACATTTAAGATCTTCATTTTCAAAACACATGAAAATCAGTTTTGCTCTGGTATTTTGTGGCAGAATCAGAGAGTCTGCAAA
Organism: Erithacus rubecula; assembly: GCF_903797595.1. NCBI lineage: Eukaryota > Metazoa > Chordata > Aves > Passeriformes > Muscicapidae > Erithacus > Erithacus rubecula. Next base: position 686,297 of record NC_136676.1, read on the forward strand.
AAAAATGGACATTTGTGTGTACAGTCCTAGACCTGCACATTAAGGACTTGGTTTTTTTGGGTATTTAGGCTATCAAAGATATATTGCACTTCTTATACTTGAGTTAGGAACTTTCAAGAGTTCTAAGATCAACCATTAAGATTAGCTTCAGGTTCATTCAAAATCATACCTGTGAAGAAACATGAGAAAACTTTCTTTAAAACATACATGGAATAATCTCTCCACACAAATTTCATACTAATTTGTACCTAAATTAGAAATCTTTCCAAACATTGAATCTTTCCTGAGTGTCTTTCTCTGCCTGCCAAATTCCTGTACTCCTGGTATCCATCGGTCTCTCTGCCCTATAATCCTGCTGGTGTGTCCAGCTGCCGAGACTGAGACCAAAGACCTGCAGTTGGGAGTTGGGCTGGAACAGACGGGTTACCTGAGCACCACCGGCACCAGCAGTGAGCTCATGCTCTGCCACCAGCTGCTGGGTCAGGCGCGACTGCAGCTACAGCACCCGGGAGAGGATCAGGCGTGAATCCGTCCGGGACGAGGAAGCAGTTGCTGGAAAATTCCAGAGCCTGTCATTCAAAAAACCCAACTGCCCACAGGTAAGGGGACAGCACCCTGGGGAGAGGAGCTGATGCAGGCACGCAGCTCTGCCGAGCTGGGCAGGTCACGCTTGGGCTGCATGCACTCCCATCTTCCACACAAAGTCTGCCCAAAGGTGGCACGTGGTGCGGATCCCTCTGGAATCTCTGAGCAGTGTCGGGATCCGGCAGTGCAGTCAGCAGAGTGGTGACTGTTCTACACACCACGACCCTTGCCGCCATCCCTTCCCACAGCGGTTCCAGAGCGCATCGAGCGAGAGCGGGGAGCCAGCGGTATGGCCCATTCCTCCTCCATTTTAATGCCATTTTACCAATTTTGCCTTATTGGTGGCGCTGCTGGCAGCGTTTGCCATCTGCAGCCCGAGGAAGCCCACTGCAGGCTGGTGCTGGATAGGAGCGGCAGCGAGACCATCGCCAGCAACTACTTCCGATCCCGGCGAGCCGGACAGATCCTTCAACTGAACCAAGGTAATCCCGTTTCCCCAGATATCCGCGGCACGCTTCATTTTCCTCCTTTCCCTTGAGAAATCAAATGGTGACCCACCCCAGACCAATTCTGCCTCAACCCCTTGACCTCTCAGGGGTTTCTCGCAGGATGCAGCCGCATTTTGGGGTCCTGCACGCATCCACCACAACACCTTCCTCTCCTCCCGCAGCTCCCGCAGGCTCCGAGGAGGCCGCGGGCAGCGCCTGCACCATCCCCCAGCCCCGGCCCTTCCCCCTGCAGTCCCTGGCCTCGGCTCCCCGCGCCGACACCAAGCGCAGGAAGGGCAAGGCCAGCTGCAGCGCCCGCCGCTTCCAACCCACCGCGGGCGCCGGGGCACCGCGCCCCCGCGCAGGAGGGAGGGGCACGGCTGTCGCGACAGCGGCCGCGATGCGGCACCACGGCGCTTGCGCTGCGTCCAGGCGTCGCGGAGCTGTCTGCCGCTGATTGGCTGGAGGCTGCTCGGCCCTGGCGCTGATTGGCCGACGCTCCTCGGTTCCGGCGCTGATTGGCTGAAGGCTGCCCGCCTCTGAGGTAGTTCGGCGGCCGGCACGAAGATGGCGGCGGGCGCTGTGGTTGTGTGTGGGCTCCTGGCCGTGCTGGCGGCGGCCGCTGAGGGGGGGGCCCGCACGCTGGTGCTGCTGGAGAATGGGAACCTGCGCGACACGCACTCAATGTTCTTCCGCAGCCTCGCCGGTACAGAGCGGGCCGGGGCGGGATCCCGGGAGGGGTTGGATGCGGAGGGGGGGACCCAGAGTGAGGATGGGGGAGGTTGGGGTTACCTGAGGGAAAAGGTCTTTGAGTCAGGCAGAGGGAGGAGATTGCAGTCCTGTGGCTGGGCTGAGGGGCTGAGGGCGGAGCCAGGGGTCCCTTGCTGGAAGGGGGTGCGTTTGGACTCCTCATCAGGATGGGGGAGAGATGAGGGTCCCCTAGGGGAGAGGGCGGTGGTTGGGGTTTCCTGATCAGGGTGAGGGAGGAGATTTGGGCTCCTGCACCGGGCAAAGGGAGAAAATTGGAATTTCCTGGCCGAAAAGGGGAGTGTTTGGAGTTCCCATGTCAGAGTGGAGGACTGGGGTCCACTGTCGGGCTGAGGGAGATCGTGCCAGTCTGAGGGAAGAGATTGGGGTTCCCTGGAGCGGGAAGGGAAACTGTTTGAGATCTTCTGGTCAGAATGATGCAGGAGATGGGGGTTGTTTTCCCAGCTGTGCCTGTGTTTAGCTCCCCTGCAGCATGAGTCCATGTTTTATGGGTGACAGCAGGGCATCCTTTGACATCAGGGATCCATCCGCTCCTTGGGTTTATGTGGGAACTCTCAGGTGCTGTTCTTAAAAAGTCCCTAAGCCTGTTTTTCCAAAACATCCCTTCACTGGGGAAATGAACTTCTGGATCCTGCTGCTGTTTTGCTGCTCCATGTGTGGTTTCTTAGCATGCAGAAGTTGTCGCTTTTGTCTCTTGGCTGCAGACAGGGGCTTTGACCTCACCTTCCGGACAGCAGATGATGCTGGCCTGTCCCTGATAAAATACGGGGAATTCCTGTACGACAACCTCATCATCTTCTCCCCATCCATAGAAGGTAAATGTGAGAGGGGAAGACTAGAGCTTGATGGCATTTTTGGAATGTTTTGTGAATTTTAGTTAAGTCATATGCTTTGGATGTCTCAGTAGGAAATTGCAACTCTGTCCCAACCTTTGGTGGTGGTTCTTCCATTGACTTGGTGATTTGCCATGGTTTCATTCTGCTGGGGGATTATTTCTGAGCTGTAGCCATGAATTCTCGGTGTTTGCTTTCAGACTTTGGTGGGAACATCAACGTGGAGACCATCACCGCGTTCATCGATGGCGGCGGCAGCGTTCTTGTTGCCGCCAGCTCAGACATCGGTGAGTGCAGGTGTTCCTCCAGAGAATTCATTCACTGCAGCAAAACCAGCTGCTCCTTGTGCCCCTCAAGGCTTGCTCAGGGAGGAAATGGGTGATTCATGCCTTTAGTAACATGTTCAGTGAAAATTTAGCTGGGGAGGTCACGTTCCTCCTTGGGGTTTGGCTCATAGAGTGTTGAATTCACAACTCTCAGCTAAATTGACTGTTGAGTTTCTGTGTCTTGTGACAGAGAACCCTTTGTGTCCTTGCAGGTGACCCCCTGCGGGAGCTGGGCAGCGAGTGTGGGATCGAGTTTGATGAGGAGAGGACAGCAGTCATTGACCACCACAACTACGACATCTCTGACCCTGGCCAGGTAGTGCCTTTGCCTGTTCCTTCTGGCTGCTTTAATGAGCACGTGGGTGCAAAGCTTTAGGGATGAATCCTATGTCCTTGTGCTCCTGTTTTTCCTCTATCCCTTCTTTCCCACCATCCTCCCAGGAAAGTGGGAAATAATCCATGTTGCAACATTCAGTTCTGCTGCTGTCAGGATCCTTCAGGCTCTGGTTTCAGATGGTTGCTGTGTGCAGGCGGTGGAACTGTGATTAATGCTGGTTCTGAAGTTTGGGGGGGAATTTGACCTGAATGTGAAGTTTGTAAGACACTGAGTGCAACACTTCAGGTGTGGGAAGGGAGGTTTTCAGTCCTGGATTTTCAGATCAGTGTAGAAACACAAATGTTTCTACAGTTTTACCTGCCTGGTGTAATCCAGCACTTTAAAATTAAAACATATATTAAAGTCTGAGTTAGATATACTCTGATAATTTTTGTTTGAGGTAAACTGTTGAAGCAGTACATATGTGCATGTTATCCTGATTTGAGGGTAAAGGTTGCTAAATACAGGGAAATAAAACGCTGTAGGTGTTGCTGTCTTTATCAAGTGACGGTTTATATTTCCTTGAAGATCAGTATTAACCTAGTTTGATGAGAAACACAAAAATGCTGTTTTGCTTTTTAGTTGAACTACAATGTTCACCCGACAGTTGTAATTGTCTGTAAGAACCAGCTTTTACCTGAGAAACTGTTGTTTGTCATTAGACCCCGCTGCATCTGACGTAGATCTCTCTTGTTTTCCTAGCACACGCTCATCGTGGCCGACACCGAGAACCTGCTGAAGGCCCCCACCATTGTGGGGAAAGCAGCACTGAACCCCATCCTGTTCCGAGGAGTTGGGTGAGCAGCAGGGGGTGAAGTGGGGAAAGAGCAGTTGAACCTGAGGTGTTGCTGCGAGGTGAGCCCCTAGGGCTCTTAATGTGAGCTTAACAAATCTCTCTTGATTTCACACAAAAATAGAAGGAAATTCTCCAAAGTAATTTAGTTGTTAACTTAGGAGTGGTTCATAACAAAATAATGGAGGAAATATTTAGTTTTTTAGCATGTAGAAGGTCCATGGGGTTGAGCAGGTGGCCACACATTCCTCTGGGTATGGGGATACTGGGGGTGTTCGTGCTGCTCACCATGGCTTTTCCTGCAAGGATGGTGGCTGATCCTGACAACCCACTCGTGCTGGATATCCTGACTGGCTCTTCTACCTCTTACTCCTTCTTCCCAGATAAGCCCATCACTCAGGTACGCTCCCTACCTTTCTCTCACTTTTTGAGATGTTCTTCTACAATTTAGTCCCTCTAACTTGAGCTGCTTGGGAAAATCCTGGAGTGTTTGATCTCCTGATTGATTTTGAAAGCGTTGGGCTGTTGGCTGCTTCCTGATTCTGCCTTCCTCTCTGTTTTCTGCTGGTGAGGAGGTGATCAGTGTAAGGGACGCATGTCCTCCATGCTCTGGAGAAGAGGCCAGCCTAGATAAAAGTATCTCTTCTTCAAAGCATCCATCCCAGCTGGAGTGGTATCAGAATCCTATTCCTGCTTTTTCTGAGCTTTGTGGTTACTCCTTAATTGCAACTGGTGCTACTACAACCAGACTGTCCCACCCCACAGCAAACTCTGTATGCATCCCCCGTGGGCTGAGCCCTGTTCTCCCTGGTTGCTCCGCAGTACCCGCACGCGGTGGGGAAGAACACGCTGCTGATCGCGGGGCTGCAGGCGCGCAACAACGCCCGCGTCGTCTTCAGCGGTTCCCTCGACTTCTTCAGTGATGCTTTCTTCAATTCTGCAGTGCAGAAAGCCACTCCCAACTCCAAGAGGTGTGTTGGCTCCCCTGCCAGTGTCTGGGGAGTGTTTTGAGAACAGAGGCAGCAAATGTTTTGGGAAGGAGCAGAAAGCTTGAATTGAATTGGGGTGACACATCCTTTACCATTGCAGAACAAAGCACTTTGGAGAGCAACTCCTTCCTTTAAGCTCAGCTCAGTTTGTGGTGCTTTCACATCTGTTTGGTTTGGGTTTGGGTCATGGGGTATTTTCCTGGCTGTCTCAGTCTTCCTTGTTCCACAGGTACTCCCAGACAGGTAACTACGAGCTGGCCGTGGCCCTGTCCCGCTGGGTGTTCAAGGAGGAAGGGGTTCTGCGCGTGGGTGCTGTGTCCCACCACCGCGTCGGGGAGCTGGCACCACCCAACGCCTACACTGTCACTGACCTCGTGGTGAGGCTGCCAGCCTGGGGCGGGGCACTGCCTGGGGACAGGATTTGGGGAGCACTGGAGTTTGGAGTGGGCCAGGGCTCATTTTCAGGCATTGCTGGTTAATTTGTCCCAGGAGTACAGCATTGTGATCGAGAAGCTCACTGACAGCAAGTGGGTGCCCTTTGATGGGGACGACATCCAGCTGGAGTTCGTTCGCATTGACCCCTTTGTGCGCACCTTCCTCAAGAGGAATGGTAGGTCCCCATCAAGAGGAGTGGGAGGTTCCCCTCAAGAGGAACAGGGGGTCCCCGTCACTACCCTGGCCCCACACTGGCAGTGTTTGCACCTTCCACAGCCTGTCGTGTCTCCCCTGTCTCCCTCAGGTGGCAAATACAGCGTGCAGTTCAAGCTGCCAGATGTCTACGGCGTGTTCCAGTTCAAGGTGGATTACAACCGGCTGGGATACACCCACCTCTACTCCTCCACACAGGTAAGCGTGAGGGAGTGAATCCCACCCTCTCCTAGCAGGAAAGGCTGCCTCAGGCTGCTGGACTGCAAGGGCTGTTCTGTCCCCTTCCAGGTGTCTGTGCGTCCCCTCCAGCACACGCAGTACGAGCGGTTCATCCCCTCGGCATATCCCTACTACGCCGGTGCCTTCTCCATGATGGTCGGCCTCTTCATGTTCAGCATTGTCTTCCTGCACATGAAGGAGAAGGAGAAATCTGACTGAGCTCCCTGTGGGAGCCTTTTCCCGGTGCCAGGAGGGCCGGGCAGTGCTCAGAGCCTCCTGTGTATCCGTTCGAGAACTGGTGGGTGCCGGATGTGCTGTGGGGCTGTGTTTGTTCTTTTTTATTTTTACACATGGGGGGTTATTGAGAATGAAAATTAAATTTTGGGGGGAGAATCTGTTGCCAAAGTGTCTGTAAACCTGGACCAGAATGCTTCTGACGGTTACAGATGAGTCTCGATGTTTGCTTCGCTCCACTGTTGGAATGATTTGGGTTGGAGTTGTGTTGGGATGATTTGGGTTGGAATGATTTGGGCTGGAGTTGGGTTTGAATGATGTGGATTGCAGATTAACTCCCAGTTCAAAATAAAGTTTCGTTCCTCTCACCCTGGGTGGGAGTGGGGTGAATTCGTGGCCTGGGGCATTTGGATGCATTCCTGGAGTTGAGGGCTTTGTCCCCATCTCTCTCTGCTGCGAGTGTTCCCCAGGGTGGGCTGGCAGGAAACAGATTGTGCTGAGGCTGGAGAGTGCTGAAAGGCAAAAGGGGCAGTCTGGGGCACACAGGGGGACTTGGGACACCCCAGAAAGCACAACACAGGGTCTGGGGTGTCACCAAAGGCACACAGAGGAGGACAGGGCATGTAAAACCCCCCCCTGTGCTCCATAATGCAAACAGCTGAGTTGAGGAGCACACCAAAGGCTCTGCAAGGACCAGGGATAACCCCCTAATGCACACTGAGGGATCATGGGGAGAAAAAACAGCTGGAAGATGTGATCCCAAGAAAACTGGGGTGGAGGAGCTGAAGTGGGGGGCCGAAGTGTGAGATGGAATGAGTGGCTTTTGGGGTGCACCTGGGCTGTTTTGGGATGGAAGGTGGAGAAATTGCATTGGGACTGACGGGTCAGAGGTGCCAGTGAATAAAAGGATGAAGATGATGGGGCTTAGGGGGGGCAGCAGGTGGTGTGCAGGGACCACCAGGGGCACAGGGATCACTGGGGACAGGAACTGCCGTACTACATCTGGGGACACCTGGGCCGCCGGTGACACGGGGATCGTCGGTGACCAGTGACGCCTAGGGGCACAGGGATGCCTTGGCGGCACAGGGACCCCAGAGGCGCCCTGGGGACACCGTGGCGCGCGGGGACCCAGAGGCGCACTGGGGACACGGGCACCGGCGGTGACACCCGGGCGCCTTCGGCTCCGCCCACGTACAGGAGTGGAGGGGGCGGGGCCTCCCGTCCGGCGCTCTCTGATTGGCCGGACGGTCCCGATTGACGTGGGCACCTGACCAGCGGGGCGGGCGCTTTGCGACGGCGGCGCTTGACGACGGCGGCGGCGGCGGGTCCGGGTCTGGGTCCGGGCGGGGGCGGCCATGCTGCTCACCGTGTTCTGCCTGCGCCGCGACCGCTCCGAGATCACCTTCAACCTGCAGGTGGACGCCGACTTCGAGCTGCAGAACTTCCGCGCCCTTTGCGAGCTGGAGTCCGGCATCCCTGCGGCCGAGAGCCAGGTCAGGGCCTGCCCCCGCCCCGAGCGCCGGGGAGGGCCCGGCCGGTGTTCCCGGGCCGGGTCGCCCGGGCTGGGAGCGGCCGTGCCGCCTTCTCCCGCTAGATCGGGGTCTCCTGGGCTGGGAGCGGCCGTATCCTCCACGCCCCGCGGGGTCGGATCCGGGGATCCGCCCCGGCCCTCCGGAGTTTGGGGTTATTTGGGGTGGTGGATCCCTCCCGGTCCCTCCTCTCGCGGGCCTCTCGGGTTTCAGGAGAAACACCTCGCTTTTCCCTAAAACTCCACTCGGGAGAGGGCTCCGAGACCCTGGTGACCTGTGGTCCCTCCGGGAATGACTCGGTTCCCCCCTGCCGCGCAGCTTAAAGGGAGAAAATATTGTGGATTTGTTTTGGTTTTTGTGTTGAGGTTTCGGAGGATTCTGATGCTTAAACGAGGAATTGGAGCGAGGGGAACAGGAGTCGGAGCGCGGGGAAGGTGGTGGCCCGTGGCTCCTCAAACCGCAGGAAACGGGGCTGAAATGTTCGAGAAAGGGTTTATTTATCCCATCAAGCCCCTGCCCGGTCTGGGGCGGAAAGGGCACATTCAATCTTTTCCTCCCTTTTTTCTGCACAGGTGTGGTGACCGAAGAGGCACATCGGTGTGGTTTTCCCAGCAAATATCCCCCTCCAGCCCGGATTCAGGGCTCAGTCGTGTGCCAGAACATGGGGGAGGCTGTGTGTGGGGGCGGCTCTGGGCCATCTGTCTGGGCTTGGCTCATGTTTTGGGTTCAGTCCCGCGTTTTTGGCCGTTCCTCCTCGTTTGTCCTGGGCAGGGCTGTGTCGGCTCCTTTTCTCGGCGCCGGCCGTGCCTGGCAGAGTTTGTGGAGTTTTGCGGTGGTGGCTTTTGCTTCCCGAGCCTTTTCCCAGTCTAAATTAACAAAGTGTTTTTCCAGCCAAGCCAGGATTAGTCAGCACTGGAAGAGCTGCTGCAGGGGCAGCCCTGAAGCTGTGGTGTCCCTCACCCAGCAGGTTCCTGGCGTTTGGCTTTCCCTCTGCCTTGGGAGAGCCTTGTATTTTGGAATGGGAGGTTGGTGATGAGAGAGGAACAGTCTCAGAGCAGGGGTAGAAAATCCAGGTAGAGCACAGGTTCTGTTTTAGGAAAAAAGCTCTTGATTTTGAGCACGTGGAAAGGGAGAACCCATCTCACACAAAGGTTCTGTGCTCTAGCAACCCTCCCGTGGCTGTGTCACAGCCACCAGTGAGCTCCCAGGTCTGGGGACAACCCCTGTGGGGGGAACTCTGTGGTGGCTTTGTCCTCTCCAGGCATGAACTGGAGCATAAACTCCTCACTGTTACCTTTGTCCCTTGTGTCATGGTGACCTGCAGCTCTGGGCCTGGTTTAGAATAATGAGGGCTCACCTCTGCATGTATTTTTTGTCAGGAGTTCCCTTGTTTGAGTTTTTCCAGCTGACCTGTGTGGGGATTGGGTGCTGCCAGCCCCAGGCGAGGGGAGCAGTGCTGCGCTTTTGTAGCCACCTCTGCCTTCCTTCTGCTTATCCATCTGCCACTCGTGCATCATCCTGTGCCTCGTCGTGTTGTGTTTTCCAGGCAGTTATTTCCTGCTCCTCTCCCTCCTCTTTCTGCCTGGTGTTTGTGAGGTGTTTTGAGGACCTTCAATGGGGAGAACAAGTTGGACACCAGGAGGAATTTCCCCATGGAAAGTGTGATCAGGCCTTGGCAGGGGCTGTCAGGGAAGTTTGAAGTCCCCATCCCTGGAGGTGTGCAAGGCTGACTTGAGCTGCAGAACCTCGGAGCTCTGGGCTGGGGACAGGGTGGCCATTGCACCTGATAATCTTGGAGGGCTTTGCCAGCCTCAAGGATTACGTGAGAAAGTTATAAAGGTACAAGTTATCAGTGAAGCAGCTTCTTGAGTGAAAGGATTTTATATTGTTAAATCACAAATAGGCCAGTTTACATTTACCAGACTTGGCTGTTTTCTGCCCTTTTTCCTCAGCCAAGGTGAGTGTTGCATTGAAGGTGCTGTGTTGGCACTAGAGAGGATGAATTTCATTGTAAGGGTGATGCAGGGTGGAGTAAACCACTCAGTGTGTGGAGGAGGGTTAATCCCAGCCTTGTTCTCTGCTGGTTTGGGCAGTGAATTGGGGTGCTGCAGTTTGGGGTGGGGCAGGAGCTGTGAGGTGCCAGAGGGATGGCTGTGGGCAGAGGTCGGTGAGATAACAGAGGCACTGCTGGTGGCTGTGGTGATAAGAGGAGCTGGGCAATAATCTGACTTTCCAGTCTCTTCCACACACCAAGGCCATGGCTTTCTGGGAGAGGAGACAGGAGGCTCTCAGCAGAGCCACACTCTTCATTCCTTCCCTTCCTTTATTTTCTCTCTGTGCCCTCCATCTGTGCCATGCTCAGGAATATTTGATGGGCCCAGGATTTGGCTTGATTGATGACTGCAAGTGGTATCTGGCAATCTTGGCTGGGGTTCCCTGTCCATGGGAAGGTTCTACCCTCTGGCATCATGCACAGTGAATCCATCAGTGCCTGCATCCCTGTCTGAGTCACCTCCAGAAGAGCTGATGTCTGGTGCCTGCCAGCCAGCAGAACTGCCATGAACCAGACAATCAAAAGGCAGCAAAATCCAATCAGTTTGTTTTAAGAGTGGAGCAGAATGGGTCAGGAGTGGATTAATCTGTGCTGCTAATGGATCTGGTGCGAGTGCCAGGCGCTTAATTCATTGTCTGGGATGTAAGGCCCAACGCTCATAAATCCAATCCCAGCAAGATGACAGAGGTAAAGCCTCACTTAAACTGATTAACTTGTCTCTTCCAGAGTGCCTGCACAAGGAATCTGCCATTTCAGATTTGGGTGTGTGGCTGGGATTTATAACACACTGGCTGCTGCTGCTGCTGCTGTGGCACTGACTCAGGCCAGTAACATGAGAGGCTGTTCTGGGCTCTGACCTTGATGGTGCTGCTGGTGTCATGTGGGGTAGAGGCCACTCACTTTCAAATCTGCACATGGGCCCTGGGAGGGACCTGGTGTGTGAGGCAATGCTGAGGCTGCTTTCTGTGGTGGTGAGGAGGAGGCAGGAATCTCGTGCCTGGTTCCACTGTGTGTGTTTCTCCAATTCTCTGATTGCTGCCCCACAAAGTTCTGATCATTTGTGTTCCTCCTGCCTTGTCCTGCCTTGTGCTGCTGCTGCTGATGGGTCTCCACTGCAGAGTGCTGCAGGGAGATGTGTAAGATGTTGGAGTTGCTGGAGTGAAGCAGTGAAAGTCTGTAGTGTCAACTGGACCTTAAGACAAGTAGTGATTGTTTTTTGGGATCTTATTGGATCTGCTCCCTGTGATAGCATCAGGCAGAGCCACAGCCCATCCACGTCAGTACTGTGAAAGCTTCTCCCACATGGCTGAGCCAGTCCCGACCTGTGGAAAATGTGTTGTTGCTGAACTGGCCTTTTCCAGCCCCAAAGAGATGTGGTTTGGCTAAACAAGGTGGTGTTTGTGAAATTTGATCATGTGCCTGAGGGGTTTAGGCCAAGTTCTCCATACTCTGGGCTGCTGCCAGGGCAGGAGGTGGCTGGGCTGATCTGCCTGGTGTCGCTGTGCTCCAGTGACAGCATAGAAACCTTCCTGGTGCCAGATACCGTTTCTGGGAGATTCTGTTCCAGCTTTATGTTACATTTTGGGCTTTCCCACAACATAGGGCATCTGTATGTATTACAGGTCCAATGTTCAGGGACCCCTTGTTAAACCAGGTTATCAAAACAGAAACAGATGTGATATATGTGTTTTGTAGTCACAAGAAGTTAATTCCCTGCATGGGCTGATGGCAGTCTCAGGAGCAGAGCCTTTGAGTTCCCTGAGTCTGGAGAGTTGCATCACTGGAGTGAACTGGAAAGCACTGACCTAATGATTGAGGTCCTTGTAAAACTGGTTATTCTGGGTAGCTGTGTTGTGGGAAGAGGCAGAGTGATGGATGTTGGGCTGGATCATCGCTGGATCTACCTTAACCAGTGCTGCTGGGATGTCTGCAGTTGATCCAGGGTCAGTGGGTGATGACTTGGGGCAGGGAATGCTGCAGAAACTGTCTGTGGCTTGTGTAATCATGGAGTTTGGAGTTTGGGAATGTGGACAGACAGTCCCGGTCAAGACTTGCTTCCCTCTAATGATCTTGGCCTCTGATCAGGGGAGAGCAACAGCCCTTCTCTGTGGTGCCAGTTGTCAAACCACAGCTGGATTTCAGCAAGACCAATCCTGTGTTGTCCAGCCATGAACGTGTTGAGGCCCTGCAGTGCCTGAGGCACTTGAGGCCTGTGAGGACATCACGCCTTCCTTTCTGAAGCTTCAGATTAATCAAGAGCGTTGACTGGAACTTTTTTTTCTTTCCTCTCTAACAAAATAACATCTTGCCTTTTTTTTTTTTTTCCCAACTTTTTCTCTGCTGGCTGTCCTGGCACAGATTGTTTATGCAGAGCGGCCGCTGACCGACAACAACAGGTCCTTGGCGTCCTATGGCTTGAAGGATGGGGATGTGGTGATCCTGCGCCAGAAGGACACGGTGGAGCCACGGCCTTCCCTGCGCTTCCCAGGTGAGAAGGGCTCTGCCAGCACTGCCCGAGCCTGCAGAGATGCATCAACACCTACCCAGCACCACCTCTGTCCGTGCCCTTTAGCACCTTCTGAGCAAAGTGCTAAGGGAGGGGGGAGGCTGGGGTGAGTCAGGGAGGGCATGTAAACCACCCAGAGAGCTTCCTATTCGGTGTTTTATTCTGAGGAAGCCAATACCATTTTACTGTTCCTTTGGGGAAGTGTGGGGGCAGTGAGCAGGTGACTGGTTCAGAACAGGCCTGGGAAAGGTGTGTGAGTTTTCCTACAGTCACTGGTTCCCTTTCCACTCAATGCGGTGGCACAGGTGTGAGTGGCTCAGACCCAGGAACAGCCTCTATGGATGTGTGTCCCGAATCTCTCCTGTGGCAGATTGCCTGAGAAGCCACATCTTGCCAAACCCAGTGGTTTAATCGTATGTATGTGCCAAAGGCTTCTCCAGGAGTACCTGAGCACAGCCCTGCACCTCTGTCCTGCCTTCCACAGCCACTTCTAGCAAATCCCTAGAAAAGGTGCCACAGGCTGAGAAGGGTGTGGAAGCATTGCTGAGGTCCTCATCCTGCCTCAGCTGGAGGATGGGTACCTGCAATGCAGGTCTGCAGGAACGTTACTACGTTTTTTTTCCCCTGCTTTTTTTTAACCCAAGAGACTCTGAGGTGCCTCAGAGCCACTGGTTTTAGCCCTGCAGTCCCTCCATGAGGGAGTCACATTTATGAAGCTGGGAATAGCTAGTCAGCAAGTGCATTTCAGGGGATTAAAAATGGGGCAGGCAGACCAGACCAGTTACATAAATGCACCAGCGTTGCTAACCCAGTAACCCAGGGACGTGGCTGCACTTCTGACACGAGCTGCTGCTCACAGAATCTGCTGTCGAGCAGCATCGAGGGCAGCTCATCCTTCCCGTGGTTTTTCCAACAGAACTGCAACCGACAGAAGCAGTGACTCCTGTGCTCTTCCTTTCAGGTCTGCCCAGGATAGATTTCAGCAGCATCGCCGTTCCCGGGACATCCACGCAGCAGCACCAGCCCCCGGCGCAGCGGCCGCGCCCGTCGCCTCCAGACGCGCCCTCGTTCCCTCAGGGCCTGGACAACCCGGCGCTGCTGCGGGAGATGCTGCTCGCCAACCCCCACGAGCTGTCCCTGCTGAAGGAGCGAAACCCGCCCCTGGCCGAGGCCTTGCTGAGCGGGGACCTCGGTGAGCTGGGCTGGAGGCTGGGCGGGGTCAGCTCCTCCCATCGAGGCAGCTCCGGCTTGCCCCGGGGTGTGCTGCAGGCTCCTTGGTGGTGCAGATAAAAGGTGCCAGCTGGGAGCACTCAAGGAAGAGTTCCTAGTTTCTGGGTACATTTCTCCTGCCTGACATCTTTAATATCCTCTTTAATATCTCCTACTCAGAAATATCAGAAGCACAGATAATTTGGATGTCTGTGAACACAAGTGACTCAGCTCCTGGTTTTACACCAAGCACTCCTTACTGCACATTTTCAATAAAGGTGGTGTGTTTGCTGCATCCCAAATCCTACTGAGACTCAACAGAGCAACACACTCCAAACTCAGCCCTGTCCATAGTGATCATGTGCTCTGGAAATGAACTGCAGAAAGGGAGAGGAGAAAAAGAACAAGGGCATGGTGGCTTTTAGGAACTTTCTCAATAGAAATAGTCATAAATGCGTAAGTTTCTGTTAATGTTGGAAGCATCTGTGTGTTTTGGGCACAGTTGAAACCTTGTCCTTCACTTCCTCTGCAGCTGATGTTGGTCCGTTGTTCTTCCTGTGGTGGGAGGTTTGAACTCTGGTGTCCTTTAGGTGTGAAAAAACAGGAGTTTGGGGTAGCAGCAGATGAGCTTCTGAACCTCTGCAGGATGTTTAGTTGGGAAACAGGTGCTATTGAGTGCAGAGAAATAAATGAAGAGAAGTTGCTTCTAGCAGGAGACTTTATCCACTCTCAGGGTTATCTGAGTGATTTCTTTCTGTTAGAGGAAACCAGAGAGGAACTTCCATGGATATTGTCAACCTGTTTTAACTCTGTCTTTAGTTATATCCAGAGCTGAAGCTACATTCTTTGCACTCTCAGGCTTTTTCATGGATCTTGCTGGGAGTTTTTCCCATCACTTTAAGCAGGGGTGCTGCTTTTAGCACAGGAAACCAGAGGTTAAGCCCAAGACAGCCAGAACTGGCTTCTCTGCTGTTCTGCCTGGTCTGTGCACATCAAGCTTTGACCCACATGTGCATTTCCAAATTGCTGCATTGGACTGTCAGGAGGAAGTGGTTTGGGCTGCTTTTGCCCTTGTTGTGCTGCACTGCTGCTACTGGCAGTGTTTGGGCACTGATCCAGCTCTACAGCTCAGCTCCAGCTCGGGTTCCCAAATATCTGCATAGATCCGTGCCCTGTGGCTGTGCTGGATGAAGGCACCTGCTGTACAGAAGCCTGATTTCAAAAATCCGACAGTCAAATATACCCAACACCTCCCTGAGCACATAACGAGCCAGAGCTGCTTCCTAGGAACGGCATCTCTGTAAGCAAACCCAGACCTCCCCTGTGTGCAGACCTGCACGGACTGCCAAGTCCTTTTGGGGATATACATGATCCTATTCAAGTGTGAAAAGTGGCCAGAGGCCATCTGGAAAGTGGGAATCTAAAAACTGTGGTGTTAAAATGGGCATTTAGACCTGGCTGTCTCCTGGTTCCAGTGGTAGGCAATCAGCTTTGGGGATTGTAATCTCTATTTTTGCCATGTTCCTTGAAACTTCGAAGGAAGTCTTGTCGCTAGCCTTTAGTTTTGGTGGGGGTTTTTTTTCCCTATAAAAATGTATGTGCCAGGAAATTGAGTTTGATTGTGCAGTGCTTGGGTAGGGACATGAGGAGATTAAGCTCTGTTGCTTTTCGTCTCGGCAGGTTGCCAAGTTTGCCACTGATCTTCTGAGGTCCATCCATGCTGCCATCAGAGGAAGCTTTTTTCTGTGTGCTGCTGAGTCTATTCCTTAGCTGGCATCAAAAGTAGTGTTTTCTGTGCCAGAATTTGATTTGCAAGAGTAATTTCCAGTAAAAAGCATTTCTTTATTTCCTTATTCCTGCAGAGAAATTCACCAGGGTGTTGCTGGAGCAGCAGCAGGACCGAGCGCGGCGCGAGCAGGAGAGGATCCGACTCTATTCCGCTGACCCCTTTGATCTCGAGGCACAGGCCAAGATAGAAGAAGACATAAGGTAACAAACTAAAGTGGTTTTGTAGCTTTGGGGTCCTCTCTGGAGAGAAAAAACTGCTGTGTGCTTCCACCCGTGGTGTTTTTTCCTCAGAGAAGGCAGAATCTAAACACATGCCTTGTATCAAGGCATTTGTATGCAGGGTGATGTTCTGGGCCATCTTTGCACGTGGGAAGGTTGGGATTCAGGAGTGTGGAGGTGCACCCTGTCCTTGAGATGTGTCCAGCTGAGACCACTGAGTGTTGCTCCTGGTGAGGGTGGGGAGGCCCTGGCGCAGGTTGCCCAGAGAAGTTGTGGCAGCCCCATCCTGGAAGTATTCTGGGTTGGACAGGGCTTGGAGCAGCCTGGCATAGTGGAAGGTGTCCCTGACCATGGCAGGGGGTGGCACTGGATGGGCTTTAAGGTTTCTCCAACCCAGACCATTCTGGGATTGTGTGATATGAGATGACAGCACTGTTGTCTGTGCATGTGATGTGTTGGAGCTGCCTGAACTGGTTTACTTCTGAGACTGAAGCACCTGTCAAGGAGATGTGTGGAAAGCACATCTCCTCTTAAGAGGTGTGAGTCTGGTGCCTGAGGCATTTTGAGCCCAAGAGCTGGGCTGGTGCTGTCTCCCAGCTGAGCTCTGCACAGCAACATGGTGTTGTTTCTCCCAGATGCCCTCTAGATTTGGTTTTGCATCTTGCTAATTGTTCTGTGTCTGGCTAATTCACTGAGGAGAGGTTCTGCAGAAATGCATCCTGCTCATCAGCTCACTCCCTCTTGCTGCCTTCCAGATGTAATTGTGTTGGGCTGAGGCTTGATTTCTTCAGCTGAGTGGTAAATCCTGGAGTTGGTTCATGGCTGGTGGCTTTTTCCTGATAGCAGTGTCTTTCTGGTGCAGACCCATTGTTGGTCAGAACCAGAATTCACTGGTGGTAGCAGTGCTCTCAGATTATGACTGACAAGATGTTGGTGCCAGATAAACACTCAGCAATGCAGAAAATAGACATTTGTAGATAGTGAAACATTGCTCAGAGGCACAGGAATGCTTCCCTTCTTTCTTAGATGAGGGACAGATAAAGGTTCTGCAGCTGTTTGGGTTGAGCCATCCCCAGATTTCACACCCTACTCAGTGAAAAATGAAATTGCATCAGAATTTAAGCCTTTTCCCCTTCTTTGGGGAGATAAAGCTGTTTTGGATGCAGTCACTATGGATGCCCATCACTTCCAAGATTATCTGGGGCTGTGAGGGATTTCTTGAAGAGCATTTTTTCTGTTGGCTTGAATTTGCACCAAGGGCTGGTGCTCATGATGGTGTTCCTTCTGCCCTTTTGCTCACCTCCCTCCCTTCTGATGCCTGAAAAAGGAAAGATACCAGGGAAACCTGAAGATTTTAATGTTCAGCTGCTGTGTGGGATTCCAGTGATGTAGCTATTGGCAACATCTCTATGTACCCTTGGCATGACTAATGAATCCACAGGTTTTTTCTCTGAGTTCTCCAGGTTAACATGGATGGTGGGTTCCTGTTGGCAACACAGGGCTGTCAGGAGCTGAAATGTGAGCTAGGCAGGGGTTGGAAGGGGCAGTGGCTGCTTGGGAGTGTCTCAGTGTCTCTGGACTAAGCTGAGATCATTCCTAGCAATCTTCAGCTCCCAGGTCTGTGTTTCACTAAGGAAGCAGCCTTTGCTGTGGTTTAAATGTTTATAAGGTGAGCAGCAGCTGGTGGAATTTCCAGCTCTGTCTGTGTGTCAGACAGATGTTACAAGGTCTGGTTGACAGAAATTTTGATTTTTCTCTCTCTTCTCCCCAAAATTCAGGCAACAAAACATTGAAGAGAACATGACAATAGCAATGGAAGAGGCACCCGAGAGCTTTGGGCAGGTGGTGATGCTCTACATCAACTGCAAAGTCAATGGACACCCTGTGAAAGCCTTTGTGGACTCAGGTGCTTTCTCCACACTCTCCCTCTGAGGGCAACAGTAGACATCCTAATAGTTTTCCCAAAAAAATCCTATAATAAAGCACTGCATGACAAGATTTCGGAGCACTTTACTGAACCCTGAGCACAGCCAGGGTGAGCAGAGCAGATTGTTGGGAGAAGCAGTTTGGGAACACTGGATTAGGGCTCCTGGGATAGTTTCTGGGACTTCCTTTACTGGAAGGTCGCTGCCATGTGTGTGTGTCTTATCTCATTTTGCAAACAGGATTTCACACACCTTTAATGTGGTGGTTCCCATCCACATCCTGCAAGGCAAAGTTCTTAGGGTTGTTCCATCCCTGCAGTAATGGTCAGTGCTAACCTGTGTGTGGGTAGCCAGGTCAGCACAGTGGGAGTCACAGGAAGACTTTATGCCCTGGGGCAAGTGGATTGGCTTTCCAGCTACTGAGTGCCAGATCTTAAACTCTTCCAGGAGAAAATATAACTTTGTGCTGAGCCATCAGGATTTGACACAAGTTCTGTTGCTTGTAGGTGCTCAGATGACCATCATGAGCCAAGCCTGTGCTGAAAGGTGCAACATCATGAGGCTGGTGGATCGGCGGTGGGCTGGCATTGCTAAGGGTGTTGGGACACAGAAAATCATTGGGAGAGTGCACTTAGGTAAGTACTGGCATTTTTGGGGCAGCTTTAGCAGGGATTTGACTGCATTTCCTGCAATCTTGGTGCTAGGAGCTTGGTTGTTAGGAGCTCCTGCAGAGTAAAATCAAAGTGCATCTGCAATATGTTTGTTTGTCTTGAGCACAGAGCTCTGTTTTCTGTCTCATTTAATGCTGTATTTTAATAGAATTACTGTCACACTTTGAGGTGAGGTAGTGCCAAGTCCTGCACATGTAGAGGACACATTCTCTGGGGGCAAAACCTGAGGTGAATGTGAAACACCACAACTTTCCCTGTTTTGAGAGAGACAACTGGGCAGAGTGAGCTACTCAGGAAGGGTTCCAGCACAGTGCAGTGTTTGCTGTTTCTTTGGAAAGAGAAGCCTCTCTGTGCTCTTGTGGAGCTTTTCTGGATGGAGGACGTTGTCCTTATTACTGAAAAATCAATTCTGTTTGTTGTTGCTGCTGCTTAGACTTGTGCTCTAATTAAACTGTTCGCAGCTGCTCAAGCTTGGAGGGCCAGAGAAGCAGGACTCGAGGTTCTTAGGCACATCAGCTTTTAAAATAATTATTCTAGTACCATGGCAGACCTGGCAGTCCTGGGGCTTGCACAGGGCCAGACTTTATGTGACCAAAACAGTGCATCAGAGTGCTGATAGATTTCAGATTTGCCCAGACCTTTCCCTGGAGGTGAAAGAGCAGAAAACAGATTTGTCGTGCTGTAGTGGGAACTTCTCTTCCTTGTGTTTCAGCTCAGGTGCAGATCGAAGGGGATTTCCTGGCATGCTCCTTCTCCATCCTTGAAGAGCAGCCCATGGACATGCTCCTAGGACTGGATATGCTTAAGAGGCATCAGGTATCAAAACCTCTTTTGAAACAGTTACCTAGCTCTTGCAGGTTTAGTGAGAAGTGCAACATAAATGCCTCACCTGTGAATTCGTATGATTTTCCTGGGGAGAGTTGGTGGTGGATTATCTTCCAGCCTGAAGCACGTACACTGCATCCATCATGGACAGCTCTAGGGTGTCTAGCTGCTGCCTGGAGCTTTTTGCTCTGATCAAAGATGCTCAGAGCTTTCCAATGGAATGATTTATAACAAACTGAGTCAGACAGGGCCCTTTGGTTAGAGCTGGTACCCCAGCCCCCCCTTACCTGCTGTGAGCTGTCCCATTGGAGAGGATTGCTCGGCCTCGTGTCTCCGCTCTTCTCTGGGAGCCGCCTGGCTCTCCGCAGCCCCTGATGTGCCAGTGCTGTTTTGCAGTGCTCCATTGATCTCAAGAAGAATGTGCTGGTGATTGGCACCACGGGCTCGCAGACCTCGTTCCTGCCCGAGGGCGAGCTGCCCGAGTGCGCGCGGCTGGCGTACGGCGCGGGGCGCGACGACGTGCGGCCCGAGGACATCGCCGACCGGGAGCTCGCAGAGGCGATACAGAAATCTGTAGAGGAAGCAGGTACCAGCAGGAGCCCAGCTGAAATAGGAATCCCTGGGGTTGTTTTTGCTGTGTGTTAGGATGTCTGTGAGCAGTTCCCCTTCTGACTCCTGGGAGCAGGATCAGCCAGTAAAGGGTGGAGACAAGGGACTTTATTCTTGCATGTGGCCTCTGAGTGCACTTCTCTCTTCCTTTCTGGGCTGCAAAACCTGCACAAAGGCACTCGGGGCTGTTTGCTGTTTAATTTGTTCTCTCCCTGCAGCTTCCCACCCGCTCTGCTTTTCTGGCTTTCAAGGCATGGAGGTTAATGGTTGTCTATGGTCAGGATCACGTTGTGGTGCCCAGCAGGGACATGGCTCATCTGCAGCTTCATGTGAGCACAGCTTTGGGGAGGCTCCCAAAACCCTGCTCGTGTTGGCTGCACCACATAAAAATAGAGCAACTGTAGTGGTGACAAAAGTTCATGACAATTTTTAGAATTCACACTATTTCAGCATTTTCCCCTGGAATGGTGCTCATGCCCTTGGAGGGGAACTTGCCTCCTTGCAGTTGCTCTAAGGTTCAAAAGGTGAATTCATGTCCTCAGCCTTAAATGTGACCTGCCAAGACAACTTTATCTCTCCTGCAGTTTTGTTCCCAGTATCCCTGGAATCCAAACACTGCACAGATATGATGGCTACACAGACTTTTGGTGGCTGCAGAATTTAGTGATTTTATTTTCAGCCATAATAGCTGAAAGCTGAGCTATGAGCCAAAACCAGTCTGAAACTCAAATTTTCTGTTCAACTCCTTCTTTAATTCAGCTTTTAGCTGAAGGGGGAATTCATTATTTTTTCCCTAGTGTTCCAGAGAAGCTGTGAATACCAAAGATTGTATTCCTTAAGCCTTTTCTGAAACTTTTAAAGATAACATTTTATATCCAAGAGTTCTCTGGAGACCTTTGAGTTTTACTGCTCATTTTTCCTCTGAAAAAATGCAGTAAATTCTGCTTCCTACACACATGTAGAACTCTTTGCTGCATTGGGTTTAAGCTGATCAAGTTGATTTCAACATTTTTCTTGCTAATTTTTTAAGACTCTAACATGCCCATATTTAAAATTGAAATGAGAAAATAAGATTTAACCATCTATTTTATATATTCATTAGATACTAAAATTTATATATAACTACCTATCTGACTATCTATCTATATCTAACTAGTTGAAATGCACTGAAATTTTTCTTTAACACTTCTTAGTTACTGTTCAACACCCGAAGAGTAAGCAGTTAGTTACAAATAATGAAGTTGATAACATTAAGGGAAGCACAGGACTGCACTTATTGCTCTCTTTGGCCAATTTTCTTCCATCCTGAGAATATAAGTTTTCCAGAAATGTAAAAAACCTCAGAAGGAAGGTCTGGTTTTAATGAATCAGTAAGAAATTGTTTAAATGTGTGACTTTTTTAGCCAAATTTGAATGTTTATTAACTGGAATTGCAGCCAGTAGAGAGAAACACAAACATGGGTTTGACCTCCTGATTGGATTTTGATATCGCTGAAGGTCAGGCTCAGGAGCTTGGGCTTTTGTCTGTTCCCACAGCCTGGGAGATGTAAATATTAGTTCTTTTTCTGTTAAAACCTGGAGCCTGATGGGGCCTGGGTTATCTTTTGGAATATATTTCCACTTTGAATGAGGCTTTGCAGATATTATAGTATAGTTGAAAGAGAAATAAATAACAAGCAAACCTCAGTCCAAATTGTGAGTTTTTACAATAAAAGCATTTTAGACAAGTTTTTTAAATAGAAAAGTGCCTGAAATGACTTAAATCCAAGCTACTTATGTACTTATTTTGTGTGTTCACTTAAATGCTCATAGAACACCGAGACACAAAACTAATGTGTCTTTGTTTAGATTGACTGTGACAGTCCTGACAGTTCTAGACACAGTACCAGCCTCTGGCCCATAGGCTTTTGTTGGCTGTATCCTAAAATATCAGCACATTCCCTCTTTCTCTCTTTCAAAACTGAAGTTGCTGCTAGGTGGTACGAAGAGAACCAAGAAAGGAAAAACCAGAAAACAGAAGAAGGACTGAGAGATAATGTGCTGCAGCTCCGAAGAAGTTCAGCTCCCCACAACATGTGTGTTCTTTTATAACCAGAATTTTTGCTGGCTCCCAGGAGATGCTACAACACAAATGGCTGCCTGCACCTGGAGGCTATTAAAGTGCTTGCTTTGGATGCACCTAGATTATCCTTGAGCTTTATTTAATCCCCTGAAGCCCACTTTAGGGAGCCTCATGATTTCTGTCAGCTGCCTTGCTGCTGGTTCAGCACCTATGGAAGGCAGCTGAGGTGGTGGTGCAGTCCTGCTGGGCTTCACTGAGATCCAGGACCTCCACGTCCTTATTTGACTCTGAGGGTTTGCTGCTCTTTTATGCCAATTTCCCACCACTGGGGAACTCTGTGCTCATGGAGGATTTACAAACCTGGCAGCCAAACAGGAGCCGTTTTGCTAAGGAGGAGTCATAGCCAGGCAGTTCATCCCACACACAGCTTTTTATCCAGGCAGCCTCAGTCCAAGTCACTGCCACCACAAACAGCTCAGGCTGCTCCTGGTACAGAGGGGAATTTATCCCTGATGGTGCACTTAGTGAGGAAGAGTTTGTTCCTGGTTTTAGCTGGATCCATATCCCTGGTGGGGCTGGGACTCAGCACCTTAGGCTACCCCAGGAGAAGGAGGACACAGAGGAGTGCTTGGCAGAAAACTAGCTCCTGTTGCTACCTAAATGCAAATCCCTGATGTGTCTGATCAGACCCTTATTAACAATCCAGCAGGTCAAACCCTTCTTCCCTGAAGGGTTGGTTTGGGAGCAGAGGGCATGAATGTAATTATTCCACACAGAAACAAAGGATCCCCTCTGGTTTTCATCCATATCCTCTGTGAGAAAGCTCTTTGCCACCGTTAGGAAAGATGAGCAGTGGGGTGGTGTCACAGCACATACTGCACTGGTTTTAGTTAACAGAGAATAAAAGGAACAAGGCTGAGGACAGAAAGGCAGATTTCTGTCGTGTTGGTGAATTTAAAGGAAATCATAGTTAGAGGTGTAGGCATGGCAAGCTGTGCCCCAGTACTCCTGTAAAAAGAGACTCCAGCAGAACCAGTGGTGTGTGTTTAAGACCACTGAGTTTGAGAAGGGAAAGGGCAGCAAATCACAGAGCACAGAACCTGGGTGTGTGATCCTGGGCAGACAGAGCTGTGGTGTCAGGGCAGGTGGGCCTGCAAAGGTTGTGTGAGTGATTTAACAAGTACAAGAGCTGTGATACATCAGTGAGATCAGACTGTCAGCAAGATAATGTCACTTAATCTCCCCTGATCACCACAGCCAGTGTTTGGTGCTTCTGATAGAGATCTGCAATTCATCTGCTCTCTGTGAGAACAAGGAAGCAGCAAGCTGGGCTTGACTTCTGGCTGCTTCTCCTTGGCTTTGCTCTTCCCAGCCTTGGGCAGCAGTTCTTTTGGAGATTTCTTTCCCCCTACAATCTGTGTTTCCTGAGTATCTCCAGCCAAAGGGAGAAGAGATGAGTATGGCACTAGACA
This sequence comes from Erithacus rubecula, assembly GCF_903797595.1. NCBI lineage: Eukaryota > Metazoa > Chordata > Aves > Passeriformes > Muscicapidae > Erithacus > Erithacus rubecula. Next base: position 709,424 of record NC_136676.1, read on the forward strand.
CATGTGATCTACTGTGCAGAGTTTACCAAGTATCTAGTATACCCACAGACTGCTCTGTGGCATAGACAGTACAGAACAACCCTTAAATTGTGCTCTGGCAGAGTTATTCTTGCCTTGATGGGCCACATTTGCCAGCAGAATCTTTCTGGGAGGCAGGAGCTCCTGCAGCCTGGCTGCCATCAGGAGGGGAGCTGTGCAGGACTGAAACCACGCATGGTGTGTGCTCTGAATGCTAACACGAGTTTGGTGTGTTTGTTTCCTAATCCAAACAGAACGTCGGAAGCCTTGATGCATGTAGTGTGTGTTTACTACAGCTGGAGTGGGCCACAGACCAGGTATTTAGAGCCACCTGTTCCAGTTTGTGCTGCCACAGTGCTTCTGCTGTGTCCTCACTGCTCCTTTCGTTCTGTCTTCCATAGAGAATAGTGACAAAGAAACTACCTCACTGGAAATGCCCTCATTACCAGCTTCTGATGGGTTTCAAACTCCAGTCCAGTCTTCAGGACTAAATTCCAAGATCTGTAATCCCACAAATCAGTTACTTGATCGTTCTGTCTCTGCCCCTGCTTCAATTTGCTCATCCAAATCCAGCCTTGCAGAGCCCATTGATCCTAGAACTGTCAGCTCTTCACCTGAACACCAGAAAACCCCAGAACAAGAACAACCTCTGGTATCACAGCATCATTCCAATAGCTCTTCCTTGGCAAATAATGACCGTTCCCCACACACCGGAGACGGAACCTGCTCCAGTCCAGCTTGCCTTTCACAGAAGACACTCAAAGAAACATTTAGTGCTGACATTTTAAAGGATTGTAATGCTAAAGGACAAGATCAGGAGCATTCTCTGGAAGTGACAAAAGTCAATTTGGATGACACTGCTGCCAAGCACAGGCAGGATAAAGATATCTGTCTGTCTTCAGAGCAGGAGCAAAAACATGAGCTTCCCACAGATCATTGGATGTGCAAAGAACCAGAAAAGGAACATCTTGAGCAGCAAACGGAGACAACTGATCCAGAGCCTCCTTGCTGTGTTGGTGGGGTTGAGAAACCTGCTGTGGCAAAAGCCAAACAGCCAGAAAATCCTCCCATGGAAATGAGAGATGGACTGGAGAGAGCAGGTCTTTCCCATGTGAAAGGGAGTATCCAACTGTCAGCCTCCTGTAGTCATGTGCACGTGGAAGCCTCCATGGAAATAGATGCAGTGGAGCAGGCTGCAGCTGAAGCACAGAGCTCAGCAAGGCAGCAGAAGCAGCAGACTGAGAACAGACATATATCCAACCTGAACTCAGAGGCCTTCTCCATGGAGGTGGAGTTGCTGAAGTCTCCATCCTCCTTGAGTCATCCACTTTCCACCAGTGGTGTCCTACAGTCTAAAAGCACTAGTGAAATTCCTACAGAATATCATGAGTTGGCTAATTCAGCAGCAGACAGCTCTTCCCCCTCCAGCACCCAACAGCTGGACACAGATCCAGGAAGACCTTCAGAAGAGCCGTGTTTCCCTCTAGCGTCAGCCTTGAAAGAGCTTCACAAACTCTTGGTTATCAGTCGGAAAGGAGAATGTAAGGTCCTTGCCTCGGAAGAAGTCTCACAGCTGGAAATGGCTCACAGAGAGCCAGCAGTGCAGCAGAAGGGACTTGCTGAAGGTGAGCAGAAAGGCTTGGATCCAGCCAGCCAGGAACAGAGCTGTTCCTTTGCTGAGGCAAGGTCTGAGGGTGGAGGAGCAGAGGAGAGCCAACCTTGTGATTCTGGCAGAGAGCACATCAGCACCGGGCCCATCCATCCTGGGCAGCCTGTGCTCGGGGGAGATGCTTTAGAGAGGCAGAAGAGTTCAGGTAAGAGCAATGTGTTTGTGGTGAGTTCTGCAGCCACCCCTGATCAGCAGCAGAGCCCAGAGCAGAGGGAGGTTTTGGCAAGAGGTTCTCAGAGTCCACCTAGTCCAACTTTGGAGCAAAGCACACCTGTTTCCTCCACATCTGCTTCAGGTGAAGGTGCACCCCAGGATACCCAGAGCCTGTTCACAGGAGCACCTGGGAGAAGTGGCAGTGCTGCTCCTGAAGGTCTGTGGCCAGTGGGTGGGAGTGAGGTACCACCACTGAGCCCCCCACCTGCCTCCACCAGACTGACCACAGGGGCTTCTCCATCCCCTGCTTTCCCTGTGGCTGATGTTGACCGGATCCTCAGTGCTGGTTTTACTCCACAGGAAGCTCTCCAGGCCTTGGAACAAGCAGGTGGAAATGCAGATCTTGCTCTTCTTATTTTGCTAGCCAAGAGCATTGTTGTTCCCACATAACTGTGAAAGAGGGAGCTGACTGGGCGATCTTTTCTCCTACAGGAGTATCTCAATTACACACCACAATGGACAAGCAGAATGTTGAGCCAGATTTTTTAAATTATTTGCAGCCAAAATAACATATTTTTTCTGTTTCAATTATTACATTTGGGCTTTGAAAAGAAAGAAAACATCCTTGCATTGTGTGGACAGGATAGCTTTTAATCATGCATACTGGATTAAAACTACTGGTTTTATTTAAATGTACAATTTTAGAATATTCTCCAATGCTACGAATAAAAAGCAGCAGCCGCTGCGCTCACTGCCCTGTCTGGAACAAAGCAGGCTGTGATGGGGATTGGCCACACGTGCACAGGAGGGGAGGTGCACTCTGAGTCCAGTGTGGACGCTGGTTTTGTTGCAGCTCCTTGGAACCCAACATCCAGCTGTTGAAATTATTCTGGGAGCTCCTGAAGATGTGTAGATGCTCATGGATGTGTAAAGCTATGCCAGAGGAGCAGGGGGTTTTCGTGTGTGCAGAGGGAAGGCTGATGCTTATTTTTGCCAAACCCTTTTATGCTTTGATTTAGAGTTGGATTCAATAATTCTTGTGTGTCTCTTCCAACTCAGAATATTCTGTGATGCTCTTGGGCCAGTGTGTTCCAGTTTACAACATGGGGATAGAAGAAGGGAAGGGATAAAATTTGGTGCTACCAAAACTTACAAGATACGTTTTAACTTATTTGGAGATATGATGGTATTAACTGTAGGGATGGGGGGGGAGGGAAAAGGAATATTGACTTTTTTTTTCTAGCCTTGCCCACATCATGTTTTTCCTCATGCAAAAAGAACAAGTTCTACCAGTTTAAGGCTAAACCTTAATGATGAATTTGTTTAACAAAACAACTGTGTGTTACAGCTCTAAATCTCCCTGTGCCTGGGGAGGAATGAACTTCATCTCAGTGGCTCCAAGCAGGGCTGCGAATGGAAGCAGGAAGAATTTGCTTTGCTGTGGGGTTGATTGGCCTCTTGGCTGTGGAATGTCATGGCTGGGGGTGCTGATCTTACACCTCAAGAGTGAGGGCTCCCCAGCAGGGCTCATGGAACAAACACAGTCATGTGGCTTCTTCCTTACAGCCATTGTCTGGGATATCTCAGGTGAGTCACCTGAGTGGTGAGGCTTCATCAAGGCTGTGCTGTAGGAAGCCCTTTCTAGATGCTTTTTTGAGGGGGAAGAACTCCTTTGTGATGTTCTGCAAAGCCCCAAAACTCTGTCAGGGCTGAGGAAGGGAAAGGAAAGCATGGCTGAAACCAAATTTTAAGTAGGAGCTTTGATTTAGTCCCACTTGCAAATCTCAGAAGTGGCTTTGTGTTAAGTGTTTGTCTTGAACTTGACACGTTGAGCTAAAGCTGGAGCGATGGCTCAGCAACACCAGACACGTTTTTGTTCATGGCTTCCATGTGGTGTTGTGGTTGTCTCAGGTCTGTGTCCTGGTGTTTGTGTTCCCTGTTGCTTTAGCAGGTCTCCTGTGTGTACTGGGCTGTTTTTATGCAGGTGGCATTTAAAAACAACACAGATTTGGTTTCATCTGTCACCTGACAGGAGTTTGTGCTGTCATTGAGTGCTGGTGTCAGATTTGCCTCAGACACTTGGGCAGCCAGAAGATCCTTCGGAGTAATAAAGGGCTTTAGGTATTTTGCTGTCAAATGGAGCTTCTCCATGAGCTGGGACAGTATCATCCAGACCTGGAGGTCCCAGGCAGGTTTGGCTTACATCCCTCTGCTTGTGGTGCCAGCAGCAGGCACTGCTCCATGTGGGAAGCATTGCTTGGCTGTCTGGAGCAGTATCCAATGACTCACATGAGGCTCTGCTCAAAATGAGTTACTGAGGCCAGACTGCAGCTTTCTCATCTTCACCGGGCAGTTACCCCTACTGAAGGTGTGGTTTAATATTCTCCTTGCAATGAACACCTCAAATCAGCAGAAGCCCCTCTGTGAAGGGCAGTGCTTGAGCTGGTACAGGAGTACAGCATCAGCAGGTCTCTCTAGAAGCCTTAGGAAATAGGATCTATCAGACCCATTCTTGTCTGCATCTGGTTCACCACCAGAAGCACCAGCAATGAGGCTCCCAGATCCCAGTGACTTCAGAGGGCTGAATCTGCTCCTGATTGGCACTGCAGGGCTTGGTGAGGTGGCCCTGGGAGCAAAGTAACAGGAGCCAGGGGCAGGTTGGCTCTCTTGGATGCAAGAGAGCTGAACGTGCACCCTTCACCTGCAGGTGGATCTACTGCCAGCTGCTTGGAGCAGCAGGTGTTGGCTATTCAGTGTTGGCCACTCAGTGTTGGCCCCTTGTATCTCTCCCTCTGTTTTAGAAGCTGTTGCTCAGCTGGCCCAAGTGGTGCTGCTCTGCACCAAGCTGGTGACAGGCTCTGCTCTCACGGCCATGCTGATTTGGCTGCACATACAGAATTTATGCTATAAAAGCTTTAGAGCATCAGCCAATCTGCTTCAATGCTCACTTCTATTCCTTGTCAAATGTAAGTTTTGAATCCCGCCCTTCTGCCAAAGCTGTATGGAAGCATTTATCCATAGTGCTAGAATTCCGTGGGTAACTCACTCCAAACTGCTAGAAACAAACCTTGACCCCCAACTGATAAATATTACTAAAACTTTTATCAAGTAGGTCCAAGCCTGGTGATTTAAATCTCTTCATTTCCAAGCCTTGCTTTGAGTAAATGGCTATGTGCTGCTAAATTAGTGAATAATTTTTTTAGGAGCGAGATTTAGTATAAAATTTGGGCAGTGGTGAGTATTTAAGGTTAAAATAAAATGTAATAGAATGTGTGTTTAGCAAACACTGTCTAAAAGTCGTCTTTGTTTCAACATGTGTTGTTTCTGCTGCATGCACACACAATTCTCTGTTCAGCCTCTGGCAGTCCCTTCACTGCTCCCTGTGCTGACCTGGCCCACAGAGTGGGAGTGCTGTGGCTTATTGGCTACAGCATGGGATAAAGGTACCACCAACAGCTGTTTCCAAGGAGCCAGGTATTCCAGCCTAAAATCAGGCACTTGGTTCTTTTCTCTTCCCCCTCCTCATTAACCACTGCTGCAGTGTCTTAATGTCACATCACTTAACAAAGGGGCTTCACCATGGAAGTCTAGTTCTAGAGAGTAAAGCAGTCCTTGGAAGCTGCTTTGTAAAGCTGCCAGCACTTGTGGGGTCCCACGTGGGTCTGTAGAGCTTCTTTCTGTGTGTGCCCTGGAGCCACTCCTGGTTTCTGAGATTTGCTTTTTTCCTTAAAAATACTGAAGGAATTCACTTGGCCTCTTGGTGACTGCGTGTTTGTGTTCACAAGGCCACAGGTGAACACAGAGGTGATGTTTAGTGGAATCCCAACATCTGGAAGTTTCTGGGCATGGGTAATTCTGATAAGAGGAGGGAATATTCCTGGTGACCATCCCTGGCATGTTTACCTGCTGCAGGACAGAGCTGAGCTACGCTGTTACTGTGACAATCTCTGCCTCCTTGCTGTGTATGTTTAACTTTCTATGTAGACACTCGGTCTCCAGGACTGTTAACCTTGTATGTCCTCCATGTTCCCTTCTTCTGTCTCTCCCTCTTGCTGTTTCCTCTTCTCAAAAGTAGCAATATTTAAGTGTACTTGCTGAATGCTCAACTTCAGATCCATTTTCTGTAAAACTATGCCATTGATGAACAAAAGGAGGAGCAGGTCCTAGAGATTTCTTCACCAGACTTGGACTTTCTGCCAAATGGCTCCCCAGAACTCTTAACAGAAATTCAAAGAGGAGAAATCCAGAGGTATTTCTGCCTGCTTCTTTCAGAAGTCAGCTTGGGAAGCGAGGTTGGTTTCATGTATATCATTCCCCTCTGAAGCACTGAAGGGATTTCTTCCTGCACTGTGTAGATGAGGCTTAGTCCTTGACCCGAAGCGCAGCGGTTTGGGTCACATTTTGACTGATGCTTCAGAGTTTTACAGACTCACTTAGGGAACTTGAGGGAATCAATACTCAGGAATCCTAAAGCTGGTTGCATTTTGTGTCATTGACTCTTGTGGGCTGAACACACTGCGGCCTCGCAGGCGGCTGAAGAGAGGAGTGGGTATGTCATCAATGGGATGTGGTTCTGCCCAAAGTAATACACACTTGATTATTTTTTTGATTTTTTTTAATATTTGGGGACTGTTTATCAACAAATTATGTGTAAAAAAATTTGATATTTAAATAAATGAATAAACACTTTATCATAATGTTGCTTGGTTAGTCTGTCTGTATTTCTGAGGTTGGCAGCTCTGCACTCAAATCCTTCACCCTTTTTTCACAAAGCCAGTGGATTTTCCATAACATACATTTTGAATATAATGAGTAGAAATCTGTGGGTAAATTATTCCAGTTGGGAGGATTGGAGAACAGACTTGAGAAATTCCTCTATTCCATTTCTTTGGGGATGGGCTGTTTGGTCCTTCATGGAGGACTTGGAAAAGTGTCAGAGTAAACATAAAACAGCACTTGGCCATGGCACTGTCTGCTGGGAAAGTGAATGCGACACTCCTTGTCTCCTACCTAAATACCTAATTTCCAGCCCAATTAGCAGATGGTTTTATTTTTCTGGAGCTGGAAGCTAATTTCTTGGGACACTTAAAAAATTGGCATTTAAAGCCCTGAAAAGCCCATGAGAATTTTTAGATAGAAGTAGCATTTATGAAGTCCCATTCCCTTAGTGTCACTTAGTAGAACAGGCTTTAGAAGGGAGGTGTAGAGGATAGTCCTCCTCTGAAACTTGGGGCATAGTCACTAACCCTAAGGTGCTTTCATTTAGTGGAGGAGCAGCTCCTTTTTCAGATCCAGAAAAACTTCCATTTTTCCTGGAGACAGAACTCAGTTTTAGCCATTTGAAATCCCTGCAAACCAGAGCTGTGAGTGCTGGTGCTAGGTGAGGGAAACACAAACACAATGGGTTATGATTCAGTGACTGTGACAAATGGGGCAGTGGCTTCCTCACATGTTCAGAGCTCTGCACGTGATGCTGGTGTCACTGTTTGAGCTAAGTGAGGTCATTAATCATGCAAAACTGATCCTACTAAGGGTGGGAAAAGGGAAGGTTTGACGTGTGGGCTGCTACAGCCTCATTGACCAAAGGGTTTCTGTAATTTCTTCTGCTGGGAGATGATTTAAGGATTGAATGCCCTGGTTCAAAACTATTTTGAGCATTTGGGCCTTGTCTGTTCTGCTTGATGGTTTTATTTTGGTAATGTATAAAAAATATGATTAATGACACATTTGTGTTCATATTTGGGATTGTTCCAGTCTGAATTGCCCTGATGTCCTAAAGTTTAACAAGGGTAGGTTGTGGCTGCCCCTGGGTCCCTGGAAGTGTCCAAGGCCAAGGTGGATGGGGCTTGGAGCAGCCTGGGATAGTGGAAGGTGTCTCTGCCATGGCAGGAGGTGGGATGGAATGAGCTTTAAGGTCCTTCAAACCCAAACCATTCTGGGATTCCATGGACTGGGGCATTGGTACCCTGAAATCTGCAGCCTTTATACAGCCAAGAGAGGGTCAAGCCCTGTGCAATAAATGCAGACTCTGAGTTGGTATTTTCCTTGGTTATTTCTTGTGGGCCTTTAGGAGTAGAGTCTCCTAAAAACTTCCCGCAGAGGTATGGAGCTTAACAATAACAGCTGAAGGTTTTTTCAGCAGTCACGTGGATGCATCAAGAGCAAGAGTGGGATGCAGAGAGGTGAGTGTTCTTTCATGCAATTTCCTGCCTCAGGATAGTTCAAGGAATGGTCAGCAGAAGGAACACGACTGAGCAATTGCTCAGGAATTCTGCAGTGCCTCCCATCAGCCCCTGCCCGGCCCTTCAGTCCCACACACCTGGTGTGGCTTTGCCAAGGTAAACACTTTTTGGGCAGGTTTGTCACCAGAATAAGATTTGGGAAATCCTGCCGGCCCACCTGGCTTTTGATTCACTGTGACCTTACATTGATAATCTGCTCTGCCTCATTCCCTGGGGGTATGCTGAGGCTGCTGGGACCCCTGGAAGTGTAACCACTGCACTATGACATAATTACCTCCAGCAACCACAGTGTGCTAATTACAAGGTGCTGTCAGTAAAGCACTGAGTCAAACACAAGGATGTGAGTGGTTGGTGACTGAAGTTCCTCCCAACAGCCACTGCCAAAGGAATGTCTGGTTCCCAGTCTCTTTGTTAACAAATGGAAATATGAAGGGGTTTAAAACCAAAGTACTTGTGCCAGTGGAAATGGAGGTGTACTCACAGGGCTCACTGTTGACTTATCCTTATAACCCAGCAATTTCTTCCATGGTTTTCCTAATACCTTTTTTTTTTTTTTTTTTTTTTTGACTACTGGAATCCATACTGCAATTCTTGAAGTGTTTCTTGTGCCTCTTTAATTTCTGCCTGGATCACTGGCAGCATTACTGAGGTGCCCTATGACTGCACTGCATGGGATGGTGTCTTGGGAGTATCTTGCAGGTAACACACCTTGCTGCAGGAGGTGATTCTCCACAGTGACTCACTCCGTGCTTCCTCACATCCGTGACAAGTGTCTGATGGCTCTTCTCCTTGGGGATCATATTCTCCATGCCAACTTCGGGCTGCAAATATTGAGCAAAGAGTTAAAAATGTCTTGGGAAGAGGGTGGGAAGCAACCCAGCATGTGGTGGGAGTGGGATGGATCCTCCCAAGCTTTTCTAAGGAGAATGTGAGCTGTCTAAATGCTGGGAGCGGGAAATTTTCCGTGTAAATCCATAATTGTGTGGTGGGTGCTTTAAGGGATTATAACCAACTTGTTTCACTCCAAATAAAACAAATACTTGGGTGTCCAAGTTTAGGACAAATTTGGGGAAAAAAGAGCTCCAAAGGGCCCCCCCCCTTTTCTTTTTTACAATTCCTTCCTTCAATGAGCTCAGAAAGAATTGTTCTTGTGGTGAAAATGGAAAAAACTTTTTATTAACAAAAATACAAAAGAAACACTCCCCCAACCCAAACCCAGATGAGACGAACCCAGCCGGTCCTCGCCGGGGAGAGTGGCAGAGCCTCCCAAGCCGACCTCCAGCAGCGGCCCCCGAAGTCCAGATCCTTGTCCTCCGGAGCCGGTGCAAATCCCTGGAGCAGGGAGAAGGGAGAGAGGGGGAGGGGCAGCCGGGAGCAGGCCCAAAGCAAGCCCAAGACAAGCTAAAGCGAGCCCAAGACAAGCAAAAGCAAACCCAAGACAAGCCAACACGGGGGCACAGACAAAACAGCTGGGGGAAAAGGGAAAAAACAGCCAAAGAAGCCAGGGGAGGGGGTCACAGCTGAGCAGACGGCAGAGAGCAAGACACAGCCCACAACCGAAGCGCAGCAAGAGAGCGGGAGCCGGAAAACACCAGCCTAGATAAAACCATCCGAGGGAGGGACCGGCAGCTGCACGGGGGAAGCAAGGAGAGGAGCCAGTCCAAACATCAGCCCATAACATTCCACCCCTTATCCCACATCGTGATCATTGACACACGATTGGGATACACACTCACTAAACACGATATGGAAATTTCCTGACTTGCTTAAACCTTCAATACTTACACATTTCTTTCTATTCATAGAATCTAGTATACAATGGTGGCAACACTCAACAATAACATTTGTCTATACTTCATCCTATAGTCAGATCTCCCTGAGGTACACAGCAGGTTGTTCCATCCTTCTGCATTATCCACCAAGTACATCCTGGTCCTTGAGCAAAGGCAATCCCACGAATGGGTTTGCCTGTACTCGAGGCAGGATGAATCCATACTGTCTTTCCTAGCAACCCTCTAACATGGGCCACTGGGACTTTATCTCCATCTATCACATTAAGGCCTTCAGACTGGGCGGGACCTGCTCGGTTGGTGGAACCTCGAGTGTTGACTAACCAAGTGGCTTTTGCCAGGTGCTGCTCCCAGTTTTTTAAAGATCCCCCACCCAATGCCTTTAATGTGGTCTTCAACAATCCATTGTACCTCTCCACTTTACCTGCAGCTGGTGCATGGTAAGGGATATGGTACACCCACTCAATACCATGTTCCCTAGCCCAGGTGTCAACAAGCTTATTTTTAAAATGCGTCCCATTGTCTGACTCAATTCTCTCAGGGGTACCATGCCTCCAAAGGACCTGCTTTTCCAGGCCCAGGATGGTGTTGCGGGCAGTAGCATGGGACACAGGGTAAGTCTCCAACCACCCAGTGGTGGCTTCCACCATGGTCAGCACATAACGTTTTCCCTGGCGGGTCTGAGGCAGTGTGATGTAATCAATCTGCCAGGCCTCTCCATACTTGTATTTGGACCACCGTCCACCATACCAGAGGGGTTTTACCCGCTTGGCCTGCTTGATGGCAGCGCACGTGTCACAGTCATGAATAACCTGAGAGATGCTGTCCATGGTAAGATCCACCCCTCGGTCTCGTGCCCACTTATAGGTGGCATCCCTACCCTGATGGCCTGAGGCATCATGGGCCCATCGAGCCAGGAACAACTCTCCCTTATGTTCCCAATCTAAGTCTATCTTTGAGACCTCTATCTGTGCAGCCTGATCTACCTGCTTGTTGTGCCTGTGTTCTTCATTAGCCCGACTCTTGGGAACATGGGCATCCACATGACGGACTTTCACGGGGAGCTTCTCCACCCGAGTGGCAATGTCTTTCCACTCATCAGCAGCCCAGATTGGTTTTCCTCTGCGTTGCCAGTCAGCCTTTTTCCACCTTTCCAGCCAACCCCACAGAGCATTGGCTACCATCCACGAATCAGTGTAAAGGTAGAGCTTTGGCCATTTCTCTCTCTCAGCAATGTCCAAGGCCAGCTGAACAGCTTTGAGTTCAGCAAGTTGACTCGATCCACCTTCTCCTTCGGTAGCTTGTGCAACCTGTCGTGTGGGGCTCCATACGGCAGCTTTCCACTTCCGGTTCATCCCCACAATGCGGCAGGAACCGTCGGTGAAAAGGGCGTAGCGTGTTTCATCTGCTGGCAGCTGGTTGTACGGTGGAGCTTCTTCAGCCCGGGTCACTTGCTCCTGCTCCTCTTCATCAGAGAGACCAAAATCTTCACCTTCTGGCCAGTTTGTAATTATCTCTAAAATCCCAGGGCGATTTGGGTTACCAATACGGGCGCGCTGCGTGATGAGGGCAATCCACTTGCTCCATGTGGCGTCAGTGGCATGGTGAGTAGAGGGAACCTTTCCTTTAAACATCCACCCCAGCACTGGCAGTCGAGGTGCCAGGCGAAGTTGTGCTTCTGTGCCAATCACCTCTGAGGCAGCTTGAACTCCCTCATAGGCAGCCAAGATTTCCTTCTCTGTGGGAGTGTAGTTGGCTTCGGACCCTCTGTAGCTTCTGCTCCAGAATCCCAGGGGTCGGCCTCGGGTCTCACCAGGCACCTTCTGCCACAGGCTCCAAGACAAACCATGGCTCCCAGCTGCTGAGTAAAGTACGTTCTTCACATCTGGTCCCCTCCTGACTGGGCCAAGGGCTACTGCATGGGCAATCTCCTGTTTAATCTGAGCAAAGGCTTGCTGCTGTTCAGGGCCCCAGTGGAAATCATTCTTCTTGCGTGTAATAAGGTAAAGAGGGCTCACAATCTGGCTGTACTCAGGAATGTGCATTCTCCCATTTGCCATTCCACTCAAGATTCCTCCTGCCGAGCTTGACTCCTAAATCAGGAGTCTTCCCAGCCCCTTTAGAAATCTCAGCCTTCATTCTATATAGACTGTAAATGGTGCAACAAAGACTTACTAAATTAATTACCATAAAGATGATTTCCTTAATACTCAAGGAGATCAGGGAGATCTGAATGTTTTCTAATAAAGATGTAACCGATTCAGAGGAGAGGAAAGGAAATAAAGGCAGGAAATCTTCTTTGCCTGCTTCTCCTCTAATAAATAACACAAACCATGATTTATACATTCCTGAAGCAGATTCCAACATTCTCATAAATCTCCTGTAAGCCATTGCAACCAAGCCTAGCCCGATGAGCATTTTCGTCAATATTCCTTTCATACAAAAACTACGCATCAAAGACAACACCGGAGCTATCTCCGGATGAGTAAACAGACCCATTGACCACAAAGGCATCAAAACATCAAAGAAACCTAACGAGCCGACATACAAACAGGTCCCCACCACGAAAGACATTATGGATTTAAGAAACTTAGCCATGCCGAGAGCTGAAACCAACATAGTATTAGATAAAAGTTTTTTTCCACTTTTTTCTGGTGCTGATAACGCCAAGGTCGCGGGTTCGATTCCCGTACGGGCCACCAAAAAGTATGTCCAAGTTTAGGACAAATTTGGGGAAAAAAGAGCTCCAAAGGGCCCCCCCCCCCCCTTTTCTTTTTTACAATTCCTTCCTTCAATGAGCTCAGAAAGAATTGTTCTTGTGGTGAAAATGGAAAAAAACTTTTTATTAACAAAAATACAAAAGAAACACTCCCCCAACCCAAACCCAGATGAGACGAACCCAGCCGGTCCTCGCCGGGGAGAGTGGCAGAGCCTCCCAAGCCGACCTCCAGCAGCGGCCCCCGAAGTCCAGATCCTTGTCCTCCGGAGTCGGTGCAAATCCCTGGAGCAGGGAGAAGGGAGAGAGGGGGAGGGGCAGCCGGGAGCAGGCCCAAAGCAAGCCCAAGACAAGCTAAAGCGAGCCCAAGACAAGCAAAAGCAAACCCAAGACAAGCCAACACGGGGGCACAGACAAAACAGCTGGGGGAAAAGGGAAAAAACGGCCAAAGAAGCCAGGGGAGGGGGTCACAGCTGAGCAGACGGCAGAGAGCAAGACACAGCCCACAACCGAAGCGCAGCAAGAGAGCGAGAGCCGGAAAACACCAGCCTAGATAAAACCATCCGAGGGAGGGACCGGCAGCTGCACGGGGGAAGCAAGGAGAGGAGCTAGTCCAAACATCAGCCCATAACATTGGGGCATCCAAAACATTCAGGGAAACAGCATGACACCAGGAAGTCTGTTCTACCATAGAATCCCACAGTGGTTTGGGTTAGAAGGGACCTTAAAGCTCACTCCAGCCCCCATGGGATTAGACAGGTGTCGATGCCGCACCTAGTGCCTCTGGAGCAGGGAGGAATGTAAATGGGTGCAGGTACTGCTGCTGTTGTACAGCTTGTTTGCCTTATGCTTTATATCCTAAAATTCACCAGGAAAGAGTAAACTGGTGTGTGGGATCTGTTGGGTTGCTTTACAAGCAGCTGACTTTAGTCTCCCCAGTAACTTGTTGGGGATCAGGCTTGGGTGTTTCAAGCTCAGGATTTGCTCCATTCTTCCCCTCAGTTCAGCAGGAAAGAGTCACCTTCCTCCCCACATGCCAAGACAAGCTGTGATCCCTGGGGTCCTCCTTAGAGCAATATTTCTGCTTCCCCAGAGGCTGATGGGGAGCTGGGAAAAGCCCCCAGCCCCGAGTCACAACCCTTCACCTCAGTCCCAGATTTTATTTATAATTTATCTTAAGTCTTTTCACCAACTCCTGTCTCTGTCCTGTAATGGCAAATGGAGCTTGTATTTGAGGTTTTTAGGAACTTTTCCCACCAATGGAAGTTTGGGCTGGAACAATGTGGCCCATTTTTAGATCCATGGTGCCACCAGCAAAAGGACTCCAGCAAAGAGTTGGATCCCCCATTTCAGGTTGCTGGAGCAGAACTGAAAGCAGCACTGCTGAAGCCCGAGGTGGCGGGGTTCCATGCAGAACAAATGAAGCAAAGCCGCAGGCTGGCCCTGGCTCCGAGGTCTGGGTGGCACCTCATGTCGTCAAACCCACTGCTGAGATAAACACACCAGGCATGGAACACCAACACCTGCTGCTCCCAAACAGCAACACCGTGTAAACTGATTATTCAGCTCTATTTCCACAGCCACAACTTCCTCTTTCACTTGCACATGACACTAGGAAAGGAAGCCTTATTGTAAGGGGAGGTCATGATGGTAGGATGCTATTGAGGTCACGGCGACATACAAAGCAGCTCCGGCTGGTGACTTTGCCTTCTGCATTATGATTCCCATCTGTGGAACGCTATTTTCAGTCTTAGATGTTATTTGGGCTCGTTATTTTAGAGGTTTCAGCTCTGCTTGGTGTCCCAGCATTCTCTGCGTCTTGCATTTGCATGTGCTACACTGACTCCTCCTCTGTCATAGGCGCCATTTTAGGGAGGCAGCAAGGGCATTAACTCGACGAGAGGGGAAAGGGGTATGGGATAAAACACTTGGGGGCCGAGAACAGGGTGAGGCCAAGAATTTAACATTAACAATTAACATTACAGACAACCGGGAACATTTATAAAAACATACAACTTTAACCGCTGGGATGTCCCCTGGAATTTTTATCCCTGTGAAGCCACTTGCTCTGCCCAGGATCCCAGTGCGGGGCTGAAGCCACGGGCAGCATCCCCTCCCTCCCGCGGGATCGGGAATGGGATCGGGGACGGCAGCGAGAGCGGGGACGGGGCAGGACCAAGAACGGGAGCAGAGACAGGGTAAAACTTTCTGTGAAGAATTTATTAATCACACACTGTGTGTCCACTCAGCAGGCACCCAACAGCGCTGTCCCCTCCTGTCCTCCTGGACTGTGAGGGAACAAACACCATCTCCCCTTGTGTCCCCTCACTGTGTCGTGGAGTCCCAAATGCCATCTCCCCTCACTGAGGTCAGGGCCATGATAGACCCAAGGCCATCTCCCCTCATGCCCCTCAGTGTCCCTAGTGCCATGTGCCCCCACGTCCCCTCACTAACCCCAGGGCTGTGACTGACTAGGGCTACCTCCCTATATGCCCTCACTGTCCTCAACATCATATGCCCTCGTATCCCCTCACTGAGCCCTGGGCTGTGAGGAACCCAGTGCCACCTTCCCTCACTGTCCGCAGTGGCACATCCCCTCGAGTGCCCTCACTATCCCCTCACATCCCCTCAGCTGTCTCCAACACCATCTACCCTCAGGGGCTCATGAGGGATCCACCGCCATCTCCCCTCACAGTCCCCTCGCAGGGTCACGAGGGTCCCACCGCCACCGCTGCGGGCGCCATTTGGGCGGGCTGGCTTCGACCCGACTGGGCTCCACTCGGCTCTGTTCGGTCGGGCTGGGCTCGGCCGGGCCGGGTTCGGCTCTGCTCGGCTCCGCTTGGCCCTGTTCAGTTCGGTTCGGTTCGGCTCGGCCGCGTTCGTCCCAGCTGGGCGCGCTCGTCCGGGCTTGGCCGCTCCGCATCCCCGGGCGGGGCGGTCCCGTTGGCAGCCCGGGGCGGGCAACGCCGCCCGCTCCCTCCCTCCGTCCCTCCCTCCTTTCCCGTGACCTCAGTTCCCGGCGGAGCGCGGCCCCACCGCGGCTCGGCTCCGCTGTGCTGCTGCGGGGCCCGCTCGCCCCCGCGCCCGGCCATGGCGCGCTGAGCGCCGCGGAGCCCCAGCCCGGGGGCGGCCGGGGCAGCCGGCAGGACGGAGCCGGCAGGACGGAGCGGGCCCGGCGGGCGGGACGGCGCTCGGCCTGCGCCGGGCGGGCGCGGCGGGCGGCGGCGGCGGCGGCGGCGGGCGGAGGCGCCATGGAGCCGGCGGAGGTGAAGGACCGCATCCTGGAGAACATCTCCCTTTCCGTCAAGAAGGTGAGAGCGGGAGCTCGGCGGGGGCTGCGGATACCGACCCTCGCTGCTGGAAGGACTAGGCCTGGGGAATCCCTGGGCCGGGGCTGCGGGGTTGGGGACAGCCCTGGGACAGCGTAGGCCGGTGCTGTGCTGTGGTGGCGGTGTTATGGACAGCCCTGGGGACTCCCCTGTGCTGGGCCCGGGGACATCTCAGGGACCCCTTACTGTCCTGTGGTTGAGGTGGGGCTGTGGGCCTGGGGACAGCTCCAGGACAGCCCTGGGGACTCCTCTTTGCCCAAGGGTGCCAGTGGGGGCTGTGTCTGCAGAAGTGCAGGGCTGGGGGACGCTCCTGGGGATCCCCCAGACAATCACCACTGCCATGACTGTAGGGTTGAAGTACGGGTCCCTGTGGACCCGCTGCCTGAGGCGTAGGGCTGGGGGACAATCCTACAGACCCCCACACCCAAGAAACATCCCAGGGATACTGATGAACTCTGGGACAGGAGTGTGGGGTCAAGGGCACCCAGCATCCCCTTTGCCAGAAGTAAACACTTCTGGGACTGTCTTTGGAGACTCCCTGTGCTGACGGTGTGAGGTTGGACAGAGTCCTTCTGGTAGTGGGGATGGCACATCTGGGGTGGGGAGTCACTCTGCCAAAGGGACACTGCCAGGGTCACTCCCAGGACCCTCTGTCTTAGCTGGTTGGGATATACTGGGATTCTCCTGTCGGGGGTCCCCCTCTCAAAGAACAGAATTGTCCTTTTTCCTGGGGTTCTATTCAGGAGGGATTTGGAGTCCAGCCTAAAACCATCTTTCTAGAGGTTCTGCCTCCAGCCAGGCATGTCCTGCGGGGGCACCAGATAGAGGGGCAGGACTTGGGACATTCTCCCCACATACACAAGGGATGTGTGGTTCATCCCTGTGCCCTCAAAACAGGGCTCTGAGCACGTCACCTTCTCCTTGCCCCTTGTTTCTTCTCGGATGGTTCCTTAAAGCCCACAGTGGTGGTGGAAACATCCGTGAGCTGGCACAGACAGGACCAGGATGCTGGAATCTTTGGGAAGGCTAAAGGAGTGAGTTGTAAGGACATGCTGGAAGTTTTGGTTTGGCCCACATGAGCTCCAGCCAACCTTGAAAAAGAACCCCTGCTCCATTTGAGGAGGCAACGGGAGTTTCATTTATGTTTTTCCAAGTTTTGGGGGAAAGGCTGTCTGGACTTGCTGTGGTTTCTCCAGTTGTTGGGTTTCCTCTGCCTTATGGAATAGGAGCTTTCCTGTGCTCTGCGGTGTGTCCTGACAGATTCATCCATGAAAACTTGTTTTATGAAGACCAGCATGAGTGAGTTCCTGGTGCTGTTAAGAAAGGGATGGCTGGATACTGCCTCTGGGATGTAGGATGGATATGCAAATCTCTCCTGGCATTTTTCTTCTGTGGATGATCACACTTTTGATCTCTTGTCTTTTTATCCTCTAAAAATTAAGGATAATCGTATATATATCTATCTGGAAATCAGTGGATGTTCAGCCTAATCTGAGCTCTATCACAAGTCTCTGCTATTCTTCTGCCTCAGTTTCCCTGTGTATATATAAGGAATACAACTTTGCACACAGGATTGGTTTGACATAATTTATTTGCATTCAGAAAATCCTTGGAAGATCATGTTTGGAAATGCTAAAAAATCAACATGATGTTTATTTTAATTGCTGGTGTGATCGAAGAGGACTCTTCAGCTCCAGCTCTGTCAACACACCTTGGCCTGCCTGATCCCTGCCAACTCATGTCTTGGTCCAGCAGTGAAAATTTTGGAATTTTCTAATCCCGTCTCTTCATTCTTGTTCAGAGCAAAACTCTGGGGAGTGTAGGAGCCTACTTCAGCCTGATGGATTAATTTCTACCACTCAAGTGAAACCAAACTCAGACTGTGGTGAAATTCCATCCTGCTTTTTTACCCCCAGGATGCCATTCTCCTTCCTCAGGGAAATCACTATGGAGCTGCTCATTTTTCCCAGTGCTTACCCCTTCCACTTCAGCCGGAAATCCCTGATCCTCTTTTTTCCTGTGAGTGGCAAGAGTAAAGTAATAGGTTAAGGGAGCAAGTGGCTTTGTGCTGGGAAATCCTACTTGTCCCTCAACCTCCTCCTGAGTAACTCCTTGGTGCTGAAGCTGTGTCATGGGGCTTGGAGGGTTTTCCAAGCATCCTGCTGCTGTTTTCTAAAGCTTCCTCACTGTGGGTTGCTCACTTCTTACTTTCACCACCAGTGCAGGTGTGGAATGGAGGATTTAAATGTGGCTATGGTGATGCTGGGGGTTTTATTTTTCTCAACTGCAGACCCAAAGAGGAGGAAACAGCCTTATTTTCATGGAGTTACCCTGTGCTTGGCAGCCTCGGATGGAGAAGGAGAGAAACAGCAGCACAGCCCTGCAAAGGGTTTGACACTCAGGGCTGTGACTGTACATGGCTGTATTTTCAGTTTTTACCAGGTGCTGCTGGGTTTTAGGGAGGGAGGAGCAGAGCACAAGCAATGGGTGAAATCTGTACAAATTCACAAAAAAAAAAAAAAAAAAAAAGCTTTAATTCCAAGCAAATCCCTCAAACCTCAGTGATTAGGACCATTTCTCTTATTTTCCTGGAAAGACATGAGGGATGGAGCACAGATGAAAAAGTGGCTTGGAGAGGGTAATTCCATCCTGTGGAGTTCTCTGTATTGTTCCCAGGTACCAGGGAGAGATCAGTGGTAGCTCTGCTGTGGATTTCAGAGGTGTGAGGTTGAAGGTGTGAAGTCAGGCCTTCACTGAAAAAAGTGAGGGAAAACAGCTAACTTAGACAAAATAGAGAGATGCCAAGAGGTTTCTGCTTTTGATGGCTGCAGGAGAGGCTGAGAAAGCTCAACACTGGGGAGCTGGGTTCCTGTTTCAGTTCCAAAGGAACTTGGAGCATGGTTTTGATTTCCCATCTACAACTTGTCCTCTGTGTCCTCCCTGGGAGCTACAAATTAATTCACAGGGTGATGCTTTCTGCACACATGGACAGTGTTAATTCTGTCTTGTGACTGTTTATTTTCCCTTTTCCCACTCAGTTCCCCTTCTGTTAAGAGGGCTGTGCTCCAGCTCACATTACTGCACAAATTGATGCATAACCCTTGTTTTTTGCAAGGATTTAGGGTCTTATTGGAGCAGAAGGCTGGGGATGAACATTATGGCTCAGTGTGCAGCCTATTGTTCATTCAAGTGCTTGTTTCCTTCTAGGAGATGCTGCTGTGTGTGGTGGCAGTGGGATGAGGGCAGCTTCCTGGTGCTGCCCAGGTGGACTCTAAACATACCAGAAATGCCAACAACTTCAAATCCATCCTTGGCCAAGCAATTCTTGGTAAACATGAGCTGCCACAGGTTCCCTGGTCCATGAAGCTGGTGGTTTGTGTTCTCTTGGGTTTCCCTGAATATTCCCTGGGTTCAGGAGGGGTTTAGTGCTCTCCTACTTGGGATTAGATGGTGAAAATGCAAAGTCCTTAAATAGTATTATTGTTGACAAATCCAGGAGCTGAATGTATAATCAGAAAGGAGGTTAGAATCCCAGATTTTGGAGCTCTTCTCCAGTTTTCAGGCCGTTCTGCTGGCTTTGAAGGACACACATTGCCATGAACTCTGGAGCAGCTGATCCTTGGTGCATGTCAATCAGGTGGGGCAGTGGTTTTTGCTGACATTGCAGGAGTTCTTGCCAAAAGCTCTGGCTCTGTTCCGTTTCTGCATGACTTTGAGAAGGTTTCCACTGCCCTCACAGCAAGTTAATGCTGAGCCTTTGCTGCCTGTCTCTAGGTTGGATTTTTAGCTCTGTACCTTTGAAATACCTTTGCAGTCTCCTGTGCTGCTGAGCTCTGCCTTGTGACACCTCTGCTTCTCCTGCAGAGAGAGGTGAGGGAGGGTGGGTTTGGGCATGGCTTAGTGGCCTCATGTCCTGGAGAGGAGCAGGGAGTGCTGGAGTGGAGCATTCCTACTCAAATCACATCAGGAACGTGCTCATCTCTGCCTGGCTGGGTTTATTTAGCCCAGCTGCTGTGGCTGGAGGCAGCAGCTCTGGAGATGTGAGAACAGCCAAAGTCTTGCTCCCTTTTGGGAGGCATCTCTCTGGCTCAAAGACCACAGGGGTTTTATCTCTGCCAGGGTCTTTCATCTTGTTCACTCACATCTCTCCAGGCCACATCTGTTACTGCTGCAGGGACCACATTAAGAGGGTAGCCCTGCATGTTCCTTGGCCTATAGTAACCAGGTTTGCAAGCTGCCAAAAGCCTGTGGGTGAAGGTAACACCATCTCATGGAACTCCTGAGTTGTCCATGAAGACAAGACATGGGGTCACTCAGGTGCTTTTAGCAAGTCCACAGATGTGTTTTGGTGGGCCTCCAGGGGCTTTGTCTCTGTGGGGCTGTGGTTCTGCTCTCATCACAGCTGTGTATTGCTTGGGTTGCTTGTGTATTTAGGGTTTATCTCTTTAGAAATTCCTCTTGCCTGATCTCACTGATCAGGAAACTTCCCTGCCTGGCTGTCCGGGAGCCACTCTGGTAGTCACACTTACACCACCACAGGTCTGGTGATGATCCAGGGTTCACCATCTACAATTTCAAGGGGATTGGGTTCTGCAGGTACCTAAACTGATGTTTGTCCTCTGTAACACCCAAAATCAGCTCTGGAGCTGAGGGTAGGCAAGGCTGTGATAATATTTGGGGACTTAAAACATCCCATTTGTTCTCCTTCCTCTAACACAAAGTGTTTTGCTCGGTGAGCAGCCAGTTTAGGAGGGTGAATTTGGCTGTGGTTTTCCCAAGGAACTAAAGGAAAGCCTCCAAGCCTCTCTGCCCCTGATTGCACAATTTTGGTGTCTGTTGAGTGATTTCAGCTTTCCCCACTTTTGGTGAACTGGTCCAAGAGGTGTAACTGAGTTAAGCGTGGGCAGGAGGCTGCGAGCAGAGGGGGAGGGACTCAATACCCTGCGTGAGAGGGAGCAGCAGCTCCTTGGGAGAGCAGCACCTTGTTTATTTCTGGAGTGTTTGCCACTAGACTTGAGTTTTTTTCCCTGTAAAATCTGTTTTTTTCTGTTATGTTAGTCCCGCCTGCCTTTGTTTAGCTCAGGGACCCTGTTCCACTGCAGCCGATTCTGTGCCCAGCCCCTGCTCTGCTCACTGTGACAGAGGAACAGGATAGGCCATAAAAATTCCCACTGGAAAAAATCCTGTCCTTGTCTGAGCCACACGTGGGTCCTGCCTGCTGCAAGCTTTGCTGCTTAGAAATAGTGAAGGAAAGCCCCAGAAAAGCCTTGGGGGGGGGTGTGAGCTGAGAGGTGGATGTGTCCCAGGAGGTGACAATCTTGCTGGCATTGGATTGGGAGTGCTTCAAAGCTCAGTGTTTCCAGCAAGGAGCAATCTGCTGTGGGTTTCAGCTTCACCTGTGGCAGGCTCCTGTCTCTCTGCATTTTTAGACTGCCCCAGTGGCACTCGTGGTGCCTTCCAGGTGCTGATCCTCTGAATGTGCCTGGTGTGTTTTTTTGAACAAAGCCCAGGATCAGGTGAGGTGCACAAAGTGGGAAGCTGGGTGCTGAGGCCAGTGCTGATTTGTAAGGAGTGTTGGGTCAGGTCATGTGTGTGACTTCCAAAATGTCCTGCTAGAGCTGGGGGTTTGTGTTGCACAAGTGTATGAGAGAGACTAGCACCCCTGCCATGACATTCAGCCCTCTTTTATGGGTGATATGGAAAACTAGGAGTTTTCCAGGCACAGTAGTTCAGCCTCCTCTTTATCCATTTGTCATTGAATGTCTGTACCCCCTGAGCAGTTGTGAAAGTGACAGTTCTGAGGTGTCTGTCCTGGCCCTTCCCACTTCCCTGGCACTGACCAGGATTGCTTCTGAGAGTACTCAGCTCTTCCAGCTGGGAAAAATCCCTTCATCTCAATCCATGTGCTGTGGGTGGGAATGAGGGTTTTGAAGCACCTCTCCCCTCTCCCATCCCAGTTAAGGAGCTGAGGAATGCAAAGGGTGTTTGTTGTTCTTACCGTGTTTGTCCTGCCAGGGAAATGCCAAGCAGAACAAGTGACATGGAATTGATGCTGGAAAGCTGCTGGTGAAACATCTGCAGGGCAGATTTACAGAGGGGAGATGTGGACTCAGTTGGGTTGTGGCCAGAGTTGAACATGTCAGGAGACTATTTCAGTGTCCAGTGAATTTTTGGAATTACTGAAGGGATTTCAAGGCCACCACAAGAACGATTGGATTTGGGGTAATGGGCTTTCCAGAACACCTCTCTGATTATTTTTTTGCTTTCCTTGCAACGTAAGAGCTCTACAGATCAGCCTGGAAAGCTTCACACTCATTGAGAACCATTGGAATTAATAGGTTATAAAACTGTGCAAGGAGGAGCCTCTCTCATGTATGCCAGCGTGCCAGGGTGTGCCACTGCTAGAAAAATGACTTTGTGATTGATAAACAGCAATTAAATCCTCCTCCTCAGTGGGGTTGAGGTGTGAGTGTTTCCCAGGTGAGTGTAGCCAGGTGTCTGTTCCTGTTGGACAAACACTCTTGTGCTCCAGGCTCTCCCAGATGTGTTGAGCCCATGGCTGGGCTCTTGTGGGCCTCTCCCTGCCAGAGAGAGGCTCTGTCCCACGAGCCCTGGTGCTCAGAGTTGCTCAGGGCTGCAGAGTGCTCACAGTGGATGTATAGCCAGGATGCCTTTTGCATGCCAGCACTGCTTATTTTGGCCACAGGAATGTCTATAAATAGCCCTGGGTCAGGGCTCCAGGCACTGCTGTGCCCCTCATGACTCCTCCATGCAAGCCAGCCTTCAGCCCTTCCTTCTGGATTTGGGGTGCAGAGGAGAAGAGGGAAAGAGCATCTCCCCAGAAACCCACGGATGATGTTTTTAACCCAATTATTTGCCTCCTTCCTGACCTCCCTGGCTCCAGCCCAGCTCACTGCCCAGCTGTGTCAGGAAGCTGCTTTGTGGATGCCTCATGAAGTTTGGTCACCACCTCCCAGACAGGTCTGACTGCAGAAGGAGAGGATGGTTCAATTATCAATGTGTGTTTATAACAGCTTACAGGGGACTCCATATAAACACTCCATAAAATGCCATTTTTTGGGGCAGTGCCATATCACTCCTGCCATCACCATGCTCAGGGGGCAGGTGCTGGGATCATCCTTCATGATGCTCGTGGTTGTATTTCCTGCAAATTTCCAGCTAAGCACTGGATCTTTGAAAGATGGTGCAGCTGCACTTTGTTCCCCAGTTGGGAAAGCTGTTTCATCCTAACTTTTCTCTGTGTGTCTTCACCCTTCTTCCCAAGCCTGAAACACCTCCCCATCAGCTTTTGCAAGTCTTTCCCCACCCTGGCTGGAGGGATGACTCCACCCAGGAGATCCTGAGGCTTGCTGTGTCTTGTTTCCTCCCTGGACAGGGTGGCTGGGCAGGGATTCACCTGGCTGATTTCTTTTGGGAATTGTGCTCCAGTGAGCCATGCCTGCCCTTGGCTGGGTGCTGGAATCATTTGGCAGTGTTTATTTTGGAGGGATGCTGGGATGGCACCATCCCTGAGCACAGTGCTGTATGGGGACGTGGTGGCACATCTCAGTGGGAGTGATCCCTTGTGGCTTCCCTGTGACCCTCAGAAAGGCCATGACTGACTCACAGTGCCAGAATCCCAATTCCAGACTGCTGAGCACACGTTTCCTGCCCACTGTGCTGCTGTGACCCCATGGCTGAGCAGAGCACAGTCATACCAGCTCATCCTCTGGCTCCTGATGTGCCACGGGTACGAGGTTGAGCCCTTTGAGTGGGTTGCTCTGAGTATGGCTGTGGGGCCAGGTTTTCCAGCAGCCTCTCCAGGAGCAGGGATGCAGGGGGAGCTGATTTGTGTAGAGCAGGAGGCTCAGTGCTCCTTACAGAGCAGCTAGAAGGGACACCAACCCTTGGTGTAACATAGAATGAGCCCTTCAAAACCTAAACTGCTTCCTGGAGGAAGGTTGGGCTTTTCTAAGGCAGAAAAATCCATTTTTTAGATGGAGACAGCCACCATTTGATAATAATTTGCACCCTTGGATGACAGGAAGGGGTCGATCCAGGGAGAGGGGATGGGAGTTGTGCACTGGCTGCAGGAAGGAGCATGACAAAGTTCTGAGTTATTTTAGGGGAAAGGAGGAAAGAAAAAAGAGGAAATACTTCTATTTCCTCATCTCTTCTGCTACCCAGCCTTGGAGTGTATCTGTCACGAGGAATTCCTCCAGTAAGAGGCACAGGCTCCAAGTTCCCTCCACACTGATCTCTCCTAGCTGTCTCTTTTTTTCAGTGGTGAGCTAATGAAATGCCTGATTTATTCTTGTTCCCCCTAGCTCTCCCCCACAGCTGCATTTCTAGCACAGAGCCTGCAGAAACACCCAGAACCTCCTCCAAGGGTGTCCCAGCTCCCTACAGAGCCCGCAGCCTGGTTGGGACAAGTTGGGAATTTCTGCCTTCAAATTCTGGCTCATGTTCTGTGAGATCTTTGTTTCTGCCTCAATTTTCCCAAAATTTGGATATTTTAGTGAGCTCCAGCTCTTGGAGATCATCCCCATGACTCCATCTATCCATCACCTGAGGGATATGGCTCTGCATTATGGGTTTGTTTGTTCCTCTGGTGTTCTTGCTGCAGCTGTCTGCAAGCACCTTCTGCAATTTTTCTTAAATAGTGGGATTTTAGGGCATTTTCCTCTCTGCTTCAGTCTGGGCTGTCTATGAATAGTGGGAATCTTCTGGAAAAGCTTCCTCCCAAAAATGGATAGGAGCTGTTGAGCTGAAATGTGCCAGGTCTCACCTGGGTGTTGTGAAAGGCCCTGTGGATCTCTGGAACACCCACAGGTGCCTCTGCAAACACCACCTCGTTGTGTATCTGCATTCCCAGGAGGTTCACCTGCTGGGACAGGGACAGGCAGAGCAGGTGCCATTGGACAGGGAGCTCTGGCTGCAATTCTCCAGGCTCAGCAGGTTTTTCTCTCTAAAAGCTGGGACCAGCTCCAGGCAGGAACATGCCTGGCTTTTCCATCTTACCTAAGAGCTACAGAGGGATTCAAGGTCTTCAGGCCAGGAGGGTGTTGGAGCATGATCTGTTCATACTATTAAGGGTGTTGTTGGGACTGGTTCCAGGGGCCCTGAGATGTTCTCTGACCCCTGGGTAACTTCACATCAAGACTGCATGATTTAGCCAAAAGGAGTAATAATTCTGGAAGAGAAACCTGTTTTGAGAGACAGGTCAGATTTGACAAGCAAATAATGTCAAGTTTTTGGATTTTACACCTCTGTCATCTAGTGAGGTTTGGCAAAGACATGTCAGGTCACTAAAATAACATTTATATTGTCTATGATATTAGTGTGGCTCAGCTAAGCTGTTCTTGTTTGTTGCCAGCAAACAGCAATGGCTTGTCCAGCTGAGATTACATCCCGGGAGAGTAATCTCCCTGCTTGGATGCCAAGGATGTGTGAGACAGGACCTAAATAGATCTGTAAGCTCTGGGGGCAGGAGGAGGCCTGTGGGTCAGCTGGGAAGGAATATAGGATTTGGGTGCAAGGGGATTTCTAGCAAAACCAAGGAGAGGCCTCATCCATGACAGAGCCAGAAGCAGAACAGAGCTGGGGTTTATTTCTGCTCTGAACCACTCTGTGGTGGCTGCAGAGGAACCACCAGGCCCTGCTGGTCTGGTAGTGTTGGCTGGGAGAGAAGAGGCTGCTCACCATCAGGGAACTTGGTTGTGCAGCCCCCCTGGCATTGCTGGGCTGGGAGACATGGGGACACTGAGCACGGTTCTCCCTGTAGTTATTGCCTATAGGGTCCTCTCAAAACCATCAGCTGCTCCCCATAAGTAAAACCTGCAATAAAGTTTAGCAAGCTGAGAGATCACAAAAATCTGTTTAATGCTGGATATAAGCATTTTGGCACCTCCACCTGCTCCTCATGGGCTGGAGAAGGACATTCCAGCCATCCCATCTCTTCTTTTTGCAGCTGCAGAGCTACTTTGCTGCCTGTGAAGATGAGACGCCAGCCATCAGAAACCACGACAAGGTCCTGCAGCGGCTCTGTGAGCACCTGGACCACGCTCTGCTCTATGGGTGAGCCTGGAGCTTGCCTTGGGGTGCTGCTCTTCCCCATGGAAAAAAAAACTGGTGTGGAGCCTCAGCATGGGGAGTGCATCTAGGCAGTGATTGGGGTGGAGGTAATGAAACTTTTGCTTAATTTTCCTATGCAATTTTTCTTCCTCCAGACTGCAAGATCTTTCCTCAGGGTACTGGGTGCTGGTGGTTCACTTCACGCGCCGGGAGGCCATCAAACAGATTGAAGTGCTGCAGCACGTGGCCACCAACCTGGGACGCAGTGAGTATCCACAGTGTCCCCAGCTCTGGGTTTGGGGGCACCTGAGGAGGCCCAGGTTGTGCTGAGGAGTTGGGGCTGCTGGTAGATTGAGGGAGCCATTGGAATCCAGGTTGCAGGCAAAGAAATTGCAGAAGCATTAGAGTTGGAAAGGACCTCTAGCATCATCAAGTCCTACCATTAGCCCAGCACTCCCATGTCCACCACTAAAGTGCCACTATTTCCAGGGATGGTGATTCCACCACTTCCCTGGGCAGTCTGTGCCAAGGAGATGGGAGTCCTGCCATGGCCCCATGAGTTCTCTGAAGTAATGTCACTGTGCCTCGTGTGCTGAGGTGTAGCCCAGCTTCTGCTGCCCTGAACCCAAGGAGCTGTGGCCTCAGAAGGGTTCCTGGCAGATGGGAGCATCCCCTCTCACCCCACATCTTGGTGTACCAGTCATGTACATGATTCTGCATTTTCCGTGCTCTGAGTTTTCCGTAGCAGAAGTTTGGGACCATCGAGGCCACTTTTGATGCAGGACCATGCCCAGATCCACTGTGCCTGCTTATCCAAGCACCTGCAATGTCCTGGGCCTGCACTGGTGAGAGCAGAGCTGAGTGCAGACTCTACTGTCACCTCTCTCTGCACCAGAATGTGTGTCAAATCTCACCTGGGCTGATTGACAGCGATTCTCCCTCTGCCTCTCCTGGCATTTCTCTCAGGGCTCCCATCTTGCTGGAGAGACACAGTGGTGTGACTACTTTTTCACCTGTCTCCCACCAATTTTACTCCAAGTCATGGATCTCTCACTGGCATTTCCACCCCCCCACCTCCCCCCCCCACGAGATTTCCCTCATAGTTGCTCCCCTCAAATGATATGAATTAATGATCTGAGGGGTTTTAACTAATTCATGACTATTTCTAGACTTGTGTCTCTTCTCAGGTGTTTCCAGATAAATCTCTTTGCTGCTCTGTTTCCAGGCCGGGCCTGGCTGTACCTTGCCCTCAACGAAAATTCCTTGGAGAGCTACTTGAGGCTGTTCCAGGAGAACCTCAGCCTGCTGCACAAGTACTATGTCAAGTGAGTATCCCAACTCCTTCTCCTTTGGGCAATGTGTGACATACCTCCTTGTCAGAAGCCAGCCTAAATTTGCCAGTGGGGGGGCAAGCAGTTGTTCAGGGCTTGATTTTTATTTTTTCTTGTGAGATTTACATGGTTAATTTAAAGGTCCTGGACGTAAATGCACTGTTCTCTTACCTCTATGAGGCCCTGCAAGCATTTTTCCTAGTTCCTGCTTTTTCTCTGCAGTCCCCTTTATATTTCTCCATTATCTCCAAGGAGCTCCTGTGCAGACACCCAGGTTTGCTGGACACCTGGAAATGTGACTGTGGCTCAGTTTGGGGACAAGCACATAGTGGCTGTCCACGGCAAGGAGTGGGCTGCCAGCTCTGGGGCCGATCTGTGGCAGCTTGGAGATGCCCCCAAAGAAACAGAAGGGCCCTTGAAGCTGCTCCTCCTCTTTCCCACATCTGTAAAGCTCTTTTGTTCTCCCTGTGGCAGGAACGCCCTGGTCTGCAGTCACGATCATCTGACCTTGTTCTTAACACTGGTGTCTGGGCTGGAGTTCATCCGCTTTGACTTGGACCTGGTCAGTGTTTGATCTGTTCTTCTGGCTCTGGGAGAGTGGGAATGTGGAGCAGGGGAGGTCCAGGGTGGGACAGATCCCACTGCTTGGTCCAGGATGGACCTTCCTGTTGACCTTAGCTGAAAACACAAAGCTGATGATTTGGGAAAGACTTTTAGGTCTTTGGGGATACAATGATGGGGCTTATTCCTGTTGCTCACTTGTTCACTGTTTGGAGGAGGAACAAGGCAGCTGCAGGGCAGATTGATGGAGATAAAGGAGCTGAGCTCTGCAAGTGTAGTATGAAACGCTGGTGTCCCTCCAGAAAACACGAATCCACTGGGTAACCCTTAGCAAAACACTGGGTTTCCTCTGAGATGGACACTGAGAAGGGACCTTCAAGGGACAGTTCCAGTGTTTTGGTGGGGTGGCATTTCTGCCCAGCAGTGATGGAGCCTGACTCTGAGCACATTCCCTGCCCTGCAGGATGCTCCCTACCTGGATCTGGCCCCATACATGCCGGATTACTACAAGCCTCAGTACCTGCTGGACTTTGAGGAGCGCCTGCCCAGCTCCGTGCACGGCTCCGACAGCCTCTCCCTCAACTCCTTCAACTCTGTCACCTCCACCAACCTGGAATGGGATGACAGTGCCATTGCTCCATCCAGTGAGGGTCAGTGGTTTTGGGGGCAGCGTGGGCAGGGCTGTGTTCTTCTCACATCCCCTTCAGATAAGGCAGCAGATTTTAGACTGGGAGAGACCAAAGCCAGAGATCCAGCAGCCAGGCTTGGAGTTTCTCCTGTCTTACATCCTTGGGAGACAGGACAAGGGGGAATGGGTTTAAATTGAGAGTTTTAAAAGAAAATGCATGAAATTTAGATTAGGTATTAGGAAGAAACTCTTCCCTGTGAGGATGGGGAGGTCCTGGCATAGTTTGTCCAGAGCAGCTGTGGCTTCCCCATCTCTGGAAGTGTCCAAGGCCAGGCTGGACAGGGCTGGAGCAGCCTGGAATAGTGGAAGGTGTCCCTCCCCATGGCAGGGGTGCAATTAGGTCAGCTTTAAGGTCCTTTCCAACCCAAACCATTCTGTGCTGATTGTATGCATCAGACTGGGAGAGAAGGACTTTCCCTGCAGGCACCCCGGGCCACATTCCCATCCTGGGGGTTTTAGCAAGAGCTGGAGGAATCTCCCCACAAAGTGAAGGCCGTGGCTGTGTCTGAATGTGGCTTCAGCAGGGGCACAGGGCTGCAGGGGATGTTTTTAACTGTTTATTTCACAGTCCAGAGACCCATATGTGCTGGCCCTGGTGGGGAGTAGTTTCCAGTTTCTTCTCTGTGTCTGCAATCTGGGAGAAAGACAGCCAGTGGTCTCAAAGGTGTTGGTTTTTCCTCTTGATACATCTTGAGCAACCTGATAAATTGTCCTACTCAGCCCCTTATCCCTTCAGAGAGGCTGGTTGTTGTTCCTGAGGAACTGGGCTGACATGTACCTTGCCCATGTACCTCATGTACCTGCCCCATGAATCTGCTGCAGCCAGAGCAGGGAGCTCCTGTCCTGCACCCACCACATTCCCATGAAACAGCAGCTCTGCTGATGCTCTTCCTAATCCAAAATGCATTGACCCTGTCCTAATTTTTAGGAGTTAGAGCAAGGGGGATTCTGGAATAGAATTGGAATGGAATGAACTGTTAGGTGGGTGCAGGGAATTTGGGACTGAGCCCATATACAGATGGGTTCCCTCAAAACAAGGGTCATCAGTTGCCTTTTATGGGCAACACAGAACCTGTAGGTCTTAAAGGTGCTGAGAAGGAACAGCCTGGGATGGGCAGTAGAGTTATTTTAACAAAGGACTTGGAAGCACAGCACTGGTTTGGGCACACCACATTTGCACTCAGTAAAGGGTTTGATTTTAGTGACTTGCTCATGCCAAATCTCCAGAGTTCCAGGGAAGTTGGAGACAGCATGGGGAGCCTAGAAATAAACATCACAGGAAGAAGATTCTCTGTCCCCAGAAGTGTTGCATAAGCAGCTGTTGTGCTGCATCCCTGGGTTTGTATTCCTGCTTCTTCCTGAGCAGAGCATGTCATGTGCCAGACATCTCCTGCCTGTCACTGTCACTGGGTGTCTGTGGCCTTCTGGTGCATGGCTGCTTAATGCTGGAGAGAACAGGGCTTTGGAGTAGAGATTCAGGAGATTTTGGAGATGGATTTTGGGTATCACATAATCTCAGCCTATTCCATGTGTCCAGGCAGTGGCTGTGCTCTGTCTCAGTCTGTCCATGCACAGAGGGGTTTGGTGCTGTTGTAGGAATGCTGGACCAGGACCCAGGAGGGCAGGAATTGCTGCTGTTCCTCTGGTGTGGAGGAATTTGGCTTTTTCCTGTAACTATTACTCTGCTCATCTTTTCAATTGGAGCGTGTCTCTACCCTGAGAGTGTAGGTGGAACTGAGGATTGTAGGATCAGAGGACAAGTTTTTCCCTTTAATCAGATCCCTGGCTTTGCAAACATTCATGAGTCAAACATCACAATATCTATGGGAGGTAAGTGTGAAGTGGGGAAACTGAGGCACAAAGAGATCAAATTGCTTCCCAGAGAGGATCAAGCCCTAGGTGACATGTTTATCTGGTTTAGCTTCCCAGCAGTTTGAATAGTGGGGCCTTCACTCTTCCCTGGTCCCTTTGTAGCTCCCATAACATGGTTCTTCCAGAAGGAACAACCATTAGTGCAGCTGGTTTCCATTCACATCCACATTCCCTATTCTCTCATGTGTTTCAGATACCAGTGGATGATTGTTTTGTTTCTCCCCATTCCCTTCTCCCTCCCCAAATCCCCTTCACACTCTTCCCTCTCCCCATTCCCTCTCCACTACCAGTATTTCTAATCCTGAGTTTTATCCCTCATTTTTGTAGATTATGATTTTGGAGATGTCTTTCCAGCAATGCAGACCATGCCCAGCAGAGACTGGGAAGGTGGGACACGCTCATCTCTTACAGCATTTTGGTTTTCTCTCTGCATTGCTGCCCCCTGAGCTTGCTGCATGTTCCCATGTTTGTTTCTTTAACAACCAGCTGCCCTGTCCTGATGGAATTCTGTACAGGCCCAAAATGTGGGATGTGCCAGCTGCCCTCGTGCCATGAATTTCCTCTTCAGTGTAAAGCACACAGGGTGAAAAATTGATCCACCATCATTGGTTTCCTGAAAGCTCTAGAAAACAGCTGAACTAATTCTGCTGCCTTTAATTTTGGGCATTTTGTGGGAATTAATTTGGGATGTTAGATTTTCCCTAGATCATCCTGTCCTGTGTGGGAACTTCTCCCATAAAGCCACAATATCCAATGCATGGCCATGCTCAGTTTGAGTCCCTACATTTGTTATTTGTATTGATTTTACCACTTTTTAAACCCATTTACCAGCTACTTCTGGCCTTTATGGCCAAGAGCACTTGCCCACTTTAAAGCAGTTTGTTCCACATGCAGCCCCTGTGTGTATCCTCCACTGGAGCAGCATCCTCTCTGCTTCACCCCCAGAGAAAACACACCCACACTCCATCCTTTGCAGCTCAAAGCTGGATGGAAATGGTACCACCTGAATATTTGGGGAATATTTTGGGCAAATCTGCCTGAATTCCACGTGGATTGCTCTTGGCTCTAACATGCTCCCTCTTGACTTCTTTCTTACCCCACACGCAGGGATGTCACTGAGGTGGTTTAACCTGTCCCTTGAGGGTACAAACCAGATTTCCAAACCCAAGGTGCAGCCAGCAGCTCCAGTGTGGGTGTTGGGTGGAGGCTGAAGCCCAGTGGTGTTGGGGGAAGGCAGATCCCTGTGGATTTGAGGAATTTGAGCTCACACTCTCCCTGCTCTGGGCCAGCTTCTTCAGTGGGAGCAAAGTGGCATTCTGGAATCATCCAGAAAAAAACACCTAGATTAGAGTTTTACAAGAGTTTTCATTTTCCTCCTCAAATCCTACACCCCAAATAAGTCTGCCAGGGCTGTGGTTCTCTTCCCAAGGGGTCTTTTTGGCCAGCTGTGGAAAGGAATCACAGAATCATTGAATGGTTTGGGTTGGAAGGGGCCTTAAAGATTATCTTGTTCCAATCCCTTGTCATGGGCAGGGACACCTTCCACCTGACCAGAAAAGTGCTGGAGAAAAGGGGAGGGCATGGATAACTTTAATTTAACCATGATTTTGGATTCATAATCGATAATAATAGTATGAGCATGATTCCTGCAGCCCTTCTCCACTGCTCTTTTTCTCTCTGAAGACTAACACGGGCCCAGCTGTTTGTGGTCTGCCCTGTCTGTGCTGTCCTTGGACCCCCATGAATGCAGTGTCCCCTCTCCAGCACACTCCAGTCCCCACGTGTGTCTCATGTGAGCAGAGGAGAACAGCCAGCCCCGTTAGGATGTTAGGATCATTAGGATCGCTGCTCTATGGGCTGAGCAAGCACCTTCCCATGCCCCAGGCAGGGCAGAAGCTGCAGCCTCTTGGCTCATTGTCACCTTGCTCAGGAACAATGGCCCCAAGACCCCTCAGACTCTTCCCACAGACACCACCTCTGTTTCTCCATCTGGCTGCTGGCTCCTGGGTGACTGCTGTGTTCAGGCATTCTCTGAACTGCAGAGCAGGTGCAGGATCTCACACCGGCTTCTGTGTCCCTCCCCGCCAGGAGCCACTGACACTGCCAGTGGTGGTGCCCACCCAGTGCCCCGAGCCCCCAGCGCTGCTCCGTGCCTTGGCTTGATGTGGCTCCAGGCTGGAGCCCGGCTGGCGCTGATGCTGTCCCACCCTGTCCCTGCAGATGGAGACCTGACGGACACGCTCAGCTGCCCGCGCTCCACGGCCTCGGAGGCGCCCGGCAGCCGGGCCATGGCCAGGAGCCCCACGCAGCGCCACAACCCCTTCAACGAGGACAGGGCCGAGGCAGCGTCCTCCGCCGACACCACGCCCGTGCACGCGGCTGCCCGGGAAAGGGCCGGGGCCACCCCCGAGGGCACCGACCAGTCCGAGAGCTGCACGGAGCTGGAGGTCATCAGGTAGGGGCAGAGCTGCTGGCCTCGGGAGAGGTGATGGGTGTTGAGGATGAGCCACCTCTCCTACCCAGCGAGGACGGTCTCTGCTGCAGCCTTCAGTCAGCCCCATGGGGCTGGGCTGGATCCCTTGGGCCGATTTCACACTGCCCCCTTTCCCTGTCAGTGTGTGTGTCAGAGGGCTCAGAGTAGTCCACAAGTGTTTATTTGGGGCTCTCTCCAGCTGGTGGCAGCTTTGCAGCGGCTCTGGGGCTTGGATCTTCTCTCCCATCCTGTCCCTCCTCCTGTTTGTCAGTGAACTGTGGCCAAACCTGTTGCAGGAGATGCATCTGCAGAGCTCCTGGCCAGTATTCGGGTATTTGGCTCCTGCAGGGGAGATCCCCAAGGGATCCCTCAGAGCTCTCAATGCAGACAAAGAGCTCAGGGCTCTGTCTGCTCACACCCAGTGATGGGGACTCCCCAAACCTGCCCAGCAGGTCTGTGCTGTGCTTTGTTCTCATGCCAGGTTTTCCCAGGGAAGGAGCAGGGCTGGGTTTTACACATCATCTCACATGGGAGACACAGGGAAGGGAAGCACTGGGCTCACTTCCCAGATGGGGTGACCTGGCAGCAGTTTGGATTCCGTGGGTGCCAGAACACTTTGGCAGGACATGCCAGTGAGCTCCAACCTGCATCTCCCTCTTCTGGCAGGTGGGGACACCTGGCATTCTCACCTCGAGAAACCTCCTCCCTTCCTAGCCTCTTGATCTCAACCAGGGATTTCTCACAAGTCACTTCAGCTCCCCAGCCATTTGTGATCCCTTTACAGCTGAAAGCAAGCCCAAGGTGCTGTGTCAGCAGTGACACACCTCTTTTTGGGATAGATAGGAAAAAGTGTCCATGAAAACTGGCACAGAGATAGGGGCTCTACACATTGAGCAATGTTCTTGATAGACGGATTTCTCTGCAGCAGGGAAAATTGCAGAGGAATGTTGTTGGGAAAGGGTTGCAGAGCCTAAACAGGCACAGTGGGTGACATTCTGCTCTCTCACAGGTTAGCTAAGAAGAAGAAGACAGGCAAGAAGAAGAAGGTGAAGCCTGAGGAGGCAGTGAACAGTCCAGCACCCGAGGCCAGCGGGGACAGCGGCATCAACGGGCTGAGCGACAGGGAGGAGCCAGCGAGGGACAGGGACGGGGACGGGGAGGAGCCAGCGAGGGACAGGGAGGAGCCAGCGAGGGACGGGGGCCCTGCTGCTCTGGGCGGGCCGGAGGAGGGCGGGGAGCGCGGTGCCCTTGGCCCGCTGGCCCTGCGCATCCCCGAGATGAAAGACACGTCCATGGAGAGTGTGGGGCAGCCCCTGAGCAAGGTCATGGACAGGCTCAACGGGCAGCTGGACCCCGGGGGCTGGAACGCTGCCCTGGAGCCCCCTGGGCAGCCCTTTCGGACTGGCACGCCAGGGGAGACCCCGGATGGATCGTCCTCTGGCGACTTTAGCGAGGGGATTTCAGCCCCCATGGACTTCTACCGATTTACCGTCGAGAGTCCAAACGCTGCTGCACCAGGTGGTGGCCACCATGACCCTGCAGGGCCTGGCCAACCGCCACATGTTTCTGGTAGCCCTGAGGCTCCTAAAGAAGAAGAAGAGACCAGAGAAGGAGAAGCAGTTGGGGCAGTAGAGGAGTCTGAAAGGGCAAGTGATGAACCTCAAACTAGCCAGACAGAAACCACCAACCCACAGGCTCTCTGTGAGCCCAAGAAGGAGCAGCCCAGCCCTTCCCCAAGCAGCGCTGAGGACTCTGGGGTGGAGGAAGGGCAGGGCAGCCCCTCGGAGCTGACCCATCCCTCGGAGTTCAGGTGAGGATGGGTTTGTTCAGCAGGGAGAGCAGCTTCAAAACAATGTTGAGCTCAAGTTGATGCTTTTCCCTTTGTCCTCGGTTTGGGAGGCAAAGCACATCCTTCTCCAGGATGAAGAGGAGGCACAAAGGGTCAGGAAGAGGAGGTCTTGGGGAGCTAACAAGTGCCCAAATCATGGACACATTCAGCAAGGAAGGGGATTGCCCTTCCTGGACTCACATCTATGTCCATCCTCTGCTGTCTCTCTCCGCAGGGTGGATAACAACCATCTCCTCCTGCTGATGATCCACGTCTTTCGGGAGAATGAGGAGCAGTTGTTCAGGGTAAGGGGTCTCCATCAATGGAAGGATCAGCTCTGTGCTTGCATCAGCCCAGGGCTGAGAGCTCCTTTTTTCCATGCAGATGATTCGAATGAGCACGGGGCACATGGAAGGGAACCTGCAGCTGATCTATGTCCTGCTGACGGATTGCTATGTGTACCTGATCCGGAAAGGTATCTCCTCCCAACAGCCTCTGGGCTCAGTGACACAGAGGAAGGCTCCATACATGGCTTGCCCATGGATTAGGCCATCATTACCTTCACTGCCATTTCCCTTGAGTCCTGTGGTCACAGTAGGGAGCTCAGATGGACTTGTCCCCCTGGGAGCCCTGGGACACATGTCCCGTGGCTTTGTGCTGCCAGGCTCAGTTTGCAGGTGCATTGCTGCTGCTGCAGAGGGGGTCCTGTGCCCTGCTTCACGTGGCTCTCTGTGTCTGTGCCAGGGGCAGCGGAGAAGCCGTACATGGTGGAGGAGGCCGTGTCCTACAACGAGCTGGATTACATCTCGGTGAGCCTGACCAGGGTGGGCAGCCCAGGGGAGCTGGAGGCGAGTGGGGGGGGTCAGTTTTCACCTGTCCAGGGGTGAAAGTGCCAGGAGCACCACAATGGGCGTGTTGTGTCCATGGGGAGTGTTCTGGGCCATGAACCTTTGAGACTGGCAGAGTTGGCAGTGATACCCTTTCCACTACCACCTCTGTGGGTGCCCCCCTTGCTTATGTCTTTGCATGGGCAGCGGAGTAACCACTGACCCTCTCCTTGGGGCCACAAGCCTGGTGAGCCCTGCTCTGTTGCCCCTGAACCTGTGCCTGGCTTCCCTAACCATTGGTGTGTGGCACAGGTTGGGCTGGATCAGCAGACGGTGACATTGGTGTGCACCAACCGGAGGAAGCAGTTCCTGCTCGACACTGCCGACGTGGCTCTCACTGAGTGAGTGGGGAACTGGAACATGGAACTCTGGAATTCTTGGACTTGGGGACAGTGGGAGACTCCAGAGACATTCCTTCATGACAGTCCTTCCACCTGTGTGGGGCTTGGGGGTTGGTTTGATACCACCAGCTGAACCCTGCTGACAGCTGGAAATGCCTGAGGCATGGATACAACCAAAGTATCTTCCCTGGATAAACTGTCACCCCATCTCTTAGTCTGAGCTTTGGGGCTTTGGGCAATGCAGACCACGTGTCACTTGTGTCTCTTGAGTAGGGATGAGCTCTTGAGTTCCAAGGCATGTCCCCAGATCTCTGTGTGTGCTGGCAGCTCAAGGAGGTGACCATCAGGTCATACTGGGATCTGTGCTGGAGTAAATAACCCCCTCCCAAGTGTCACCCGTCTCCTTTCTGGAGTTCAGACTTTGCAGCCTCCTGCTACCTTTGGTCTGTAGATTGATTTTGTGACTCTTTGGCCTGGAAGACCAGAGGCCCATGCTTAAGGGGAGGCCCTTGGGCACCAGAATGTATGAAGGAGATGAGGGGCTGTTTGCCCCAGCCTTGTCAGAGATTTCTGCCTCCCTCTCAGGTTCTTCCTGGTCTCCTTGAAGTCAGCCATGATCAAAGGGTGCCGGGAGCCCCCTTATCCCAGTATCCTCACGGATGCCACCATGGAGAAACTGGCACTTGCAAAGTTTGTGGCACAGGAGTCCAAGTGTGAGGTGAGTTAGGTATCTCTACCATCACTGCAGGTGGCGAAAGCTCTCAGGAGTCTCCCTTGACATCCCCTGGTTCTTACAGGCCTGCAGTGTGGTTGTGCGTTTCTATGGCCTCGTTCACTGGGAAGACCCCATGGATGAGGTGCTGGGACCTGGCAGCAGCAGCTGCTCCTCTGCAGAAAATGCTGTGACCAAGGATGGCATCCTGCACTACAAGGCAGGCACCTCCTACCTGGGCAAGGAGCAGTGGAAGCCCTGCTTTGTGGTGCTCAGGTGGGCATTTGGGCTGTGGGTCAGGCCTGGGGTCAGACAGGGCTGTTGGAAGAAGGTGCTGGGAGCAGTTTGCTGCCCCAGAGCTACTTGGGAGGTGTAGAGGACTCATCTTGCCACTTAAAGTGGTCAAGCCACCGGTTCGGTGGCTAAAGCCACCGTTTATGGGTGCCCAGCAGCAGGAATGTGACCTCATGGGGCTGCATGGGTGGAGGGCAGGGCAGGGGTGGCTGTGGGACCACAGACAGAGGATACCAGAGCTGAGGTGACTCCAATTAGCCCCTCTCTCATCTTCCAAAATGGCAGCAACGGGATCTTGTACCAGTACCCAGATCGGACGGACGTCACCCCTCTACTCTCCATCAACATGGGGTAAGTGACTGGTAGGACACAGCACCCAGACTCATTGGGGATCTGGGGAGCAGGAGCTATTTGGCATGTCCAGGGAGGGGTTCTAGGTTGGATCATGACCTGGTCCATGCCGCAGGAATCCCGGCTGCTGCTGCCTTGGGGGCAGGTGCCCATTCATTTTGGCTCCAGTGCATGCCACTGGAAATGGGCTCATTTCCTTCCTTGGGTGGGGCCTTGGCCTCTCGGGGGTGGGTGATGCATCCCTCCAAGAGCCCTGCTGGGAGACCCACTATGCTCCAATCCAGCTCTGCTGCAATGTGAAAAGCCTGAAGATGGTCCTTGGAGCAATCCCAGGGGATGTCACAGATGGGAAATGAGTGTTTCTTGGGAGCAGGGGTGAGGGCTGCCTGGGGAGGGCAGTCAGAGGCTGTTTTCAGCTCGTGCTGGCCCATTCATCCCGCTGATCTCCATGCTCCCCCTCTCTCCCAGCGGCGAGCAGTGCGGGGGATGCCGGCGTTCCAACACCACCGACCGGCCCCACTCCTTCCAGGTGATCCTGACGGACCGGCCCTCCCTGGAGCTGAGCGCTGACAACGAGGAGGACATGGCAGACTGGATGCAGTACTTTTGCCAGGCTGTCTCCAAAGGGGTGAGCTGGGGATGGGCCCCGAGCGTGGGTGCTTTGACCCCCTCCTTTGCCCAGAGCCCCTTGGGCATTGCTGAAAGGAACAGGAATGTCTGGCAGGATGGAGCAGGCATCTTTATCCTGAGCCAGGAGGGTTTCCCCACAGGGCATCCCATGGAGATGGGGCTCCACCATGCCAGGTTTTAGCCCCCCTTCCCCACCCCTCTGTAGGTGATCCCCCAGGGTGTTGCCCCTACGCCATGCGTTCCCTGCTGCCTGGTGCTGACAGACGAGAAGGCTTTCACGTGCCACGAGGACTGCCAGACCAGCTTCTTCCGCTCGCTGGGCACCGCAGAGCTGACGGACATCACTGCTGTCTCCACAGAGGCTGGCAAGGAGTATTGTATCCTGGTGAGTGCAGAGCTTTGGGCCTTGCTGGCCCGAGGCTGGGCAAGCACCCCGCACTGACACCTGGCCTCTCTCTTGGTGTTTAGGAGTTTGCTCAGGACAGCAAGGAGTTCCTGCCCCCCTGGGTCCTTTATTTTAGTTGCACTACAGAACTGGAGAGGTTTCTGTCAGCACTGAACATCGTGTGGAGGAACATCTACCAGGTGAGCATGTGGGGCTGCCTCATACCCTCATCAAGTGAGAGGCGGCAGAGGGATGAATTTGTCCCTGTAGGGTGAACCCAGCTTTCCCACAAAGGGCAAGAGAGCCAGGGAGCTGCTCTGGGTCCATGTAATCACAGCATGTAGGATTTAGAGCTTGGCAAGACAAGCCATGAGCATCCAGTTCTGGCGGGGGGAGTGGGAGGAATGTGGGTTGGCCATGCTGTCACCATATCCATGGCACTGGCAGCTTCCCCATGTGGATTTGGGGTGGTTTTATAGCGAGAGGGAGAAGTGACAGTTGTCTGTTCCACTCCTCACACCTCACACTGGTGTTTCAGGTCGATCTCCAGCACAAGGCCATTCTGGATGCTGCTGTGAAGAAGAAATGTGAGGATGCCCAGAGCCTCATCGACAGCGCCTGGCAGCGCAGCGACAGCCTCTGCCGGGGCCGGGCTGAGCGAGACCCCTGGTGTTAACCGTGGCCAGGGGAGGACAGTTCACGGGAGCCCATTTTTGGGGATCAGGGCCTGTATCTGGCCAGCTGGCACCCCAAACCCTCCTGACATCGCTTGGTCCCCACCAGGGCCATGCCTGCAGCGTGGACCCTGCGCTCTCTACCAAGCCAGGGACATCCAGCATGGTTTGGGGAGCAGCCAGACGCTTCACCACCTGCGCCTTCCTCCTTGTCCAGCTGCCACGGGGCAAATAATTTGCCTTTCACAGAATGATATCCCAGTAGTAGTGAGGGAGAGGGTGGGAGCGGGGTGG
Source organism: Erithacus rubecula (assembly GCF_903797595.1). Classification (NCBI taxonomy): domain Eukaryota; kingdom Metazoa; phylum Chordata; class Aves; order Passeriformes; family Muscicapidae; genus Erithacus; species Erithacus rubecula. The sequence goes on from NC_136676.1 coordinate 748,736, forward strand.
GCTGGGACGAGCGTCCCCGTTCTGGTGGGGAGCAGGACTGAGGACTTGTTCATTTTCGAACAGGGTCGGGGTGAGGTGAGAGCACTCAATCGTTGCCATGCATGTTTTCTTGCTCATACAATCACTGAGGATGGCACCCCTCTGCCTCCTTCTCCTGGAGACCTCTGGGGCCTCCAGGCACCACTGAATCACTCTCAGCCTGTCCAGGAGATTTGAGGCTAGGGAAGAAGGAACAGGGCCAAATATTTGGCTTTAAACATGGTTTTACGTGATCTTAGCAGCTGGTTTGTGATTTGAATGCTGGCCCTGTGCACTGGGGAGAAGAGATGGAGTCCCGCGTTCTTCAGGTGTCCTGAGGGACGTTGTCACGTGGCTGCCACCAAACATGTCCCCATCTTCTCAGCTCACTGCATCCAAGGCCAGCGAGGACCCATTGCCACTTGCGCTCCACAACGAGCACTTTGGGGCACAACCCCAGCTTTTAAATAATATTAATAATAATAATAATAACAATAACGTGGAGACCTTCTCATGTAATATACGTTCACGGGGCCTTTTTCTGGGAGGAAACGTACGTGACTGAATGTATATGTACATACATCTGCTTCCTTTCCCCCCTCCCCAAATAAATGGACCTTGATAACTCAACCTTGGCCCTATGCTGTTGCTCCTCCTGCGCTCACGTTGGAGCCTTTGGGGTGGCTCTGGGGCAGGGAGAAGGGGGGATTTGGATGTAAAGTGGGAAGGACGTGAACCTCCAGTTCCTCCCTGAACCCCAGCAGCATTAACCCTGGGGTGGGACATGTTCGTGGCTTCAACTAGGAATTGCACATCGGGACACAGAGTCTTCATGTTTTGCCCTTATCCTTGGATCCAGGAGAGAGTCCCATATCCCTGGATCCAAGAGATCTAGTCCAGTCTAGACAAGAAAGAGACAGCCATGGGGACAGTCCCCAGCATCACCCACTGTCCCCATAAATCCTTTTTGACATCAAAACAAAAGCATTGGGGGATATTGGGACTGGGACAGCAACTGGCAAGGAGTCCGGGATTTGGAGGGGTTCTTACATCCTCCCCCTCAATAATCACCGAAGTGCCTCGGTCGTGGGGTAAACCGAGTCCCAGGGGATCCTTGCGCAACCCTACAAACAGGAATCCGCGGCGAGGGGCGGGACAGCGGCACCCGCCACACCCCGCAGCATTTTTCCGCAGGAAGCTCCAATTTCAAAGCACCGGGAGAGGCGGGCGAGACCCCCCGCAAATCCCCCTCGCACTGCGGCCGGAGACACAGCGAGTTTTCCAGTCCTCATCCTCCTCGGTGACTGCGTGTGCCCCCCAAAATGCCTCTCCCTCCGTTTCTGTATGGATGTTATCCCGCCTTTTTTTTTGCCTGTTTCCCTGTTGGCGCCGGGGCGGCACCATCACGTGAGCCGGGCCCTGCTGGACGCGGGTGCGGGGGCGCGCGGGGGCCGCACACGCACCCCCAGGCCCGACCTTTGCCCCACATCCCTTCCCCAGACTGGGGGCTGGATTGGGGGGGGGAGGTTGGTTTGCAGGAGGTGGCGCTCGCTCGCTCGCTCTCGCTCCCCCCGGATTTTTTTCCCTGCGGTTGTTCGGGAAGGTGGAGCCTGGGGCCGCCCCCGCGGACAGGTGCTGGATGGCGGCGGGGACCCTCGCCCCCCACCCCTCCGACTCCCTGCAGGAATTCCAGTACGCCCCCCAAAACAGACCCCCGGCCGGGGGGGTGCCCCCGGCCACCGACCTGGTGCTGGGGGCCACGGCCGGGTGCTTGGCCTGCTTCCTCACCAACCCGCTGGAGGTGGTGAAGACGCGGCTGCAGCTGCAGGGCGAGCTGCAGGCCCCGGGCACGTACCCCCGGCCCTACCGCGGCGTGCTGCGGGCGGCCGTGGCCGTGTGCCGGGCGGACGGGCTGTGGGGGCTGCAGAAGGGGCTGGCGGCCGGGCTGCTCTACCAGGGGCTCATGAACGGCGTCCGCTTCTACTGCTATTCCCACGCCGAGGACGCGGGCTGGACCGGGTATCCCGGCGGGACCGTGGCCGCCGGGGCCGTGGCGGGGGCGGTGGGAGCCGTCGTGGGCAGCCCCGCGTACCTGGTGAGTGCTGCTCCGCCCCAAAAGTCGTGGGGTAGGGGGGAGGCTGATTTGGGGACCCCCACCCTCCTCAAAAGGTTCGGTATCTTGGCTGCATCCTATAAACACCAGCTTGGTGCGTTCTCTCTTGTCCCGTTTTGCTTCACACCCCAGCCCCCCCCTCCCCCCCCCCCCCAATGCGGGGCTGCGCTGTGCATGCTCTCCCTCTGCTTTCTACCCCAAATCCCCCTCAAAAAACCAGCAGAGAGCTCCCCCATGAGGAAATGACCCCAGAAGAAATTACGGGGGATTCCCCCACTCCTATTTCAGAGGGTTTCCCCGGTTGAGGTTGCAGAGCTCCAGCAGTGGGTGTTTGCAGGGTCCCTTTGCCCTGGGTGAGAGGGGTAAAAGAAACGCGACTCAAAGTCCGGAGTTACCGCTTGGCTGCTCAGCTGTGTCCCCCACATCTATCGGAGGGGCTGAAACTTCCCCTCAAAATCTGTTGAGAGGAGACGGGGGGGACCACAGCCAGGCTCAGAGGGGCCATTGGAGGGTTTTGTCACCTGGCATTGTCCCCCACAAGGTCAAGACCCACCTCCAAGCCCAGACACTGTCGGCCATGGCCGTGGGCCACCAGCACAACCATGAGGTGAGTGGGGACAGGAGTGGGGTGGGGGGACACAGAGGATTTGGTGGCACCTTGTCCGTGCACACTCCGGGCCCCAGCGGGGACGATGCTATTTTAGTCAGCAGGAATTTAAAGCTGTTGTTTGTCCTCTTGGCCCCGTAATGATTCTATAAATAACGGTGTGAGAACAGAGGGGGTGTGACAGGCACGTGGGGCTGTGATACTGAATGCAGAGAATCCAGACCCCCTGAGATCTCTCCCAAGCCAGTAGTGGCTTCATGTCACCAATGACCAACAGGGGTGGGAAGTTTTGGCCAGGTGAGATGCACTATTCCCTTTTTACTCTTTTTCCTCAATTTCCTCTCTTCCCCAGAGCATCTCCGGCGCTTTCAAGAGCATCTACCAGCAGCACGGAGTGGTGGGGCTGTGGCGGGGGGTGACGGGCGCCGTGCCCCGTGTGGCCGTGGGCTCGGCCGTGCAGCTCGCCACCTTCACCTCCGCCAAGGACTGGGTCTCCGAGCGCCAGGTGAGCGGGAGGTGCGCCAGCTCCGGCTGCCACCGGCCCCCCGTGCTCCCTTTGGCTGTTGGGAAGAGCTGATGCCGGCGCTTCCCGCAGTGGTTCAGGAAGGGCAGCTGGGCGGCAGTGCTGGCGGGGGGCATGGTGAGCGGTGTGGCCGTGGCTGTGGCAATGACACCTTTTGACGTGATCAGCACCCGTCTCTACAACCAGCCGGTGGATGCCGACGGCACAGTAAGGCCATTCCGGATACGCACAGAGGACACGTGGCTTTTCCCAGGATTGCATCTGGCAGGGGTGCACAGCTGGCTCCTCTCTCCCCAGGGCAAGCTCTACCGAGGTTTTTTGGATTGTATCCTGCAAATCTCCAGCAGAGAGGGGCTGCTGGGCTTGTACAAGGGCATCGGCGCTGTCTACCTCCGCCTCGGCCCCCACACCGTCCTCAGCCTCTTCTTTTGGGACAAGCTCAGGAACATAGTTCAGCACCAGCAGCCCCCAGGGCTGTAGGACACACTCCTGCCATCACCACCGATGTTAATAAAGAGGTTTTTCTATTTTTTGATGTTGTCTTGGGGTCTTTGGGGTGGTGCAGATGAGGGGCAGGCTCTGAAATGCTGCGGTGCCTCAGGGTGGAGAGGAGAATGGCAGTGCTGCGGTAGGGGGAGGTTAAAGGTGCTGGCAGTCCCTGAGCCCCTCCATGTGCATCACATCCCTCTTCTCCTAATTTTCACTTCCACGGGGCAGCTGGAGCTCGTCTCCTCCTGCCGGGGCTCCAGCTGCCCTGGCTTGCCCCAATAATGATTTACTAGCCGGGGGGGGGCGGGCCACTCCCCGCCTCCGCCCCGCGGACCTTGGAGCCGGGGCCTGGCTACACTGTGGCTACACTCTCCATCGAAAATGTTTTCCCTGGGGTCCTGGCTCCCGCCGTTGCCCGGGCTGGCGTGGGGCTGGGCACTGCTGGATGCGCTCTTGCAAGGTGAGATTCCCCCGAGGGTGGCCTGGGGTCAGCCTGGGGACAGCCCAGGTGACACCAGTGACCCACTGCTGCCTTTCCCTGCAGGGCTGGTGGGTGCCTGTGCCATCTCGGTGCTCTGCAGCCTCCTGAAGGTTTATCTCTACATCCAGTGTGTGAAGTAAGCACCAGCCCTTCCTCCCCTCAGGGGAGGTTGGTTTTGGGGATCTGATTTTGGGATCTGCTGTTGGGCGGTGGCTCTTGGCACCCAGGGGTGCAGGGCAGCCTCTGCTGCAAAGTGCAGAGAGGGATGTCACTAAGGCTTGTCACCCCACTTTGGGTGACATCCCCCCGGCTCAGCATCCCTCCCGCTGTCCCCAGCAACCCGGAGAGGCAGGCGGAGAAGGAGGCGATTGCGGCACGGCGGCCGCTGCTGGAGTCGCTGCACGTGTTGGTGCTGACCAGTGTCCTGGCCCTGGTGGGCTCCCGTGTGGCTGCACTGGTGGTGCTGGAGTTCTCCCTGCGCGCCATCTCCACCATCCTCTCCCTTGGCAAGGTGAGATGGCATGGGGGAAACTGAGGCACGCTGAGGTGCGGTGTGGATGGAGCTGGGAAAGTGGGGATTTGTTCTGCATCCACAGGGAATGGGAGGGGCTGTGGTGTGGAGGGAGCCATGTGTCCCTTTGCACCTCAGCCAGGTGTCCCCAGGTGGGCGTGATGCTGATGGTCCCTGGCTGGTCCCAATGTGGGCACAGGCCCAAGGCAGTGCTTGTCCCCTGTGCTGGCAGTGCTGGGACACCTCCTGTTCAAGGGCAGTTCTGGGACCTCTGTGGTGAGGACACTGAGGGGCTGGAGTGTATACAGAGATGGGAATAGAGCTGGGAAGGGGTTGGAGCACCAGGAGAGGCTGAGGGAGCTGAGAAAGGGGCTCAGCCTGGAGAAAAGGAGGCTCAGGGGGGCCCTTCTGGCTCTGCACAACTTCCTGACAGGAGGGGCAGTGAGGGGGGTCGGGCTCTGCTCCCAGGGAACAAGGAGCAGGATGAGAGGAAATGGCCTCAAGCTGAGCTAGGGGAGGTTTAGATTGGATATTGGGAAAAATCATTCCTGGCAAGGGTGCTCGGGCATTGGCACAGGCTGCCTGGGTCAGGGCTGGAGTCATCGTCCTGGGAAGGGCTCAACAAGTGTTTGGATGAGGCACTCGGGGATAGTTTAGAGGGGAACGGTTGGGCTCGTTGATTTCGGAGGTCTTTCCCAGCCTCACCGATGCTCTGAACTGGCTGCTGCTTTGCAGGGCGCCCACAGCAGCCAGCTCTACCTGCTGTGCCAGTACTCGCTGGGCTGCGGGGTGTCCTGCGGCCTCAGCTTCCTGCTGGAGGGGGCTCCGCACCGCAGCTGGAACCTGGCGCTGGCGGCGGGGCTGGCGGGGCTGCTGGCGCTGCACGCCCGGCGCCTGGCCCGGCACGTCTGCGCCCTGTACGAGCTGCACAGCCGGCAGCGCTACTGCGGCGTCTGCATCCTGCTGCTGGCCGCGGGGCACGGCATCCCGCGCCTGCTGCGCAACGCCCTGGCCCTCACCTTCGCCGTGGCCGACCTGGCCGCCGTGGAGCTCATCAACCGCGACTTCCTCTCCACGGGCGAGGCCGTGCGCTTCTGGACCCCGCTGACCATCTGCTACACCCTGCTGGTCGTCTACATGCAGGGTGGGTGGGGTTCTGGGGGGCAGGTGGGATATACTCGGGGTGTTCGGGGCTCCTGGAGGCTCCCTGGGGGGCTGTGTAGGGGCAGATGGGGGGTCCTGGGGGTGAATGTGGAGTATATGGGGTGTACTGGGGTATGCAGGGGGTACGCAGGGTGTCCTTAGGCTGTATAGGTGGTACATACAGTAGATGCTGAGGGTGTATAGGGCCATATGAGGCATCCTGGGGGTCTGTAGGGGGTGTATGTGTATACATCCCGGGTGTACATAGAGGGTAGTGGGAGTGCATGGAGAGTATATTGGATGTTCTGGGGGTACATGGGGCACCCTGGGACTGTATAGGGGATACATGGGATGTACGTGAAGCCATCCTGTGCTTGGTGTCCCCGTTGTGGGGCTGCGGAGGTGGCAGTGTCCCCGCGGTGGCTCCCCAATGCCGTGTCCTTGCAGAGGAGTCCCGGCAGAGCACGGGCAGGGGGTTGGTGATCCGGACCGTGCTCGTGAGGATGGGCGGCCTCTTCATCCTCCTCCTCACCGTGGGCCGATGGTCCGACATCCTGCACGTCTTCGTGTCGCTGCTGGCGGAGCTCTGGTGTCTGCTCCGCTCCGGGGTGCTGCTGGAGTCCTGCTGGAGGCAGGTGAGAGGGGGGACACCTCCCTGCCGCGACGCGGGGCTGGGGGGCTGGCGGCAGCCCCGAGGCCACGGGGAGAGCCCTTTCGGCTTCTCTCTTTTCGTCCCCCACAGGATTTTGCCCAGCAGTCTCGCTTGGATAGTTTGTCGGGATCCAGATCGGAGGCGACGGGATCCAGATCGGAGGAGACGTCCCGATGAGCCGCGGGGTGTAACCGGACCTCAGCAGAAACTCAGGGTGGCTTCGCTGGGCACGCCCAGAACCCCCCATCACAGATCCCCCGTGGGGATTAAGGAAAAAGGCGCTCCTGGAACGCATCCAACCCCATCCCATGGGATGGAGGAGGCTGGGGGAAGACTCACGTTGCCCCTGGCTTTTTGGGGCAGCACTATTGGGGTTTGTTCTCTGGTCCCAGTGGGATTGTGGGATACTGATGGATGTCCCATCCTTGCTGGGTCACACTGTCAGGGGCCTCCAGGGGGTTATAAATCTCAGAAAATAAAGTCTTTTACAGCAAAATCCATGACCAGAGCAAGCTGGGGTCCCATTGTGCTGGAAAGGCACTTAGGATGGTGGCAGTGCAGCTTTTTGAGGGAGGTGGGTAGAATTCCTCCTTGGGAAGGGAAACTGAGGCAGGGAGTGGGGTGAGCCTCTGGCTGGGAAGTGCCCCTGTGCCTCAGTTTCCCCCTGACTGCAGCCTGCTGTGCTGTGCCAGGGGCAACAGGCATGTGAAGGTGGGGTGCAGTTTAGGGAGGGGGGTTTCTGGCTGCCAATGCCGGGGGGGAGTAGGAGGGAGTCTGGGGAAGTTTGGGGCACCAGGGGCTCTATATGAGCATGCTGGGGCTCTAGGGGGGCACTTAGGTGTCCCAGGGGTGCATATAATAAATATGGGGCATTTTGGGGATGAAGCTGTATGAGGGGTAAGTGGGGCTGTATTGGAGAATAGGGGTTATCTTGAGGGTATAAGTAGATACTATGGGTGTACTGGGGTACACGGGCACCCCGGGGCGTGTGGGGGGGCTCACGGGGCACCTCTTGGGGTTGGGTGCCCTGAGGGTGTGTGGGGCTCTCAGGGGGGTCCATGGGAAAACCTGGGAGGGGTAATCCCAGAGTATATGAGGGCACCCTGGGTTAGATGGGGCACCCATGGAGCACTTTGGGGAGCGTGGGGCAGTCGGGGCGTGAACAGGGAACCCTAAGGGCATGTGTCCCCCTCTTCCTCCGCCCAGGGCTGTGGGGCAGGCAGGGGGGAGGAGGAAGGGAGGTGGAAGAGGAGGAGGAGGAGGGAGGAAGGGGCGGTGATGCCGGGCGGCTCTGCCTTCCCGCTGCCCCCGCCGCGCCCGCAGAGCGCACGGAGGGACCCGCACCGGCTCCCCAGGTAGGGGACAAGGACGGGGACAGGGTCACCCTCCGAGGGGCTGCAGGGCCGCCTCCGGGCAGGCGGCACCCCGCCCCCCCGGCAGGGAGCCTCGTCCGCAAGGTACCACCCCCCCAGGTAGGGGACAGGGGCCACCCTCAGGTAGGGAGGTAGGGACACCCCCCAGGAGAGGACACGGGACCCCACACGTGATGGGATAAGGACAGCAGTCATCCTGGGATGCGCCAAGGGGACCAAGAGCCCCTCCCAAGGAGGGCGAGGCCACTGGGGACTCTCCCAGGGAGGGGATGGGGGGCTCCCGGGCAGGGGGACACGTCGGGGCCACTGCTCCATAGTGGCACTGCCAGGCAGGGGACAGGGAGCTGTGGGGTTGCACGGTGGGACACAAAGGGATGCCGGGGGGCTGCAAGGGCCCCCCACTTCCCCCAGGTGAGGGACAAGAGGACAGTGGGACCACTCGGGGTGGGAGGAGAAGGAACACCAGGCGTTGTGTACCCCCATCCCATCGCTTTTTCCTTGGGTGTCCCTCTGAGAGGTCCCTGGTGCAGGGGCAGAGTTGAGGTACAGCTCTAGAGGGTTGTGTCCCATCCCAGTTTTGGGGGTTGTGGGAATACCCCATCAATCCCACCTGAGCTCCCATCCTAGGAGATTTTAGGAAAATCAGGGGGGTTCCTTTTCAGTGCAGCCTCAGTCACCCCAAACCAGGATGGAGTTACAAGGGGAAGGGGGTCCCCCATTGATGCACCCCCTTGGCTGGGGGGAAACTGGGGGTTGCGGCCACCGGGGCCGCCGGGATCCCGTCAGCCCCGGCACAAAGAGGAATGCGATGAGCACATGGTTCCCATTAACCCCGGAGAATTTTTTTTTTTTTTTTTTTTTTTTTTTTTAATGATTATTCTTTTTTTTTTCCCCCCCAGTTTTCCGCAGCTCTGCTGGGGAGGAGGAAAAGCGGCGGCTCCGACGGGTGAGGAGCGGGGCAAAGGCCGGTAGCGCCGGCAGCCGGCGGGGAGGGAGGGAAGGAAGGAAGGAAAGAGGGAGCGAAGTGCTCGGGGTTCTTTTTCCTCTTTAATCCCTTCCCTGCTTGAGTCAGAAGCTGAAGTCACCGGCAGGAACATCGCGAAGCTTTTCCCCCACCTCGGGGAGTCTTGTCTGCCCGTAAAAGGATGTGCTGACTCCCGTGAGTGGCATTTTGGGGGAGCAGAGCCGCATGAGACCAGGAACTCATCACACAGGTATTTTTCAAGCGCTCGATTCACCTCAGGGATGCATCCCGCTTCACCAACACGGCACCCTGAACAAAGCCTCAGGGTTCTCCCCCCTGCCAAACCATTCCATTTAGGAAGCTTCGCCCCAGCTGCTTTTCCCCTTGGGAAGTTGGATAAACAGCCCTTTTCCTTCCTGAGCAGGGTTTCTCGGGGTTGGGTGCCTCCTGCCTGTGCTGCCGGGTGCTGCTCAGGGGATGGTGTCAGTGTTGGGGACGTGGTGATTCACAGCCCCATGCCCCAGTTTTCCCACTTTGAAAAATAAAAGGAGGGATGCACAGAACTGGAAGTGATTGGCAGGGAATTTGGGGTAAGGAGGGAGGGAATGGGGATGTAAAAAATTCCAAAAAAGGGGTTGCAAAAGCAAAATCCTGTTGCAGCCCTGTTTTTTAAAAGGAAAGGTGGGTATTTCCTGCTGCCCATGGGGAGTTTAATCCCAGGTGGGTGGGAGGAATAAGAGGAAATACAGGGGATTCAAATGCTTATGAAAAGGTGGGATTTGGCCACAGAAGTGTGAAAATGGGAGATATCAGCTGCTGCCTCACCAGGACTCTGAACCCTGTGTCCTCCCAGGCATGAGACCATTTATTGCTGTGACGTGGGACGGGGATGTTCCTTCTCCCTTTCTGGGAGGAGGGAGGCAGGTTGATGCCGAAGGGCAACACGGCTGCAGGAGCTGCCAGTGTGCCTGCAAGTTTTACTTTCTTTCTTTCTTGTGTTCCCTACAATCAACCCCCCGATCTGCCCCTTCAGCGATGTTGCCGAGGAAAGCAGAGAAGAGAATTGCTTCGTCCATCTTCATCACCCTTGTGCCACCACGGAGGGACGTGGCCACCAAGGAGAAAACCCAACGGGAGCCACAGCCAGATGGTGCTGAGGTCCCTGGCACCCATCACCCGCAGATCCTGCTGTCAGCCCCCACGTTGCCCAACGGAGGTGAGGGGTGTCCATGGGGGGCTGTGAGCAGTGTGGAAGGATGGTGATAGGGCTGAGGAGGCTGTGGAGATGCTTTGCTAAAGGATGCGCGCGTGGAAGGGGATGTGGGGGTATTTTTTGTGGGGTTATTCCCCAAATCCCTGCACCCATCCCGGCATGGATCCGGCTCCTGGGGACGGGCTGTGTTTGCTCTCCATTGCCGGGTGATTATCGGTGCTGTTTGTCCCCTCCTGCCTCGATGGCGTTTGCTTTTGGGGCAGGTCAGTGTGCACAGCTGCAAAGCTGACGGGGTGTTATTGTGACGGGGTGTTATTGTGATGGGGTGGTACTGGATGTTATTGATCCCCTAAATTCCCCACATCTGTCTGTTGCTGCAGAAACCCACCCAGTAGCCTCTGTACCTTCATCCCCACCAGACCTCTCCCTCTCTGAAGTGCCCCAGCCCTTGTCTGAGGAGGCGTTGGGTCTGGCACTGCAACAACTGGACCTTGCAGCACCCACCACCCTCCAGGTGAGGAGTGCAGTCCCCCCAGTGCCTCAGTTTCCCCACCTGCAGGGGGTATAACTTCCCTACTTGCCAGGCCCCTTCCACCTTTCCTGCTGAATTGAAGCCACTCACGTTTTGTCAGGAGCAAGCAGGCAAGCAGCAGTGGCAGGATGTGAATGGGTACCCAGAGAGGGACAGCTCCAGAGGTAAGGGGAAACCCAGCAGTGCATGGGCTCATCCCCACTTATGGAAACAGAGGCATGCAGCCCCAGCCACTCTCCCTGCTTCTTGCAGACATCTGTGCCTTCTGCCACAAAGCTCTGGGGCCCCAGGAGCCGACAGTGGAGGCAATGAAGAAGCAGTACCACCCTGGCTGCTTCACCTGCCGCACATGTCACCGACTCCTGGCTGGGCAGCGCTTCTTCCAGAGAGATGGGTGCCCCACGTGTGACACCTGCTTTCAGGTACTCATCCTCCTTCAGGGAAAACGGGCACCCTCGGAACATCCCTTGGGGTGTAGGTTGGTGTCTCATGACACAGGTTCCCTAAATTCCAGGCCACGCTGGAGAAATGTGCCAAGTGCCAGGAGCTGATCACAGAGCACATTGTCCGTGCCCTGGGCAAGGGCTACCACCCCAGCTGCTTCTCCTGCGCTGCCTGCGGCCGGGCCATGGGCACCGAGAGCTTTGCCGTGGATGAGCAGGGTGACGTGTACTGCGTGCCCGACTTCTACAGGTTGGCAATGGGGGATTGTCTCCCACACTGGGATTTGGGCTCAGCTCATCCCTGTCACCGCGCAGGGCTCACACCGCTGCGTTTGCTCCCATCAGGAAATACGCCGCAGTGTGCAGCGCCTGCCAGCGCCCCATTGTCCCCCATGAGGGCGAGGACACCTACAAGATCGAGTGCCTGGGACGCAGCTTCCATGAGAGCTGCTACTGCTGTGAGGTACGGCCCCAGGGCTGGGGGCCCCCAAAGCCAAGGGGGTGGCACTGAGCCTTAGCTCAGCATGGACACAGGGATGGCAGCATCCACGGCTGTTTTTTAGCCCCCACTTTATCTTACAAGTAACGAGGAGGGGGAAAATAAATAAATTGGGTGGTGGTGATGATGATGATGTGTTTGGAGAACTTGAGCTTTGTACACTTTTGATGTAGTTTGTCACTTTCTTGGAGTGCTAGTGGTTTTGCAGGGAAAATAGGATGTAACACAATACAGGGACCCATAAAAGCTGTCTTCCTTTTCCCCTCCTGCCTCTAGAGCTGCAGGATGCCCCTGTCGCCAGAGATGGCAGAGAATGGGTGCTACCCCTTGGATGATCACCTCCTCTGCAAGTCCTGCCACGTCCGCTGGCGCAACGAGTCATCCTGCTGAGACCCTGCAGCTCTTCCAGTGCCAGGAACCAAAAAAGGGGGTGCCCCTAGTGGGATGTGCCCCATGGCACAACCCTGCCTGCCTGGAGCACCCCTAATTACTGCAGAACTGGGTTTTCATCACCAAAATGACCCTGACCTGGGGGGGTGGATAATTGTGGATTTATTGTGGATATGTGCATGATGATGAATATAAAATGCCCTGACAGAGCAGCAACAAGGAGTAGAGGTTTTATTCCTTATTTCTTTTTTTAAACTCTTTTTTTCAAGGCCAGTTTGGTTTTCTTGGGTGGTGTTTCTTCTCGAGCTTCCTTGAGGTTTCACTGAAATGTTTCTCTCTCTGTGGAGAGCAGGAACTGATTTAGTTACTCACAGTTAAATTAAACCCCTAGTTTAAAAACTTTCATTCCTTACATCCACCCTGCATTCCAAACCTATCAAATGCAAGTTTAAAAATAAGGCAAAAAGCTGGTTTTGAATTTTCTAGGCATGGCAAGAGTCGGGCCACTCGGGTCCATCACAGTTGATTTTAGGGTGTAGCAATGTGGCAGATGCTGCTGTCACCTGGGGGAGGGCCGGGTGTTGTTTTTTGGGGTGGATATGGCATCTGGCGATGTTTCGTGGTGTTAATAAAAGGGGTTTTTGTGTGGTTTGGGTTTTTTTTTTTGCTGACTATCTATCCCGGAGCCAGCAGAGGGCAGCCGGAGCACAGGTTCCTCCATCAGGCAGCAAAACTATGCTAAAAGCATCCCGCAGGGCTGGGACGCTGGGAAAGATGGACAGCCTGCTTTCTGCATGTTATCCGAGATTATATCGCTCTGCCAGTGGAAGTTTTTTGATCTCCTCTCAGTCCAGGCCTCAAACCAGCAGAAATTAGACCATTTCTCTGCATGCCCAACATCTGCACAACCGATGTTGCTGGTGCTCAGTGGTTTTGTTTGTGAGGGCGTTGCAAACCAGGCGGAGAAACTTTTTAACTTTCTTTTTAACCGAAAGTGTTTAAAGAGCCACAAATCAAGAGCAGAAAATAGCAAGAACATGTGAGATGATGTTTAATGCTTTCCTGATGGAAAATGTGAGCTGTAAACAAAGAAAATAACCACCAGACCAGCAGCTCCTGGATCACGTATAATATCTCCAGCGTGTGCTGTGTTTATAAGTGAAGGGGTTAATGATGGCTAATTAGTCACATCAATAGCTATTTCCTGATGACTCTTCCCTGTCTACAAAGCTGATTATTCAGTGTTTGTTAACGAGCACCTCTCCAGGCCACCAATCAGGTCATAACTTGCTTTAAACACATTTATAAATAAGTTGTGGTCTGTCTTAGTCACATAAGTTGGTGGCTTTGGGTCCAGTTGGGTGGGAACTCCTTGTCCCATGCCAAGGAATTCCGAATTCCTGTGCTCCAAGTCAGTTCTCACTTTACAAAGCTTCTTGCACTGTGAGGAAAATCTGGCATCAAAATGCTGCTAAGAAAGTAAAAGGATGTGACAGTGGCCAAAGGCAGCAGGATAAAAAAGTCCCGGATGGCAAAGGGCTGCTTGCTTTTTGCAATATGGATATTTTTTCACTCAAGGTTTTTGGGCAGGATGGAAGTACAATGCTGAGTGGTGTTTCGGATGTGTTACTGCAAGTTTCACTGCCCTTCCACAGAGGAGTGGTGGGAGGGAGTTGGGCATTTCCCCCTTGGAGCCTTCCAGAATGGGCTGTTGGCACTGGGACTGCCGAATCTTTGGCCACATATAGGCAGGGAAATGCTTTTATTTACAGGCAGCCTTGGAGAAGGTCCTGGAAAGCAAGGAGAAAGGAAAGGCACTGCTGGAGAGTTTGGCAGCATGGTGAAGGGATGTGGTGTGGTCAGATTCAGCATGATTTTTCAGGAGTGGAGAGTGACAAGGGACAGGGATGCATGGACACAGGTAAAAGTCTGATGCAAGGCATTCTTCTTCCTGGATAAAGAGAGAAGCACTAGGAGCGGAGGCGTGGGGAGCATTGCTTTGCCTGAAAAGCACAGCCCCATGTTTTCCCTTGGGAGGAGCTCGAGGAATTTTGAGCCGCATGCAGGAGATCCTGCAGGAGCTGGATCCCGTCCTGCTGCCGAGCAAACTCAAATCAGCTACAGTGGCTCAGCCTGTCCTTGGGCTCCTCACCCCATCACCAGCGTTTCTGCAAGCACCCAGGTCTGCAAAAATAAACCAACCACACATCCTGCCGGGAAAAATAACATTTGGGGGGGGCTGGGCTCCAAAGCCTTGTGGAGCCCCCCCGGGACCACCTAGGTGTAAAATCCACTCCAAGTACCTCCTCTTGTCCCTGTGGCAGTGCCAAAGGACAGAGAGGATCGCAGCGCTCCCAATGGCTCCAGCCCTTCCCTTGGCTGCTGCAATACGCCCATCAGCTCTTGCAATCCCTCTTGGCAGCCTGAGGAGAGCGGGAAGGAGCTGGCTGCCTTCCAAGGAGCAGCAAATGCAAATATTTCCTCACTTCAGGCTGGGTGCGGCCCGCGGATAAAATTTCCTCGGGCTTTCCCAGCGAAGGCATCTGATCCCTCTCTCTGCTGCAAGGCCAATTTGGCTCCCAGGAGTACAACGGTGCATGCCATAAAAAAAGCCTAAAGGTTATCTTTTTACAACTCAAAGGACTGCCTGACTTTTTAAAAGAGGGTTTAAATTGAAGGAGCTACCAGGCACAGCTGTAGTAATTTTGAATCAGTGGTTAAAGGGTTGCTTCGTAAAAAAAACCCTTTTTGCAGTTTTGTTGGAAAATGGAAGATTTGTAGTATGGTGCAAGGAAAGTGGGATCACAAAGGGGCTGGAAAAGTGCTGGGAACAAAGTTGGGTGCTGGTGACGGTTTTTCTCAAATAAGATAGTAAGAGCTGCAGTTTTTCCTTTGGATCCCAGGTTAATGCCAGTCACATCCCAGCCAGCTCCCTGCGGCATTGATCTTCCCCACAGTGCATTCAGACCTATTTTCTGCACTTTCCTTTGACACAGCCTAAAAAAAAAATTACATTTCTTAAATGAAAAGTCGTCTGATCCAGATGATTCTGGGAGAGGCAAAACCCAGCAGGAATTACACCAGGAACAGCCCAAGCTTGGATTTCTCCAGCTCATGCAGCACAGGTGGGATAAATATTAAAAACACAAACAAGCAAACAAACAAACAACCAAATAAAAACCAAACCAACAACCCAAAAAAAAAAAAAAAAAAAAAAAAGCTGTATGCTAATATACCCCTTCCTCCCCCCCAGCTTTCCTGGCAAAACTGAAACACGCACTGCCACAATGTAGTTTTAAAACACTTTGATTTTGATAGCATGAGGAAAGCGATGAGGCGAGTGCGCAAGCGCGTTACCAGGCCGCGAGTGCTACCCTGGCTTCTTTATAAAATGAAGGATAAAAAGCCCATCCCACCCTATTTCTGAAAACAGATGCACAGCACATACCTGCGAGCAGCTTTTACTATTTTAGATCCCAGATTTCCTTCATCCTATCAGTGATTACAGCATCCTGCAGTCCAATTTCCTGAAAATTACCAATTTTCACCCAGATATGGCTTTGAGTGGTTTAAGTTATATCTTTATTTTGCTGGAATGTCCAGTAAAGCAGTGTGAGTGATGTGTTTTATTGAAATAAAAACACGGATATTTTTATAAGAGATTGTCCCCTTCGTCAAGGTGGATTATTGTCCTCAAGGATGTATCACTGGGAGGAAAAAAGTGAAGAAGGATGGGGAATAAATATATATATATTAATATATCCCTTAATTCTCCGTGCGGCTAAACTTTTCCGCACAGCCAAACAGGGGAATATGCTTGAATCTCATTTATTGGACTGCTTAGTCTGAGTATGGGGTTTGTTTTTTGTTTTGCTTATTCGTTTTGGGTTTGCTCTCTTTTTTTTTTTTTTTTTTTTTTTTTTTTTTTTTTTTTTTTTTTTTTTTTTTTTTTTTCTGAAGCGATCGGGCTCTAGACGGGGAGATAAGGACAAAGAGTTGCGCGACGGAAAATATAAATTCCTGAAGAAAAAAATCAGGAAGAAAAGGAGGGTTTGGGTTGACAAAGGCGGCGCCGGCGGGGGCTGCCCCCTCACGGCCCCTGAGGCACTGCCCCCGCGCCCGCTTCACAAAATGGCCGCCCGGCGGGGCCGCGGGAGCGGCACGGAGGCGACAAAATGGCGGCGGGAGGAGAGCGGGGGAAGGACAGGCAGCGGCGGCTGCGGGGCCGGAGCGGCATGGGCACGGCGGAGGGACTCTGATCCTGTGTGAATCCCTCCGGGCGGGCGGAGAAAGCGCTGCGGGTGAAACCTGACCTTCTTCTCCCTCCCTCCTACCCTTTTCTCCTCGCCGCCTTTGCGAAAGGATGGGAAAATGGCCGGAAATGCGCATTTTCATTCGGCCATGGAGGAGCCCCCGGTCTTCTCCCGTCACTTCAGCCCCCCTGCTCCCTCAGTGTTAGCTCTAAAATGTTTTTGTTGGGTTTTTTTTCCTCACAGCTGAGGGGTTTTGGGCAAGAATTGCGCTTTCCACACGACCCCCACCCTTCCCTTCACTATCACCATAGGCACCCCCATGGTGGGCAGTTTTATGCCTAATTCTCCGCTTTTCCAGCGCTTTTCTCCTTCGCACGGGTTGAAGCCATCATCTCCCGGTCTCCTCACGGCATGGAAAATCCCCAAAAGTGCTTAGGGAAAAACAAAACAAAACAAAAAAAGCCCCACCAGTCCCAAACGCCCGAGGATTGATTTATGATCGGAGTGGTTTGGGAAGAAGCCATCGCTGCTCGCCTGCTCCCCACCACAGCGCGCCCGCCATTCGCGTAATTAAAATCATATATTGGTGCGATCGGACCTACTAATACCATAAAAAACCCAAATCCCGTAACATCCACACGCTCGTTGTTGGAGGCTGTAGCCAAGGTACCACGGTTGTTTTTGTTTGTTTTGTTTTAAATATCCTTTTAATGTTGCCTTACCCTTTTTTCCTGCACCAGTGGTGATACACTCTATAACATTGCCTCTTATTTCTTAAAAGCTACGTACCTAGAAATACTGCTTTTTTCCCCATAGAACTGCAGATTTAGGCCCATACAGATGATCTTTTATTTCTACGGATATATAAATACTTGTATATATTTATTAAATATAAATATATAAATACTGCTATATATTTAATATTTTTATATATTACCTTTTCCCAGGAACTACTTAAAATATAAGCTACACACCTAAAAACTATAATTTAATGATATATAATCACTGTAACTTTGGCCCATATATATATTTGATTTTATATATATATATATTACCTTTGTTTTCCTCCATTGGTTTCCTACCTCAGTGTATCCTAAAAGCAGGAGAAAAAATGCCATCAAAAATAAAAAAGAAGAAAAAAATAACAAAAACCAACCCATCTGTTTTTTTACAGTCCATGATGGAAGTTTGTGCCTGAATGTTTTATTTGTTGCACAGAGATGTAGATTTTCCTTTGGGAGATTTGGGAAGGATTATTTTTTAATGAAAAAGAGGAAAAAGTACACCCAGAAAAAAAAAAAACAAAACCAAAACAAACAATGAAAAAGAAACAAAAAGAAAAAAAAAACAAAACAAAACCAAACCGCAGTAAGTGAAGCTGCAAATGCAACCGAATGGTCCGGATCAGACAATTCATTGCACAAAAAATGGATAAATGGAACTGAAATGGCCGGCTTTGCTGTAGATCCAGGAGGAGGGATCAGCTCCTTTATCCCACCATCTCGCGCTACAAACTCCACCATTTTTTCTCTTTTTTTTTTTTTTTTTTTTTTTTTTTTTTTTTTTTTTTTAAACATGCTTTGTTGGGGCGTTTTGTTTCGAGCCGAGGCGGCTGCACCACCCCCCGAGCCGGGGCTGGCAGAGCCGCTCGGGGCTTCACTTCCACAGAGATCTCTCATTTTCCCCCGGCCTTGTGCAATCCTCTCCCTTTTAGTACACGGAGTTTTTTCCTCTCCCCTCTGCGGGTATCAGGGTTTCTCTCCTCTCTCCAGCTTGGCTGCTCATTCCAGAAGTTTCCACGGGGGCGGGGAGCCCCCACTGCGGCGCCTTTGCCGCAGCGCCGGGCAGGAGGAGGAGGAGGAGGATGCGCCACCTCTCCCTGGCTGGGAGCCTCATTCCAAGCCGCTCCCCCTCGCTCCGTTCCCCCAGCCTTGAAAACAGAGCGCTGGGAGGTGTTTGCAGCTTGGAGGGGTTTGGGGGTTTTTTTATTTTTTTATTTTTTTCGTAAATAAATGGAAAGCAGAGCTGTCGCTGATGGAGATGGATGAGGCAGGGCTGGAAGCGCCGCAGCCCTGCTCCGGCGTGGCCATGGCACCGACGGCATAAGTGACCTTTCCTAGACGGTGGGAGGGGGGATTCCCCCCCGCTCCAGCGTGCTTCTGCTCGGAATTCATTTGAAATAGCAGGAGTATTATTTTTTATTTTTCTTCCCCCGCCCCTCTCATCTCTCCTTCACTGTTTTTGTTTTGTTTTGGGTTTTTTTCCCCCGAAGCTTCCTCATGATCTTTTATTTTCTTCCTGTGCGTGTTTTGAATTGCGTTTTAAAATTGCCCAGCTGGAGACAAGGCTTGATTAGAGCTGGAACAATAGCTCCCTTTTATTAATAACGGGAAGGATTTACAATCATACAGCACCTTCCTTGGAAAGCTTTCCAAACCATTTACAAACACTCAAAAAATTCAGATTGTGCAGCCCTTGGCTGTGAGGTGGGTAAGTATTTAATGGTGCCACCACACAAAATCACCTCGGTGGCAAACCTCAATTTCTGAGTGCTTAAAAAGATGACAGATTTGGTTTTGCCTTTTTTTTTTTTTTTTTTTTTTTTTGGGGGGGGTGGTGGGTGGGTGGGGTGGGGTGTGGGGCTGGCTAAAAGCTGTAACCTAAATCTGTGGATGCAGAGTATTTGCTGCGTCCTGGGAACTGGGCTGTTCTCCTTCCAGCCACACAGCTCTCCAGAGCTGAGCTGTGGATTTTGCTGCATGTCAGTAAACATCTGCTTATGGATTTTTTTAAATTATTTTTTTAAATCCATTCCCTTTTTGCAGTCCCTAAGTGACCTCCTGCAGTGCTGCCTGCACTGCGGTTCCACCACAGCTTTGCATTGGAGCACTGATGTTTGTCCCTGTGAGCCAGAGTGACCTTGCTGGGGGTGCTGGGCCCACCGGGCGATTCAGGAGGTGTGCTTTGATCCCAAATCCCTGCACCTTGTTTTTTTCCAGCACATCCCCTCACTCAGGGGGATGCTGCAGTTATGGGTTAAAGCTGTTTCATGCCTTATTTTATTTTCTCAGTTGTTTTGGTTTGTTTTTTGTTTTTTTTTTTTTTCCTTCTTTTTGTTTGTTTGTTTCCAAGGGAAACAATATATTGTTTATGTAACCCCTCTCCTCAGCAGATCCCTACAAACCAAGCAGGGATCCAGGAGTAACCCAGGCAGTGGGATCTGGCCTTTCCAGAAGCATGAGGGACAGGGCTCCAGCTATATCTGTGTGTGTCACACACAGGCCACACAAACCCACAGTGTTCTGTGGTTACTTCTGTCTGCAGAGCATGAGTGGGTCCCAGGGCTTCCTCTTCCCAGTGCTTGATGGTTCACAAAGGCTGATGCTTCTGGAAAAAGCTCTGACTTGTGGCCTTTAAAATAAATAAATAAAGTGGCGCTGCTGTGGATTAGTCATCCTTATTTTTGAAGGAAGCTGTTTGTCAGCACTGTCCAAATCACGCATGTGCGTGTGAGATGGGAACTCCAGAAGGGTGGTGATGTGCTCTGCTCGCTGCTCCTTGGAGCTCAGCCACCCAGGCTTCGTTGAGCTGCTCCTGGCAGGTGGAAAAAATGACACTCTAGCTTTCCAGACCCTTCCCTCCTTTTTTTTTCACTTTTGGAATGTGCATTGGCAGGTATGCAAATGTGGAGACTGTAACAGCAGTGAATGAGGATGGATGAGTTGTTTTCTGGGGTCACATCCAATTCCAGAGAAGAATCCCCGGTGATTTACCTTTTTTTTTTTTCTTGTCTCTGATAGATTTTACTCTGAGCTCCACTGTACCTTGTGAGAAGACTGAGTTTTACCCTTTTGGCTACTAAAAATGGTTCTGTTTTTAAACCTTGGTGCTTTTTCCCTCCCCTGTGGTCATGCAGAAGAGCAAGCGGTGCAATTAAATAGTACAGCAAAGGGCAGCTCCCTCCCCCTTTCCCTTTCAAAAAATCCAGAGTTGTGTGTCTTGAACTGCTGCATAGGCAGAAAACATACAAAGCCTTTGTCAGCATTGTGCTGATGTGTGGCACGTTATAAAAAAATACACACAAAAGGGGTGGGGAGAGCGGGTGCCTCCAGGGAGCAAAACTATGGGGCCCCTTTCCCTCCGAGCCTGCAGACCTATGAGGGATAGTCTATTCCTCCTAATTTTGCTCAGGCAAAGGCACTGGAGGTCGAAGGAAGCATTGAACATCTTAAATGGCCTTGATGCTGACCAGGGTCCCCATGAATTACATTTTTTTTCTCTTGCTCCTGCAAGACACAGCTGGTTTATTGCTCCATTCCTCAAAGTCCTGCTCACTTGCTGGGAAGAAGGGAAATGCTTCCTTACTGGGTGTCATTTCTTTTGTTGTGTTGCAAGGGTCCTGAAAAGCACTTGGTGCTGGTCTCTGCCAGGTCACACATGACTCGGAGGTGCAGCTTCCCACAGTCATTAGTGCACAGGAGTGCTGGGGGTCGATAGCCACCCTTAAGGAGGATATCCCACCAGGATTCCATGGATGCCACTGGCTGGCTGACCCAACCCTGGAGGAGAAATCATTTCACTGACTGCTTGCTGCAGGGATTTCTAGCACAACTATGACTTTATCCTTCTTTCTGGCCAAAATTAAGCGCAGGGTGGGGATGAGGTGGCCAAGCTGGATTTCATACCCTGCTCCCTGTGGTGTGAACAGTGGCTGTAGCTCCTGTGTCTAAGGCCTTGTTTGGAATAAGCCATTGTGGACAGAGGTTTGGATTTTATTCCCTCACTAGGGCTGTGTTGGTTTGGCGATACACCTTGTACTCTTCATAGGTCTTTGCTGGCAGGGAGTTTCAGAGGAGCAAGAGGCTGCCTGTTGGGATGATTCCACATTTTTCAGGCTGGCACACCCTGTGGGACTCTAAATTACTTTCCTTTGGCAGTTGAAGATAAATGACTGAGAATTGCCTTGTGAGTGCTGAACTTTTACCACCCTGAAGAGTTACTCGAGCTACATCCATGATATTTCCAAGCTAAACAAAACCTGAATTTCCCGTGCCAAAAAGCGATACAAACCTCCACTCCTCTATACAGAAGAAAACCATGGTCTTTCAAGCTTTGGTCTTAGCCCAAAGAGTTAAAAAGCTGCACTGTGAGATCTGTAGAGGTGAAAATAAAAGCCTAAGGCAGACAAGAAGCTTCTCCCATGCCGTGTTGGAGGAGAGGCTTTAGAGCACAGCAGGTGTTGATGCACAAATATTTCTCTTTGTGCTTTTTCTGGACTGAAGGAGCGGTAACTTCACAGACATGGGGTCACTCCTCTTCATTTAAACACCCTCATGTTGCTGTGGTATCAAAATGATGTTTGATGAAACCAAAGCTGAGATGATGGTTGCTCAGTGTTTATTTTGTGCTGGATGTGCTGCCCAGTCCAACGCAGAATGTGGGAAGAGCAGCCTGCAGCTTGTGGGTTTGGACTATGGGGTTTGTGCTAAAGCCTTGTCCTGAAATAATTCCACTGTAATTTCTGAGGTGTTTGTTTTTTTCTTCCCCTGGGCATTACACACAGGTAAAAATCACATCTGGATGTAGAGTTAATACAACAAGTAGGTGTTTAAAACGGCCAAGTATAGGATTTGGTGATTTAATTAGTCCTAGGGGATTTATATCCTTTGCAATTGTCCTATTTTGTATCAAATCACATCAAATTGTCTATTTTTTTATGTTTGTTTTCTTTGCATTTCTCTTAAAATGCAATTTTTTGCAGCCTGGAAGGCCATAGTTCCTGTCTAGTGATGAAAGCCCTGTGTTTGGGGAGAACCCTTGTGAGCTGAGCAGACACAGCTCTCTGGCACATGGTTGTACAGGAGTTAGGGGGCAAGGGGAGGCAGGGCAGAAGCTGGCACTGTGATATTCCTATTTTTTGCCGACAACAGGCTAAAAAAAAAAGTTGTTATTTCTAATATATCTACTACGCCATAAGTGAGAGTAAACTCTTTTATAGTCCTGTGTTGGCATATAGGTTTTGGTAGTGTGGCTCAACCATTACACTGGGTTCTGCTGCTGAAGAAATCTCTGGTTCTTTGTAGAAGGAATTTTAAAAACAGCCATGTGTTTTTATATAGAGATAAAAATGGGTTCAATGTCAACTGAAGTTCAGAGGCCTCTGTATATTGGGCTGTGGGATGTGACTGGTGCTAAGCCACTGGCTAAAATGGTGGCATCTTGTGGCAGCTCCCATCCCTGGCACTGTGCATAAGAACACAGGGAAGAGCATCAGAAAATAGATTACTAAATTCTGCATTTCAAAAACATGAAGGGAATTTTCTGCACAGAGTCATTTCATCAGGAAGATTTGCAGCACTAACCCTCAGAAAGAACTGAAATCAAGAGCTTTATTAATATAAATCCTGTGCTTTGTGTTGGTTAAGGCTGCAGAACCCAGCTCGTTGCTCTAAGTGTTTTCAGCCCCTAAGCTGATAGCCTCTGTCTTGGCAACAAATGGGCCTAAGTATCAAACAGCATCAATTCTTTCTTGGAAAAAATGAGCATAAGGAAGAATGGGTAAGCTATAAAATTAGGCAAATAATTCAGGCTGGCTTAAAAAGGAGATAAAAGCCTAGCTGGGAATTTGATATTCAGCTGTCATAGTGATCTTTTAATAAATACAATCAATGAGCAAGGAAGGCACGTAAATACATTTTACCTTGACAAGATGGTGGCTGGCACAAACAAAGGAACATTCTGAGTGTTTCTTGGGGCTCTTTGCTGGGAAACCCTTTTTTTTGCTTTATTACAAAAAGCAAAGAAACTGGCTGTGCACTGGTGGTGGGGATAATCCTTGTGTTCCCACTCAGATCCCCGTGAATCCTGGCTGATGTAGCCAGGGAGAGGTGTAATATCCCCCTTTCCCAGCACGACACACAGAGATGTTGCTGTGCCAGACCTGAGGCTAGGAAGTTAGTCTGAGCAAACAGAACCCTGGTTGCTGTCCTTGCTCAGTATCTAATCTTTGCTTTTTGAGCAGTCTCAGCAACGTGTGGCAGCTCTGCCACTCGGGAAAGGCACCGTGTTCAAAATGGATAAACCTGCCTTTTGAAGCATTGTGTCTGCCCACTTCTATTTATTGTTTTTTCCTCCTCAAAGAGGGGCTGCTGTATGGACCTCAAGGATGTTTTCTGCTTCTCCTGCCTTTTTTTTTTTTTTTTCCCATCAAACTGGAGAGCTGCTAACTTTATTAGTTCCTTATATGGCAGCCCCATTTTCTCACGCCTTTAATGGCTCTCTTTTGATCTATCCTGTTCTTGCCTTGCTTTTCCTGAACGTGGTGTTCAAGCTGAGATGGGTTTATAACCTGCTCCCTCTCTAATAAATGGCCTGGCACTTTAATTCTCTCCAAGCACCGATAAGAAACATCCAAATGTTTTAACTGCGGGGTTGGCTGAGATGTCCGGAGATAGCCGGGCTCTCAGCTACACCCTCCCAGGAGTAATTTAAATTGTTCCTTGCAGTGTGTATCCCAAAGGCTGAGGGCCATCGGGTCACGTAGAACAGCTCAAGCCCCCTTGGCCTCAGCTGTTTTGCTCCTGGGAAGGGCAACACACAGGGCAGTGCATCATGTCTCGCCCCTGGGTACTCGTCATGCTGTTGCTCATGGCAGGACACTGGGCTGGCACAAACATGTGTCTGTTCTGCAGATACCAGCATGGTGTTGGTCTTTCCTCACAGCCTCTCTGGCCTGTTGAGAGGAGGGTTGTACCTGCTCTGGTTTCCAGCCTGGGTCTGTGTTCTTTAAAATCTTCAGCTGAACTGGGGGGATCTGGTTACAGCAGCATCACTGGTGTGGTCACAACTAGGAACAGTTTCCCTGCAAACCATTTGAAGAGTATCATGATGGTTCAGAGCTTTGTTTTGCATTACCAGCAGAGCTTTGTGCTCCTCTTCCAGCTGGCTGTTGTGTAAATGGAGCCCTCCTGGCACTCGTCTCAACCCTCTCCTGTCAACAGAGTCGATGGCTTTGTTTGCGACAGCTCCCAGCCCCTGTGTGTCCCCTGTGTGAGATGGCTGGGTGACAGCAGTGACTCTACATGAGATTCCCTGGAAGGAGCTGGGAGCTGGCGTGGTTTCCTTGTGTCCCTTGGAGATGCCACCCCAGCAGGGAGGAAGAACACTTGGAATTGCAGTTGCAGCAAGTGCACTGCATCAGACAGGGAGAATTTGTCATGGAAAAGTTGTTTGATTTTTTTTTTGTGGTTTTGTTTTGGGTTTTTCCTCTCCGAAATGGAGAGCCTGTTAGAGACACGTACAAACTACTCCTTGGGTTTCCCAGCAGGTGGAATGGAAAGCAGAGCCCAGTTCCACACTGGAAGTGCCGGTGAAGCGTGTTGGCATTGCATTTTCTTGTGTGCACGTGGCTCCATCACACATTTTAAATAATAGATGGTTTGCATGCAAGGAGTTGTTGGGGTTTTTAATTAATCAGTAGATTCCAGTTTGGCAGAGCCCATCATCACTGGGGAAACTGAGCATTGGGCTGTCAAAGGAGGGACTTGCAGCCACCAGAGTTGGGGATAAGGTTCGGGGCCACCACAGATCGAGTCCATGTGCGTCAGAGATCTGATTAAATCAGGAGATTTGCATGTTTGTTAAGCTACTACAGCGCGGTGACTTTGACCAGTAGCGAGGTGGACTTGCTGCCAGAAGGTTACGGTGTCCGGCCGGACTGGGTGGCAAAAGGCAGCTCTGACAAATAAAACATGGGTTTGATCAATATCAAAACGTCATCAGGAGATCGTCAGGAGACTTTGACCATGGAAAATACTGAAATATGGGTTTGCTCTGTGGTGAAAGCAGTGAAGGCTTTAAACACCAGCACTCGTGGCTGTGGGTGTGTGTTTTATCCTAACCTCAAGCTGCTCAGAGTTTCACAGGGGAAACTGGCTGGGCATTTTCCTTTTGGGACATAGAAATAGATGTTTTATCAGTGCAGTGGCATGTTTTGGTGGAAAAGAAGATCTTGTGGGTTAAAAAATGTTTAGTTCTATGTTGCAGAGCTGTTGGGGTGTGACATGTCAGGCAACTAGACACTGGCAATATTGGCAATGGGCAATTTCTTCACCCCGTGTTAATTAACGAGCTCTGCCAATCACTGGGAGGGGGGTGGGGGGGAAGGTGAATCCTTCCCACAGCAGCAATTTCTTGTGAGTGTTTTTCAGAGAAGTGGTCTCCCTTCTGTTGGAGGAAGTGCCTCAGTACAACACGGCCACCCTGCTTTGGTGGAGGAAGTGTCTCAGGCTGGCACATTGTCGCTGTTTCTGCAGAGGGAAGCATTTAGAGCAGCCAAGGGGGTTTGGTGATCCCCTGCAGTCCTGCTTGTGGTTTGTTGCTCTGACCTTTGGAGCCATTAGGGACACCAGAGCCACGGGCACACGGGGCCCTTGCTGCCATCACCTCCATTTTTTACTTGTCTGCCCAGTGGCGACCGGCTGGGTGTGTGCTCATCTGGGGATGAAGGTAGCTTGTGGCTCAGGGTTTTGGAATCCTCGTGGGATTTGGGGGAGCTGTAGGTCTGGGGGTCAGCAGAGGCCCCTGGCTGGGTGAAGCTTCTTTGAGCTGAGCCAGCGAGGCCTCGCCCTTGCAGTGCGACCCGTTTTGTCTCTCACAGCTCCCCATTACTGCCCAGCCCAGCTGGGAGTCTCCCAGCCCCGTTTTTCCCTGCCCCATCACGACTCTCAGAGCCCCTGTACGTTTCTCACAGCCTCTCATTACAATTCTTGCAGAACCTGTTACATATCTCACAGCTCCGTTATCTCACAGCCCCCATTACAATTTTCAGAGCCCCTTTAATGATCCTCGCAGCGCCCAGTAAGACTCTCAGAGCCCTCCGTTGTCTCACAACCCCCATTGTGTCTGTCTCCCACTGTCTCACAATCCTCTCATCGCCCAGTTTCTCACATCCCCATCCCAGTTCTCTCACAACCCCGATTCCCACACCCTCACCCCAATTCTCTCATCTCCCAGTTTATCACCCCCCCATCCTAGTTCTCTTACCACATCCCGATTTCCACACCCCCCACCCCAGTTCTCTCATCCCCCCGTTTCTTGCATCCCCCATCCCAGTTATCGCAGTCCTCCAGTACTATTCTCACCATCGCGATTCCCACAGCCCCCACCCCAATTCTCCCATTCCCCCATTTCTCACACCCCCACTGCCCCGCCCGCTCCGCGCATGCGCAGTCCCTCCCGCCCCCAGCGCAGGGCGGTGCGCGTTCTCGCCCCGCCCCCCCGCCAGCCCCGCGGCGCGCGCCCCGGGGCGCAGTGCGCCTGCGCGGGGGCCCCCGTGTGGCGCTGCGCGAGGCGCGGGCAAGGGAAGGGAAAAGGGAAGGGGAGGGGGGGAGAGCGAGCGAGTGCGGCCGGGCCGGCGGAGCAGCGGGAGCGCGGGGGGGGAAGGAGGAGGAGGCGGCGGCGGGGGCGCCGCGCTGCCGCTGCCGGAGGAGGAGCAGGAGGAGGCAGCGGGAGCGAGCAAGCGGGCGGCGCGGCGCGGGGAGCCGGCGAGGGAGCGCAGCCGCGGCGCAGAGCGAGCCCGGCGCCCGGCAGCCGGCCCGGCGGGCAGGGGGCCCCCCCGGCGGGGATGGTGCGGTCCGGCGGCCGGTGGCGCTGAGGGCGGCCGGGCCCCGCGGCGGAAGGGGCGGAGGGCGAGGCGGAGGCGGCGGCGGGCGGCGAGCGGCGGCCGGCGGCGCGGCGCGGGGGCAGGCGGCGGCTGGGAGCCGGGGCACGGGCGGCGGGCTCGCCCCGCGCCGCGCAGCATGGTCCGGGAAACCAGGCACCTCTGGGTGGGCAACCTGCCGGAGAACGTGCGCGAGGAGAAGATCATCGAGCACTTCAAGCGGTGAGTGGGGAGCGGCGACGGGGGCCCGTCCTGCCCGACCCGCGGTGTGGGGAAAAACGAGGGGAAAAACGTGGGAAGGGGGGAGGAGTGCGCGGGGACGACGGTTCCCGTGGAGAGGAGGAGGAAAACAGAGCTGTAAATAACCCGCGCCATGGCGGGATCGGCGGCGCGGCCGGAGCGGGGAAATACAAAAATGGCTAAAAATGGACCCGAAACGACGGAGAAGCGAGTGGCGCTCGGCGGTCGGCATGGAGCGGATCCTATGCCGAGGATGTCGGGAGGCAGCGCTGAGCCTGGCCGTCTTGTTTTCATTTTTTTTTTCTTTTTTTTTTTTTTTTTTCTTTTTTAATATTATTCAACGTTCGGACTTTTTTTCTATTTATTTTCGTCCATTTCACTGCGTTTCCCTCCCATCTGAAGCTGTGGAGGATGCTGCGTGTCCCCCCGAGGTGCGCGAACTGTGGGAACCGGAGCGCCTGCAGCTGCGAAAACGTGACTCTGGGGGGAAAAAAAAAAATCACACAAACCCACGGAGAAAACACGGGATCCTGCATACGGGAAATGCTCTGGACTCCTTATATCGTGCTGGGTTGTTGTTTGGGGGTTTTTTCCTTTTTTTTTTTTTTTTTTTTTTTTTTTTTTTTTTGTTGTTGTTGTTGCGCTGTATAGGTTAATCCCGCTCATAAGGAAGTAGTAGCTGTTTGCACGGTTGGTGTTTTTTCCCTCCTCCCTCCGTCTTTCCCTGGGAGGAGGAGGAGGAGGAGGAAGAGGCTTCTCCCTTGCCGCCTCAGCAACACCTTTTTCCTGTGGAAATGCTCTCAAGTTTATGCACCCCACGTTGGAAGGTGATTTTTAGGAAGAAAAAGAGAGTAACAAGCCCGGCTTAGCTCATGGTCTCTCCACGCTCTTTGCTTTAATCCCACCAGCAGCAGAAAAAAAAATGGATTTGAAGCTTCCTTTAATCTTCCTGTGGTGGAAAAATGACGGAGCGTCCTTAATAATGAGTCACCATGGGAAAAATAGATGCAGTGACACCGACGGGGAAAAAGAAGGTCCCAGCGCCTCTTTGGTTTCTGGTCATCTGCTGTGAAAGGACTGGGGGTCTCGCATCCCCCTCCATCCTCCTGGCCTCAGCTGCTGCAGCAGCCAAACCCCATCTCTGCATCCTCATCGCTCTGAAATTGCTCTGTTTTAATCAAGCTTCACCTTTTTTCACCTTTATTATCCCCCTGAGCCCAGAATTCGCCGCTTGATCAACGCACAGGATGGTGGATGTGTATCCAGGGTGGTTTGTCGTGTCCCTCAAGTCCAGGTTACCCAGTGCTGTACAAAGCCAGGTTTTGAGGGAAAAAAGCTTGCTCTACGGTTACTTGGTTAATTCCAGCTTTAACTAGCTGAGAGAATAGGCGCTTCACAGTGGAAATACGACATTCTCTGGTTTTATTTTGTCCAGTCCTCCTCTCTTTATAATATGTATTAAAGGAGGGAAAAAGTTGCTATGGTGCTGTTGCTTGGAGATGGACGGGAAAAATGGCAGGCGCTGAATTAATTACCTTCTTTTTGGTTGTTTTTATCTCGGCAAATTGCAATGGGAGGTTTGGGAAGGCGCTTTGTTGCCAAGCATTTCTCCCTGTTTTTTTCGAAGTGTTTTTTGCCCCGGATTTGTGTGTTTAGATGAAGCTGATCTCACGGCAGTAAACAGTTAAAACGCGCTTCAGCCCTTTGGCTGCTGGTGCTAAAGCATGGGGAGGGAATGACACGCCGCCTCCGAATGCTAGTGGGGTGTAACCACTGGAGTATTTGTGGCTGGAAAAGGGGCGCGGGGGTGAGTGTGGAGCCAGGTCCGAGGCTCAGTGTGTAGGTACTGTAAGTGGACAATGGAGCAAGGCTTCCTTTGTATGCCCGTGCTCGCCTGGGGGAAGGGACACGCGCTGCACAAGGCTTGCACGGCGTGGTGGGTCTGTCCAGAGGGAATGAGAGCGGCTGCCCGGCCGTGGAGCTGGGAAGAGGAAGGCTCCCTCCTTGGAAAGGACGCTGTAGCTGGGAGAGAAAGTCTTTTCGGACGGAGCGGGGCTTGGCAGAGCCCGGTTCCCACCCCTCCCCCAGCCTGGGAATAGGGCGAAGCGCGTGCGGGGAGGCTGAGCCATGGGAGCCGCGGCAGCAGCGCAGGGTTTGGGGAAAACCACCTCAAACCTCCGTGGGCTGCGGCCGGGACCCGCCTTGCCCCCGGAGCCTCTATGCAGCTCACTGGCGTGTTTGTTTTCCCACTCTGCTTGGGAAATGCTGGCCTTCCCACATGGAAGCCTGTTCGCGAGGCTGTTGCACAGGCCCCGCTGGGGGCCTGTTTGAGAAACAACCATCTTGTTTCCAAAGAAGCAAAAATTCAGGGAAAACTGAAACTTAGAGCTTGGCAGGAGTATGGAGGGTTTGCTGCCTCTCCTCTCCTCTTCGCTTAACCATCGACTGTGGGAACCTTGCTTGTATTTGCACCATCATGAGGAATTCTATAAAAAGATGAATTAAGAATTTCAAAGAAATATTTTCATTCTTTATTCATAAATGCTCCTGATTGGCTTGTTTAGTTTAGCGAGGTGAATGGAAATAACTCTCTCTGCTATGGATTTTTCTCTCCAATTAGAGAATGCTGAAGCTGGTCTCAAGAAGCACTGGCTTATGTGAGCAGTGCTAATTTTTTCCTTAGAAGCCCTTTTTAAGATCTATTTCTGTGATATTAAAAGGAGATTGCAAAGGAGAGATTTTTCCATGCATTTAAATGCATTAAAATTATTTTTTAGTTTCATACTCAAATACTCCCTTTTCAAAATCAAATGCTTTATATTTCCTTTCATAAGGCACTCTGAAATAGAGCAGCAGCCAGTGCCAGGATTGGAGATACACTGTTCAGGTGGAATAAGTAGCGAGTTATGATCTGGGAGATGTTGTGAGCTTGGAGAAGTGGTTTGGGTTCGCCTAATTAACGCTGGGAAAAAACCCGTCGTTCACCATCACTGAAACAGATGCTCGGCAGCTTGC
Organism: Erithacus rubecula; assembly: GCF_903797595.1. NCBI lineage: Eukaryota > Metazoa > Chordata > Aves > Passeriformes > Muscicapidae > Erithacus > Erithacus rubecula. The sequence goes on from NC_136676.1 coordinate 778,855, forward strand.
AGAACAAGGCGACTAAATATAGTAACAGTTGTCCCCAACACAAGTGCTGCCCTTCCATATTTTTTTTTCTTCTCTGTGTTTTCTTCCAGTTATCTGAAAGAACGTGGCTTTGTCCTTTTACTGGTGTTTTAAAGGGCAGAGAGGAATAAAACCCTCTTAATGATGGACCACGTGACTGTCGTGTGCAATCTCCTGTGCTGGGGGAGAATTAAGACATTCACAGTGGCAACCTAGTCCAGTAGAAACCCTGGATTTCAGGAAACAAATGTGCTCCTTGAAAATCGGTGGAATACACTGCAGATCAGGGCAATCTTGGAGGAGATAGATAACTTTTCAGGAGGTGTTTTTTGGGGTGGGAAATGGGCTTTGTGTGGCCATTCCAGTATCTGTCTCTCAGGAGATGCTCCTGGTTTTCTAGTAAAGCTCTTGAATTTGTTCCCTGGCTCTTTTTGATGATAAGTCCTTGGATATCACTTGGGATGCAAACACATGGATGGTTATCCTAACTCAGCTCAGTCTATACAGATCTCTCTCCAGGTTTATTTTTATTGTAGGAAAACACAGAATTAAGGCTGCAGAAGGAACTATTCCTGTTTTGTCTCTCGATCTGTGTCACTTTAGGTATTGCCACAGATGAGGTGCTGCCTTTTCCAGCTCAGAGCTGTGAAGGAGGGGAGGGTACAGTTTACGCCTGTGTTTTACTGGAGTGATGTCTGGAATAATGGGCAGCACTAGAACATATTTGTGCTGGTTTTGCAACACTTCCAGTAATGTAATCCAGAGACCATAGTAGGATGTTTGGCTGGGACACTGGGTCAGGAGGATTAAAAGAATTGCTCAGAATCAGAAGGGGAGTGGTACCTGAGTGGGTTCCAGTGCAAGCCTCACATGGAGTGCAGGTTGGTCAGTCAGGTGGCTCATTGAGGTGATGGTGGTTTGCCATCAGATCTTTAGTAATTCTGCTCCTAGTATTGATCCACAAGTGCCTTAAAGCAGCACAGGCACCTCCTCCATGGCATCCTGGCTTGTTACAGCAGTGTCTGCCTGCAGCTGCCTCCTGCTTCCCTCAGGCCGAGTCGGAGGGTGGCTCCTGAGCAGGCTGAGATCCATGGCTGCTCTGGATTCTGCTCTTTGCCTGCACTTGAGGTGGCAGCTGGGTGACGCCACACTGTCCAAGGAAACGGCTGGGTAATTATTTCAAAGGAACTTAATGAGAAGCCACGAAGAGCGTAGATTTGGACTAAGCTTCTATTAAGTGGTTTTATATGCTGAGCTGTGGTAGAAAGATAAGTTGATGTCACTTGGTCACAAAAATCTGTCATCTGCTAAGCCTGGCTGGCATTGTTTCTTCTCTGAAGTTTCTTCAAATGTCCAGACTGTGTTTAGTTGTGATTATTTATGATTTTATGAGCAGCTTCTGTTGTTGCTGAGCTGGTCAAGAGCAATGTTGGCTTTTGGTATTTCTTGCCGTTACTGTAAATTCCTTTGGTACAACAGTAAAATAATCCCTGCAGAGTACAAGAAAACAGATTTATATGTTGAGAACTTAGCAGTCCCGTGAGGCATACAAAGGTATTAAATCCATTCATCAGGTCAGAACAGGAAAAGAAAAAAGGCTTAAATACACTTTGTGATATTCTTGATGACATTTTTTTTATTCCTTCTTGCTCTTCATAGGCCAGAAAGTCATGCCAAATTCCCTGGCAAATGACCTTATTGACATATTAAGGTGTGTCCAAAATTAGGTCCTTGTCTTTGCTGAGGGCAAAGAGGCACTCGCTGGCTTTCCATAAAAAAGGAAGTAAATATCCAAATGAGTAGAAGGCAGATGTTGGATGAGTCAGGGTGGACCTGGGGCTCCTCAGGAGCTTTGTTTTTGTGAACTGATGTGTCACAACTGCAGCTTGTCTTGCTGTTGTGGTGGTTTCATGCTGATGTTGGGTTGTGAGGAAGAGGAGGAGATGCCTTTTTGCATGTGAAGAGGTGCCTGGGAAATAATGAATACCTAAACTGTGTTCTGAGGATATTTGCAAAGTCATAGAACTAAGGGTCACCCTCCTGGTTGCTTTTAGGCTGCAGAAGGTTTTGGGAGAGTTGCTGTTGGGTGTGAGCTGTGGAGCTGCTACTGGGTTGGATGTGCTCTGGATTTGTAGCTACCAAAAATAAGAGCCAGTGAGATATTTCACTTGTGTTTTTTATTAAGTTCGTTTAACTTGCTGAGGTTTCAGAATGCCCTGAAACCAAAGACTGCAAGGACAAACATTCCTAAACAATGAATTGAAGAATAAACTAGAAAAATTACTGCTCTCCGTAATAAGATTTTGAATTTAGCTGCATCTTTGGCATGCTGATTTAAGAATCTTGTGGGAGGAACAGGATCCCGAGGATGGAAATTCACAGTGTACAACCAGCCTTGCTGCTTTCCTTTGCTCAAGTTTTTGTGGTGTTCTGAAGACTCCTTGGACAGTTAATGAAAATCAGACAGAAATTGCTTCTTTCATTACCCGGGCTATAAGTCAGCAGTGTTTCCCACCTGGTGATTGTACACACACACACACACACTTGGAGGTTTCACCTTTCTGCTTGGGGAGTAGTGGCAGCTCAGCTCTCCTGAAAGCCACCTCTACCACTGTTCTGCAGCAGTGCATTCAAAGGTGATAAAGGCTCCTGGACCATTAATAAAACACTGAATAAAACAAAGCAACTGCTTTGGTTTGTGCATTTCCATAGTTATTGTTTAACCTGCTGACGCTCTGTAATCGTCTCCTGCAATCTGTAAAATCCTGCAGTGTGAAGATAACATCCTTCAGTAAAAGAACAAACATTGTTCCAGGCTTTTAATAAATACACCAGATATATCCCAGGGCCTGCTGCAGCCTGGTCTGTCAGCAGGAAATATTGAAGGCAGCACCTCTGAATTTGGTGGAAACAACATCCTTCCTGGGATGGGTTTTTTAGAAATGCCTTCTGTAGCCATTGCGTGGTGCTGGCTCTGGACTAGAGTCTGTGTGTCTGTCCCTTGTGTGAGGTCCAGACATTTGTGGTGACTTGGGTGGGAAGAAGCAGAGTACAGATGCAAAAGGAACATCAGTCTTCCACTCAGACAAACTGGTCGTGGGAGGACAGCAGCAGTCTTTCACAACAACCATGTTCTGGTTAGCGGCTCGGACATTTTTAAGAACAAAAGGGAGCTTTCCTTGCTTCCTTTCTCTTCCTCTTTTTAATCAGGCTCAACAACTTAAAACTGAAAGCACTTTTTTTGTATAAGCACACTTAGATCTGGAGCGTGAGCCTCTGCATCTGATCAGAAAGCCCTGAGTGTGCTCTCATCTCTCCACTGAAAAGCCAGAGAAATCCAGACGTCTCCAGAAGGAGGCTGAATGGATGATCTGCAGGGCTGTCTGTTGGATATCGCTGATGAGATAGTGCTGACCTGTGTGTGTGTTCCTCTTGGATGCCCCTCTGTCCAAATGGAGGAGCTTCCATGTCTTTTATTATTCCCAGTGTGGTAGGAAATGAGAGCTGTGTTCAGACCAAGTTCCTGTCATGAAGGTGGTCAGGCAGCCCATCAGAACTGGATTTGAAACCATCTTTTAGCTCAACAAAAAGAATGGCCAGATTGTGAATGATTTTATTTAAGGAAGCAGTGAATCACCTAGAGTTTTTCTCCAGAAAGAAAACTGACCTGGTTGTGTTTGCTATCCATGGGATTCATTGAGAGGAACTTGGTGCCCCTGTGACAGCTTTCCCTGTGTCCTCGATGAGGTGCTCACTGCTTCCGCAGGCACAAAGCTCCACGCCGTGGTCCATCTGCTGCTGCTGCTGGGTGAATGCCTCCCGTCCTCATTAGCAGTGATGGCTGCCAAAGAGATCACAGAGGCTCCTTTAAATGTCCCTCTGTAAGCGCTCTGCAGCAGCTGCGGGTGACCTGTAATAGTTAATAGGGCAAAATAAGAAATATAGATTGCCAAGTTGTATGTTTAAAGAAGTCATCTTTGGAGGGGAAAGAAGTCTTCCGGCCTCATTAGCATCCTAGCTGTGAGGGGAATAAAAGCTCAGGGTGGATGAGTATCTCCCTTGTATATGTAATCAACATCTGATTTAATTTCACAGGATCCATGAGAAGCTGCTCTTAGGAAGGCAGCTGGATATGCATCCAGACAGCCAATGGCCAGCACAGTCACTGCCTTGTAATCAAAGTCTCAGTAAACCTTTGGTCTTTTTCTTAACTCTGAAACAACTTACTGGAAGAATTAGTAGCAGAGAAGCTTTGCCACATTTAAAAAATAAAAGTGACTTCAAGATTGACATTGTAGATGATAAGGCTGGTTGTGGGTGAGATATGCCATTTTTTGGCAGCAATTGAGCTCAGGAAGCATCTCTTCCTCTACATCCTTTCAGAGTTTACAGCCCCTCCATTGGCTGCAGTTAAGGCTCTTGTCTAGCTTGTGTGTCAGTCTGATTTTTCAACTTGAAAGGTGAAGCTGGTCACTGAAACAGCATAAAATGAGGGAGCAGCTTTCCCAGCAGTTGTGGTGGTGTATCTGGTTGTGTAGTGTATCCTTGAACCCCAGGAGGAGCCCTCTTGGTCTGGTAGTACGTGTTCACCTCCAGATACAACTGTGCTCAAGTCTTTGGTGTGGTGAGGCCTCCTTTAAGTCAGCTCATAAAGCCAAGGTGTGAAACCTCGCCTGTTGTTGCAGTGAAACTCAAGTTTCCATCTCAGCTTTGCAAAACCTTGACTTTGAGTTGCACTGAAAGGAAAGCCATTAAAGTCTGGCTGGTTCAGGAGCTGGGCTCTGGAAAGTCCCAGGCTGTGGAGAAGACGCCTGGAGCGCAGGTAGTCACTGCAGACAGAACACACCCGAGTGTGTGCCAGGCTCTTGCCAGGCACTTGTCAGTGGGGAATATTATTTTCCTTGAGCTGACACCTGGCTCATGCCGAGGACTGTGCTGCCAGTTGGTTTAGTCACAGGGACAATCACTTTCTCCAGGGCGATGGAAGCAGTGAGTCACGAAACAACAAAATAACATTTGCACATCTGTGTTTGGTGACTGGCTGGTGTGGCAGAGCAGGAGTGGCTGGACTGGCTGGGAGCTGGTTGCATTTCCTCCCTGGTGTCAAGATCATAACCTCTTAGCATTGATGAGCTTTTGTGGTTGGGGATGTAACTGAGAGTCCTTGGATCCGTGGCTGATTCCTGTCAGAAATGAATTTCAGTTTACCAGACCTGTGGACTGAACAGAAGCTGGTCATTTGCTCAAACCCAGTTGAAGCTTGAGGGGGAAGAGCAATTCCATCACTTGAGGTGGTCTCAGAGATCACAGACAGATAAACATTTATTTTCTTCTGAAGTACTGTTTTCTGGGAAGCATACAAAACCTTAGAGAGGAGGTTGTAAATGTCTGTTGCTGGAGAAGTCTGTACCAGTGGGACCAAGACTTCCAAAGCTTCAAGATGATCCCATCTCAAGTGCTCTGCAGCATGGCAGGAAGACCATAATGTTGTGACTCTGCATTTTCCTCCATCTGCTGCCGAATACATGCAAAGCAGAGCTTGGAGAAGCAAAAGTGAGATGGGGAATTACCCTTTTATGTAAGAGTGAAAAAAACTTGATTAATCAAGAGATTCCCCTGCAGTTGCGATGCAGCGCGTTCTTAACATCAAATCCAAACAAATCCTAAAATCAGTCACACTAAAGAACAGGCTTGAGCAATTCCCCTGCAGAAAGCGTTGAATGTAGCCTATCACCACTGGTATTTTTGAAGCAAATCTGCAGATAATGCTTTAAGCTGGAAGAAAAAAAATGCCCTGGAGATAGAATTCAGCAGCTCTGTGTCTAGCGTGTAGGAGTGTGAAGGTGCACATCTGTGTAGGTTGGGGATAAAGAATCACAGTTCGTTGTGCTTGAGACAACACAGCTGAACATGCGGAGCTCCTACATATTTCTGTAACCTTTCCGTGCTTCTACAAATAGTGATATTTATTCTTATCTGCTTGGAGAGCAAGATTGAGCTGCCATGTGTATATATATCCTTTGTAACGAATTTTGAACCCATTTGCCAATTTCAGCTAAACCTGAGGGTGAAGGGGATATTCAGTCGCAGAGACACGATGTTCCTTTGAGTTTTGTGAAAACAAGCGGTTTTAATAGAGGATAGAGACCTGATTAGCGACCCCATGGAGAGAAAAGCTGCAGTGAGAGCACAGCCCTTATTAGACATTAAAGAATCCACATGGGAGAGAGGTGTTCCTGACCGTGGGAAAAGCTGCAATGGGAACTGGCAGTTATTGGACGCCAGAGAATTCGACCTCAAGACATGCATCTGTAAGAAATGAGTTTTCATTAGTTCTGCTCACAAAGCGGTTTTTGTTTTTTGTTTTTTTTTGTAATAATGTATATACCAATAAACTGTGGGTGTTTCCATGCTTTTCCTTGATTGTTCCAAAGAAACAACTAGGAAAAGTGCCTTGGTAAGAGACGATCTCTGGCAGGCTGAGGTGGCTGTGCCTCGTTACCCTGGCAGCTGTAAGTGGCTGATGCTGTGTCGAGCCCTTCGCTGCAGCGCGGTCGAGCTCTGGCTGGGCTGATGCAATGCCAGGTTCTCCTGGCGCTGCCGGCAGCGGAACTGCTGACTGGAATGAGGAGGATATTAATGCATGGAGTGCCAAGAGGCGTTTTTATTCATCCAGCTTTGTGTAATCCCTATGTCCAAAGCATGGGTTCAGCTCCCCCGCCCTCGTCTTTGCCCTGGTTTGAAAGGTCACTAGGACTCCTCCTGGGGGCTGGTCCGTGTCCTGTGGATCTTGCAGTGGAACTGGTCAATATTTTAAGGAATAGATGCACCTATTTCACATGTGACCTTGATGCATGTTGACTGCAACAACTGATCTATGGTAGAACTGGTTGTCACCAGGGTTGCAGAAAATATCTTGGTATGTTGACTCCTGGATGAAATCGGTGCTACCAAAAGTGGCAACTATGAAAACACAGGTTTAAGTATTCTGTTTCTTCTTTCTATGGTAGAGAATAATTCCATTTGTGTATTAATACTTCAGCTGTATCCAAAAGGTCACTTTGCAATGAAGACATAAATAAAATGCCTTCATTAGGAATCACTCGTGCTCAGGGTCTTAAAATGGAGCATTTGGCTGAGCTGTAAAGCAAGAGGCCAGCACTCGTTCCAGCATGGAGTTATCTCTGGACTATCTGATCTGTTGAGCGTGTTGCTCCTAAATACCAGAGGTATCAGGAGTATCGGTGAATGTGCCTATGCTAGCTTTTTAATTTCCTACTTTGTCATCTCTTAGGGAGGGATTACGAGTGCAGACAAAGCCCTGGCTGTTTTCTGTGTGTGGCAGGAACACGTGCTGTATGTCATTAACAAAACCCCCATTTGTAGTCAGGGGTTGGGAGATTTCCCATTGCGTGCTGCTGGGGGCCAGAGGAAGCGGCAAAGTCCAGAGGGGTCCGGGTTCGAGTGGTTTGGGTGTTGGGGCAGGAGGGTAGAAGTATAAGCACCGTGCTCAGGATTCACCCCAGGATTGTTTGGCTGAGCTCTGTAACCTGGTTGATTAGTTTCTGCTCCTGGATTTTGACGTTTCCCTGAAGATCTTTATTACTAGAGGAAGATCTGTGGAGAATGCCCTGAAGAGCGTTGTTTTTCTCCCCCCAAAGGTCACAGAGCCAATAAAGATCACTCTAAACAGGTTTTAAAGCATCTCAGATTGTAATCTAGAAAATGATGGGAGCTTGGTAATTAGGGCATGTTTCTGAATCATTGTTGTTACATGGGCTGTTCTTGGTGTGGCTCGAAAACCAGAGCTCCTTGTGATACATGGAGCTTTTATTTTGCTTGGTGCTGGGAAGGTGAAGGATTTCAAAGGTGCATATCTACTGGATTTATCACTCATGGATGAGCTTTCATGCTTGTGATTATCCAGAGTGTTGTCCCAGTCACTTGCTGTGTCTTATCTTTATAGACATAGCAGTTTTTCTGCACCAATGCTGCCAGCATGGGTGAGAAACAGGAGCTAGAAACCATTGCACAGTAGGAGATGATGGTATGAGTTGCTATTGGGGAATCGTGGTGAGGATGGCTGACACAACTGGAGTTCTGCAGTGAATGCCTGTGACTTCTTCAGAAGGAACTGGTGAGGAAAGAGAGGTGGTGGGCTAGTTTTGTGTGTTAGGAAGTGCTTGGATTGACTAGAGGTTAATGATGGTGGTGACAGGGTTTAGTGTTTATGGGAAAGAATGGTGGGACCTCTAACAAGGCAGATATCCCAATGAGAATCTGTTCTAGACCACCCAACCAGGAGACCAATTTCATCTGAAGAGGTAGATGAAATATCCTCTAAGCAGGAGAAGTCTCAGCACTCTTGTTCTTGTGGAGGACTTAAACTTACCATATGTCTGCTGAAAATATAGCAGAGAGGAAGCAGTCTGGGAGGTTCATGGAGTGTGTGAAGGACCCAGTTGGTGAGGCAGCCAACCAGGATTTGGTATTGAGTTGTCCATAGTAAATACTGCTCCTGGTCTGCCCTGAGTGCAGCTGCTGGCCCAGGCAGTCCTACAAAGTGAAATGATTGCGGCTCAACAGATGACAGTTCCCAACATTTGTTAGACTTAATTTTAACTAGTTTTTCCAGGATAGTGGAATTCTGCTTGTTTCTTTCAAGATCCATTTCAGTGAATTTGAATGATTTTCATGTCAGCCCTGTATATGCTCTTCTGAATGGTCTGTCCCTGATTTTGCTGTCTGCTGCACATTACTTACTGTGTTTATGAAACAGTCACTGCAATTTTGAGTGGTTTTTGTTTAGATGCCTTGATTTTTCTGTGTCTCTCAGTCCTCAAGTCTTCTTCCATGCCAGGCATGTAATGATACTGTCAAATTTTGAGTAATGCTCTGCATTACATGAGACACAGTTTAGTTTCAAAGACTTGTGCTGCTCATATCTGAAAGTGGTGAAATACCATCTTATATTGCTCTACGTATGAAATTCCCTTTAAAAAAACCCAAGTTATAAGTGTATATATAAATTATATGGCAGTAAAGCATGTGGCTATAATGAATATGAAGCTTGGAACATGGCAGGATGTCATTTCTTTAGGATAAGCATGTTTGAACTGCTGCGTATTTCATTTATTGTATCACTGCCCTTGTTGTGATCAGTTGTAGTGCTGTAATCTTTGCAAATGCCCGTGTAGAGACACAAGTTCCCTTTGTGTTGCTGGCTCAGGAACTCTCACAGTGGTGAATATTAAACACCTTTTGTGAGCGGTGCGGGCGGGAGACGCTCGATGTGCGGTTCCTGCTGGGAGCTGGTGGTACTGGAGGCTGGTGCTTAACTCCAGACAGGATTTCTGCAGGATAGCTGTCCCTGTGGCTTGGTGTCCTGCTGCTGGTAAGATCTCAGTGTGGTTGGTGCTGCTCTTTGTGTGTTATTTTGTGTAGTCTTTGGCTGGGAAGTGGCTACATGTGCTGTTGTAGTGGGCCAAGTTTCTCAGGCTGTGAAATGAGCGTCCAGAATAGCAGAAGACCGTAGAACTGATGTTGGTGGACTCAGCAGACATCCATTAGCCTGGCTAAAAACCCCTGTGGAGGGTGATGGTATTCTGCTTTATGGAGACTTAGTATCTGCATATCCTGGATTTCCCTGTACCTGGAGCAGACCTACTTTGTGCAGAGGGAATACCGGGCTGGAGTACCCCTAGCGTAGGGTATTTGGATTGATTTGGTGTCAGGAATAAGAAGAAGAGGCACAAACATCTGGTGAAGTATTATTTCAGGACACATTATTTTGTTATGAAATAACATCAAAGCCAGAGGAATGTGATTGGCTAAGGAAAGCTTCAAGCTGTGCGAGTGTTTTACTGAATAATGCAGGCTGGGGCTTGCTGGGGTTATATAATCATGGAGGAGAAAGGAGTTTGAGTGTGGCACGGCAAAATCAGCCGAGCTTTTCAGATGGCTAAAGATATCTGACTGCAGTCAAAGGGAACCTGAGTGAATACAAAATACTCGGATGTCCTGCTGTACTGGAGCAGCTTGTCAAATCATGCTTGTAATGGGTGGTGCAGAAACACACTGAAAAAATTCCTGCGTTTTTCTGGGTCCTGCAGTGTCTGTTACATTTAGTAGTATGCGGAATGGAGCGTGGCGCCAGCTTCTAAATAAAAATGCAGTGAAGTTTCTTTGGCCAGGATGTTGCTGACCTGCAGAACTCTGCAGTGATGAAGATGATTAAGTAGGAAAGGTCTTCACAAGCTTGTGGGGAATACAGCAAGAGGAATAGAAAGTTACCGTGATTTAAAGTGGGATTTGGTTTATATTAAAAACAAGTCTCCCTCACTTCAGCCCACCTTTTCTTACCATGTACAGATTGTCCTATAAAGATCCTAATCAATTTATAGAATATTGCAACTAAACAGTAAGGTTTGCTTACTACACAATTACTGGCCAATGTTCTTGTAGCCCATGCTTTGTTTAAAATGCTTTTGCTTGGAACAGCAGGGAGTGTGCAGGAAGAATGTTCAGAGAGAGCAGCTAAGCTGAAATGGCTTAGCAGAGCTGGAGAGCCGAGGGTGCCGATCCCCGGGTGGGGAAGGCTACAGGGTGCAGGATGACTTTGGCTGTGCCTGAGTGACACGCAGCTGCCTGGGGAGGAGGAAGCAGCCCGGCCCTGCACTGGCGGAGGCTGCATCTCCCAGCCCGGCTGTGCTGTCTCCTGGTTTGGGAGGAAGAGCTGGGGAGCGAGAGAAACATGCTGAGCAGCTGTGCCAAGAGCCCAGAGACATTTCAGCTGCTTGAATATAGAGGTGCTTTGATCTACAATGAATAAACCGATAATGCTTAAATTATGAATTCCTTTTCTTTGTCTGAAAAGCTGGATTAGTGTGGCTTTGTTTGAGCAGTGATTATTGGGCAACTTTTTTCTGCAAGGGCTGCTCAATGTATGTTTACAGCCGGGTGCTTCGGTTGTGCCGTACTGCTGGAGGGGCTTGGTGACATAAGAGCTCTCGCACGTCCTCGTCTCCTCTGCTTCAGGTTGAACTGTAAACCCTGCCGAAAACACGACCTCGACTGCCTTCATCACGATGTGGAGCTAATGATTAATGGGCAGGAGTTGTGGATGGGAAGAGGCACTAAACAGCCTTGTTATCGTTTGAGTCTGCGGAGTGGGAGCCGAGCAAAGGCACCTCTTTGTTTCTGTTGGTCTGGCAGCGATTGCAAAACGCAGCCTTGGGAAGGGCTGACGCACAGGTGTAGTGATAGGAGGCGAAGGTTGAGAGGAGCTGTTCTGCCAACACTACCAAAGGTCGCAGCCATGCCTCCCCTGGCCTTTTGTCCCCTCTTCCCAGCGCTCTGCCAGGACAAAGGTTGCTCCTCAGAGCATCTTTACCTCCATCTTGCCTTGCTTTGGTGTAAGGAAGCGCAGTGCTCTTGCCGTCTCTCCTCCCCCGGCCCTTCAGAATGTGTTTTTTCCTTGTAGCGTTACTGTGCTGCAGTGAAGCCGTGTGGTGATGCAGCACTGCAGATCTCCCTCCTCTCCCCCTGGTCTCCTCCCGGCAGCATCTGCCAAGACAGGAGCAGCTCGGAGAGACGCCAGTGGGTGCGGCCAGGCCGGATCGCTCGGCACATTGATCCTCGTGGTGGGGACCGGAGGCTGTCTGCAGTCACAGGACTGAGGCAAACCTTCCTCTTCCAGCAGCTGCCCCGGAATACTCAGGGCTCTCTCCTCCTCGGTTTTCTTTCATCTCCCCCTCTGTTTCCTTTCTCCTGCTCCCGCCTGCCTCCCTCGCTTTCAGCAAAGGCGATTGTCACAGATTATCCTCAGGGCCTGTCCAGGGTACGGGGCAGGACACCAAGGCACAGCATATATTTATGTATCTGGATAACGGGGCATTAACAGGCACTGTCTCGGAGTGCAGTGATTTAGCACCATGGCTGCAGTGCAGTACAGTAGTAACCTCCCCCATCCATTTCTTATTTAGGGAAAGAAAAATATATAACCAAAGTATACTTCTTCCAATATAAAAATTTATATTGGGAAGAGTCACACCTTTGCTAGGTGGTTTTTGTGGTATATGGGAACCTTATTATGGTATTCTGTATCCGGTCTGCTTTCTGAGTAGCATGAGCTCAGATATTTGTACATTTTAAACACATTCTGCATCTTTTGCAGCAAAAGAAAGACTGAGTTCTGTCTGTGTATGTATAATAACATGTGCATGTTAGGATTCAGAATAAGGCAGTAATTGTCAAGGTGGGGAGGAGGCAGTCCTTCAGAGCCCAGCTCTGATGTCACTGACAGGCAGTGCTCCATGTAAGGCAGGCTGTGGTGGCTGCAGTCAGAGAACAGCTAGGATTTTAGAAATATTGTTACTATTACCAGTAGTATCTTAATCTTATTCTCCTCTGAAGATTGAAGGCAAATATGGACTCCTGTTGCCAGAAACTGAACATGTTTTTTTCCTCACGCAGTGAGGAAAAAGAAAGTGTGTGTTCTAACCAGTCAGTTTAGGAGCTGTATGGTTTAGATAGGAGAGTTGGAGTCCATCTTTGTGTGCAGAGAACTGGCACTGAAACTTTTTAAAGGGTGATCCTAACTAGGATTCCTAATTACTTTCTATATTTTTTGTCTTGTTCAGTCATGGCACGACCATTTTCTCAAATAGGCTCTTTCCTGTTTTCCTTCCCTCTCCTTCCTTTCCTTTTCCCCTCTCCTGTTCTCTCTACATCTGCCACATCCAATTAGGTCATTTTTTTTCTCACATAGATTTTATTAACCATCTCCTCTATTTTCTGGGCTTTCTGAATCTTGTTTTCAAGGCAAGATAACCAAACTCAGCTTCCAAAGAGAGCACGCTTTGAGAAGCAGTTTTCCTGCAGTTCCATTTGCTATTATTTGAAGTTTTTAATTAAATAAAATACAAAGAAACGATTAGGAAATAACCAGAGCATTACAGATTAGGAAACTCCCAAGAATTAACATCCCTGTGCTGTACCCAGGGGCAGAAAGGTGACAAGCCCAGCCCTGGACAGCTGTGAGGCAGGAATGTGTCTCGTGTATGACCCTGTTTATGCCCAACAAGGCATTTTTTTCTTGGAAGAGGCTCTTGTTTGTGCACGCAGCCGTGTTCAGTGGAGTATAAACCAGGGGAAAAAAGGGCTCTAAATCCAAAGCAGGTTATATATAAGTGTAGTAGGTCAGGCTGGAATGAGAAGGCAGCAGTCAGCGAGGCAGGTTTTCAAATCGTATTTAAGGGTTAGTCATCCAACAACAATGATGAAATTGTAAGGTGTAGGAAAAGCCAGGCACGAAATCGAGGCAGCTCAGGGATCTGACAGCGTGTGTGCCTCAGCCTGGTGCTTGTATTCCCTCTCCCTGCCTGTGTGGCTGAGAACAGTTCTGCCTGTGTAAGATCTGTTTACATCTGCCCAGCCTTGCACTGCCTTTGTGCATAGAAATATTTTCACAATAATTCTTCATGGAGTTTACAAATACTTCCTGATTAGGTTTTTTATTTGTGTGTCCCTTTCCTCTATGTCGGCACATTCAAAAATACATTTTCTGCCTTTCCTTGTCCTGGATTACTGACTGCAGTTCAAAGCTTTTCCCTGTTTTGCTCAGAATCTTCAGGCTGATAGAAATGAGCACCCAAAACCTGCAGTTGTTGGCTGTTAAAACATCACAGTGCTCATCCTGCCCAGCTTGTCCTTTCTGCTGTGAGTGGATACAAGTTATTTAAATAGGTTTTTACATCTTGTTTCCTTGTGTACACAAACATGTTTGGGTTTATTTTTATTTTGCATAGACATTTACTCATCCGTAAGTGCCAGTGTTGTTGTTACTTAACATACATTACTTAGGGTGGTGTCACATTCCCTCTGGCATTTCTTAGCTCCTGTTGTGCAGCTGGGTCCAGAGTGGGGGTGGGAGGCTGAACCCCAGCAGCACCTGGGTCTGGGGGGTCTGTGCCGCCCACGTGTCCTGCAAGGGTTTGAGATCAGGAATGAGGTTTGCAGTGGAGACTGTGGGTTAAATAGAGATTGAAGTATGGAATTGCAAGTGTCAAGGTCATTCGTCTCCTAAGAAAATGGTTGGCTGTCTGTATTCTTCCTCGTGACACCATTGTGCCTCTTTAATTGTGTCAGACTAACGATGTGCAGGTTGTGACCACCTTTCTGTTTCTTCAGCTGCTGCTGCTCTGTTGCTATAAAAAGGGTGGTCCGGTGGTAGGCTCCCCACACTGTGAAAGAGGAGTTTAAATGTAACCATGGAAAGTTTAAACGGCTTTTTCCCCTCTCCAAATGGCTTTTCCTCTCTTGGTGTCTCCCAGTGATTGATTTTCCTGGCACAAGGGAAGGGTGAAGGTCTGGATGGTGATATTGCAAGAGGCAATGTTACTAAACGTGGTATTTTCCCACCAGCACTAACATATGTGCTCTCCTTTCCTTCTCTTCCAGATATGGACGTGTCGAAAGTGTCAAAATCCTCCCTAAGAGGGGGTCGGAAGGCGGAGTGGCAGCGTTTGTGGATTTTGTGGACATTAAAAGTGCCCAGAAGGCACACAACTCTGTCAACAAAATGGGAGATAGAGACCTACGGACGGATTATAATGAGCCAGGAACCATTCCCAGTGCTGCGCGGGGATTGGATGATACAGTTTCCATAGCATCTCGTAGTAGAGAGGTTTCTGGGTTCAGAGGAGGTGGTGGGGGGCCCACTTACGGCCCCCCACCATCACTTCATGCACGGGAAGGACGTTATGAGCGGAGACTTGATGGGTAAGTTCCAAGGTTTCTCTAGGCAGGTATTTTGTATTTGATATGGTGAGAAACACAAACTCGTATCTAGGGCCCCCAGATGGATTTAAAATTTTGGGAATTATCTATGTTTCCTATTTTGGGTTGGAAACGGAAGTGATTTCTATCCCAGTGGCTGGTACCTTGTGGATCCATAGAGGATGTGTCCTGCAGCTGGTTGGATATCTACCTACACTTGAAATAAGGTGGTTTTAAGATGGAAGATTTCCTTTGGCCAGCATCGATATTGGAGTTATTCTTTTCTAGAAGTAGCGATCCCATTTCTTGGATAATATTAAGGCCTTGTTGGATGTATCCCTGCTGCCAGATGGAGCTATCTTACTCTACAACATGTGGTGAAGTTCTCTGTGGAGTATCTTCGGAATACTAGAACCTAGAATTCGGTGAAAGCTTGATGCCTAGCTCTCAGTTCTCACTATGCGCAGCGGGTATGTTAATTGGATTGTCACCACAAAATTCATAGTAGACTTTAATGATGCACTCCTTGGATTCTACCGACAACACTTAGCCATGGAAATAATGCTTGGATGGAGAAGACCGAAGGCAGCTTGTGATGGTTCCATTTTGGATCTACATCATTTCCAAGTTATTGGGATTATTCTTTCTGATGGTATTGGCAAAAAGAGATGACGGACATTACTAAATTTTGGAAATTATAGTTTATTTTTTTTTAAAAGCTGGGATAAGAACTACTGCCTTGAATTTATTGGATGGTATACAGTCAAGACGCCAGTAGCCATGGGGAGTGGATTACTATCTAGTCTCTTAAAAAGCTCTCTGCTGCTCCACACTAAACATACTTTAGCTTTAAGGACGTGGTGCTAATACCCGTTTGTGGATACACCAGTGAGAAGTGACTGGGCTGGATGGTTACCAAGGCGGCCAGAGGATGCCTGCTGGCAGCAGCGTGAGGGCCCTCGGGCCTCGGGGGATCTTCTACCAGCTGCTTGATTCAGACTTAGGGCTGGAAATTAAAATTATGGATCTATTTAAGAGCCTTCTGTCTCAAGAAAGAAGTCTGGGGGTTTCAGAGTTACGGTTTCAGTTTGGGACTACTTCCGTCCAGTGGAATTTTTTTTTTGTGTCTTGTCACTAAGATTTTTTTTTTTCTTGTTGGTTCATCCAAAATATCATTTGACACCCCTGCCCATTAAGAAGGTGGATTACCCCTGTAAGAGGGGCCAAAATTGGGGAAGTTATGTTCACAATTCTCTCCCTAGATTTAATTGGGAATATAGGTCGTGTTTCCACACTTGGAAAAGGTTGGTATGTCCTGCCCTGTGTATATTAGCCCCTCTCCTAACCCAAGTCAAACCCTCTCTTTCCACTAACTCCAGTAGCACTTAGTACTAATAGATAAATGAAGAAAGCACTGTAGCCAGTAGCTGTTCAGCTCTGCTTCCTCTGTCTGTCTTCTGTGTCCTTCTCATGGATAAGGATTTGTTCTTTCTGTCAGCTCTGTAGCAGTAATGGCTAGAAAATACTGCTTTTTCTCTGACCTCATTAAATCAGCTCTCACTGATTAACACTTTGTAGGATGCTAAATGCAATCGTTTGTAAAATTGTTGATCTTGGCCCTTCAAAAGGGGAAAAAAGAACCAAAACAGAGACACATTTCTGTGCCAGATTCTGAAATAGCTTTCAAAATTCCATTGTTGCGAGCGAGAGGTAATGGCAATAGAAGCGCGACAATGAATTTCAAGCAGATATAAAAGTTAATGATATTCTCTTGCATTGGTTAAGTAGTTTTTTATATATAATTTTGAGAGAAAAAATGCAGGCAAGCTGTGAGGGAGCCTATAGAAAGGTTGATATGAGTTACAATTTAACAATAGAGAGTGAATATATTGAGAGGATTAAGGATCTAGTGATGCATTGGCGAAGGAATGGAAGGAACTTCCTGAGATGCTAATCAAAAAAAGATTCAAATCCCCTTTTCAGTTTATAAAAGATCCCTGAAATATTTCTGCCATTTGAACTAGAACTGTGATGCAGGAGTGAAGGGGGAGGCACAAGGCAGAATTGGGTTATCAGGATTCAGGGGATTGAAGTGACTCATAACAGATTCTGAAGGAAGAATCTGAGAGAGAAGGCTGGGAAAAAAAAAGGTTGAAATGTCCTTCATAACATGGATAATTAATTTTTAAATTAATTTTGGCTATCCTGACATATTTAGAATTTTTGAAGTATTTTTAAAATGTTCAGTGTAACCATTCTGGATCTTCCATTTTGTGGATGTAACTAAGACATACCATCTTGGTACTTGTCTAAATTGGAATACTCAACTATTTGTAGTGTTCCTTTATGTCAGTTTTACTGTCTCTTTATTTGAGAGATCACACTAACTCAGAACATCACCGAGCCTTTCTCAATTTAAAATGTTTGAAACGCTGAAATGAACTGGACTGTAGCTGCTGGAAAGCAGCAGTTTGTGCAGATAGAAATTCTGTGACTGCAGCAACAGTTGCAACAAAAACACTGCCTAAAAATTGGATTCCCAGTTGTTGTGTAGGGTCTTAGAATGTTCTGGGCACCTGCATCCTTGCAGTTCCAGCAATAGTAATGGAAATGTTTCTTTAGCATCCATAGCTTTTACAAGAAATGAGTGTAGCAATCTGGTCAAAGCAGAAATTCCCTCTAACAGGGTGAAATATTTTAGAACAGCAACAAGAATCCCCCTGATTTTCTGGGAATTCTCTATGGGTTATGCCACCCCTTTTGAAAGCAGCTTCTTACCTCTGGGTCATGCTTTACATGGAGGCTTTCATGGCTAGAGCCCAATTTGTGATGCCCTTTTTTGCAGAAGGATAATTACAAGAGGTCCAGTAGTAAACAAATTTTGAAAAAAAAATAATTTTTAATTCTTAAGCAAAAATGGAGAGAAAAAGAAGTTGCTAATTATGATGTCCACAAACATGAAGCTTTTCTTGTTAATGGAATTTAAAAGAAGAATAACTGAAATGAGTCTGCATGGGAAAGCAGAATTTTTTTTCCTGTGCGGGCAGGTTGCTGGTCATGAAAGCCCCATATTGCAATTAAACCAGAATGATTGCTCAGCTTGATCATATACAAATATAACTCTGGAGTCAAGTAAAATGTTTTGAAGTTTGTCATTGTTTGCTTGATAGGTTATTGCTGGTTAGCGGAGAAGCAGTCGCAGCAATAAGTCGAGTGTTGCCGTGAATGTTTGCATGATTTGCTTTTAGTTGTGCCTGCCCTTTTCTGATGCAGTATTTTTCCCCCTTCCCAAATGCAGGGCTTCAGATAACAGGGAGCGTGCTTATGAACATAGTGCCTATGGACACCATGAGCGGGGAACGGGCGGCTTTGATCGGACGAGACATTACGATCAGGATTACTATAGAGACCCGCGGGAGCGGACCTTACAACACGGGCTCTATTACACTTCCCGGAGCCGAAGCCCAAACCGTTTTGACGCTCACGACCCCCGATACGAACCTAGGGCCCGGGAGCAGTTTACATTGCCCAGTGTGGTACACAGGGATATCTACAGGGATGACATTACACGGGAGGTACGAGGCAGAAGGCCGGAGCGGAACTACCAGCACAGCCGGAGCCGGTCGCCGCACTCGTCGCAGTCCAGGACGCAGTCCCCGCAGCGCCTGGCCAGCCAGGCCGCCCGGCCCGCCCGCTCCCCCAGCGGCAGCGGCTCCCGCAGCAGATCCTCCAGCAGCGACTCCCTCAGCAGCAGCAGCAGCACCAGCAGCGACAGGTAGGTCCCTGTGCCGGGCCCGTGCGGACGTTTCCTGAGCAGGTGCTCCGTGGCAGAGCTTCGGTCGTTGGTGTAGAAATGTACAAAGGCTCGGTTGGCACCGGGGGTTCCAAGGGGAATGGTGGTGCTGTTGTTCGTTATTTTCCATGGTGGATTTGTGCAGCGTCTGTAAGATGGATGGGCAGAGCAGGGATGTACAGACACAAGGCCTTTGCTGCCTGTGTGCCTGGAGAATGGGGTCACTTTTATTTGCTTCAGTGAGAGAAAAGGCAGATTTAAGGGTCAACTACTTTTTACAGACCACACTTCAATGTGCTTTGGGAAATGATGAGTGGTATTGTTCTGTTTCTTCTTGTTTCCTGACACCGCTGACATTCTCAAGGTTGATTTGTCGCCTTCCCATTTTACCCCCTGCTGCCTCACAGCAAAAATTGTAGACTTGGAAGAATTAAAAGAAAATAATCCAAGTTTGTGATTCCTGGGGATGTGTTTCCCATGTCCTTGGTTCTGCAATAACTCTGTATTTGCATAGCTTTACAAAATACCTACAGGGAAGGTGTTAGAAAATCACTGATTTCTTTTAATAATTTTTAAATTCATGCTGAAGTGCCTCTCTGATATTTGGTCTTTTAAGAGTAAATTCCCCCTAGGAGTAGAAATGACAAAGCTATGGTTGCACCCATAAATGTTTTATGCTCTTTGGCGAAGAGCTCTGCTCTTCAGGAGGGTTTGCAGAGTTGGCAGTGTTTTCTTTGCATACCAGGTCTTTTCTAAAAATGAAAATATTCATTAAGTAAATAAGTCCATCAGTTAGTGTTTGATTTCACGAAGGCCTGGAGTGACAGAAGAAGGGGAAATGGCTTCCCACTGCCAGAGGCAGGGATGGATGGAATACTGGGAAGAAATTCCTCCCTGTGAGGGTGGCGAGGCCCTGGCACAGGGTGCCCACAGAAGTTGTGGTTGCCCCTGGATCCCTGGTGGTGTTGAAGGACAGGTTGGACATTGGGGCTTGGAGCAGCCTGGGAAGATGTCCCTGCCTATGGCAGGGGGTGGAATTAGGTGAACTTGAAGGTGCCTCCCAACCCATTCTAGGATTCTGCAGTTATCACTGTGAATGGAATTTCACATCTGGCAGAACTCTCTGAACAAGAGAATTATTCTCACAAAATCTTACCTTGAATGTTGAACCTTCTGGAAGGGTGAGATGGGCTGACACTCATGGAGAGTGCACAGAAGACAAGATGAGGAAATCAGTGTCTCCTCTTCTGTTTGCCCCACCCTCTCATGTCTAAAGAATCATGCAAGGATTTATTTACTTCTTTTAATTATTGTTTTCTACTCCTGGATTTAGAAATCCAGGTCCTGTCTCGGCTGGAGAGCAGGTGAAGATTTAAGACAAGTTTATGCTGCTTTTAACACTTATTTATTTCCAGCACCTCTCTCAATGAGAGCTTAATGCTTGAATAGAGATAATCCTTTATCAAAGATTTTTCACACTATTACAACTCAGAAAAATCTGTGAGACTTCCAGAAGTCTAAAAAATTTTACAGAAAATGTATTGAAAGGAGGGCTGGTTAATTTAAGGTTTAATAAAAAAAAAAAATCTCAAGCAGGGGAAGAAGAAAATGTCTCTACTGGTGCTTCTCTGCTCCTTGTGGAATGAGAAGGGTGTCCAAGAAACTTGTAATATTTATAAAAGTCATTGTTGAGATGCTGAGGAGGGATGAAATCCTGTTCTGAATTTGAGAGGACTAAATATGATCCCACTGGAACCAAGTTTTAAGATTTAATGAGAAGAAAAGCAGTGTCTGCTGTGCTTGAGCATTTCATTTTCTTGGCAATTTCTAGTTGTAGTAATGGAAAAATAGACTATACTCTGGGAGGAAATAAAACATTTTTTTCTTATTAATACAATAAAATCAAACTCAGTCGAGCAAGTAATGGAATCTGGTGGATTGTATACTTAATATTGAAGGATCAGTAAAGAGTTTTACATGTTTCTTAGTAATCAGATAATAAGAAGAATTTAACCCTCTCTTTACTTTGGGAAGAAAACCCCATCTGGCCTTGAAGTCTTTCAAAGCACAAGTGTTTAATTTTCAACACACTTTGAATTTAGCCATGTAAACATTAATGCCTTGTTGGTGAGCAAAAGCTGCCTCCCCCCCTTTTCCCTGGTTTGGTGCTCCCACTTGCTGTGTGATATATCCATTTTCATTTGTCTGGAGAATAATTGCTGCCTGCAATTTCTGTGGTGGTCATGAGGATTTTAGCAAGCTGGAGATTCTCTTATTGCTTTTTTATAAGTGGAAATGGCCAATTTTGTGAGGCCACGGTGTTACTAAGGTCTTAATGACACTGCATTCTTCTGAAATTTAAGAGCTTGGTCACTCCAGTCTTGTCCTGTTGGTCTCAGCTGGCAGAGTTGTGTTCCCTGCTCTGGGAAGTGCTTGGGACACATGGTGGATGGGAACTTCGTGCCAGGCACTGTCCTTCAGGAGCTGTGAAAAAGCAGCAGAAAGGTGGTGAAGGAGAAGTTTGGGTTTCCTGGCTTGTGGTTTTCAAGCACTGTGTGAAGTAAATAACACTGATTAAATTGAGTGGATTTTCCTGGACAATACTGAAGAAACATGATCTGCTTTCTTTATAAAAAACAATCAAAAAAACCCTTTATCTTGTAAAGGTTCAGAGTTTGTTATGTTGGATCTCAACTAAACTTTGCTTTCAATTGCTATTTGGAGGCCTTTGCAGGTAATGGAGCTGCAAGGGAGTAATTTAGAAACTAAAACCAGAAAAAACACATTAAAAGTAACCAGTATTCTCTGAAGTCAGGCTTTATTTGGGGTGTTTTGTGGGCTCTCAGAAGTTGCCTGTGGAGGTGAGGAAGCTGGTAGATGTGGATGGTTCCTGTGTGGATTTGAGGAGGAATTTGTGTCTTCCTGAAGTCTTTTTAGTATGAGATTGCTGGTTCCCCACCCATATTGTACAAAAGGGTTGATGGAATTTTTTTATCACCTTGAAAGAATAAAAAAGCCCTTGAAAATGATAATTTGCCACCACCAGAAGCTTCAGTTTCTCTGTTTTGGTGATTCAGACACATACCACAAATGTAACATTAGCAAACATATTTTCTGTACCGTGTAATGGAAGAAACTGGCTCTAGATGGAAGCTGGGTGATCCCATAGGAAACAAACCAGATTTTGTTTGTGCCCTGCCCAACCTCCTGGAAACATCCTCCCTGCTTTTTTTTTTTTTTTTTTTTTTTTCTTTTGTAGAAAAAACCCCCTTTTCTAGGCTGCTTATCGAGGTGCTCTAATGCACTAAAAATAATTTCTGGGCTTTTTGATTCAGTTTTGTAACGTCAAATGGCCTGACATGTGTCTTGCTGCTCCATGTGTTAGTGATTATTTTTAAAGCTTTGCTGCAGCAGCGTGCTGAACCACCCGGCGCTGAGAGTGGAGCCTTCAGCTCCTAAAATCTTTGTTGGGATAGTGTTTGAATACTTTACAAAAACCCCAGCAGAAGTGTTTGATTTCCTGTAGGTGATGTCCAGGCTGTGAAAGCCTGAACACCACATGTTCAATCTACAGATAAGTGACCTGAGATTTCCCTTGGCTTTAATTTATTTTTTAAGAGTGTTTATTCAGTTGTCTGATGTGGAGGATGCTGGGGGATTTACCAGATAAATGAATAATTTCCTATAGCATGTAATGTAGTCACCTTTAATTTATTTTTAAGAGTGTTTATTTGGTTGTCTCATCTCCAGGATGCTGCAGTTGCTGATGAATAATTAGTTAGATGACTATTTCTCTATAGCCTGTAATATGAAATATATATTGTGAAATTAAAAGAGCATTTTCAGCTTAGATACAACACTAGTTTTATATTCACCAACATCTACGTGAGCACAGTTATTCCAGTCTTCCCAAAATCAAGAAACAGGAAGAAGTTTACTTCCAGATATCTGAAAAGGGAATTTTTTTGTAATTCTGATAGCTGTATTTAAAGTTCTCATGACAAGTGGGCAAGGCATAAGGTAATTAGAGATTGATTTTAATTTTAGATTTCTCTGTGATTAAATTCATTTTGGAGCAAGGAATTACCATTGGAATGGAATATATGTGTGTCTTAGTATTGAAATAAACTTCGGAAAAATACTGCCAAGAGAATTTTAATCATGGGAAAAAAAGGCTCCCTGAAACCTCCTGTGTATTTTATTTAGTCAGGGACTTTCCTACCCTTTTTCAACAACCGAAGTGAAAGGAGAAAAAAGTGAATTTTAGTTTCATTACATAATGCAAACCTTACTCTACCATTGTCTTCATCTCCTCCTTCCTTCGTCATTTGCTGCCAGAAGTGATGAATCACTGATTTAGCTGGGATTTGGGATTTTGAGTGGGTTTGGAGATGCCTGTGCTGAGGTCAGATGAAAAATCAGGTTAAACGTAGCTGTTTAGTCTTTATTGAAGCATCTCAGAAATGGCTTTTGTCGAGGTTAAATAATTCCACATATATTTGGTATTGTAGAGATGAGCTGAAAATTTTTAATCTCTTCTGGTAGAACGACAGGGTTGAGCAGGTTGGTGTTTGTATGGGAGAATAATTAGGTTAAGATTTATTAACGAAATTAAAGATTTTCTTAGAGTAGGAAGCCTTTTCCATTATACAAAGGCAGCACTAAATCCTGTCAGAGTCAGGTGAAGCAGCTCATTCTTACGTTTATGTTCACATAAACCCGTGTGCTGCTTTAATGTTCTCTCTGTGCGGCAAAATGTGAATTAGGGAAAGGAAAATCAAAAAAAAAAAAAAAAAAAAATCCACCTCAGATACTCGCAGGTTTTTGTTACCAACTGTCGAGCGTTTTCACTTTGTTCTTCCTTGTGTTTCTGCTCGTGTCAGCCTGTGCTGCTGCTCAGCTAAATATAACCGAGACCATCCTTTAAACGTGGCTTTTTTTACCCATGGGACTGTATTGGGTTTCTTGAGATTGAGCACAGGCAGAACGTTTTCAGATGGCTTTGGAGAGATAATAATACAAAAGGCAAACCTTTATACTCGAGATATGCCGAAAAAGACGTACCTGTGCATGTGTAACCACATAAATAGATCCTTCTGTGGAAAAAAAATGTGATATATTAAAGTTCTCCTCACGGATGGTGAAGAAACAGTGTCTTCGGCGCCCTTGGGAGGGAGCGGCCGCAGCCCGCTCGTCCCTCAGCCTCTCGCCCCAGCTGCTGACAGCCCGCATTACCTCAGCCCTGGACTCGGCAATAATCTATTAAAAATGTGCGTTGCATAATAAGATTTTTATCTCGCGCCGAAACCCCGCCGCTTTCTCTCGCCTCACAGCCGGCGGAGCGCGCCCGCCGCTGTAATGGCGGCGCGGCCGCGGCGCCGCCTCACCCGGCTGCTTCGGGGCGGGGAAAGCCAATGTTTTTGAGGGAAAAGCGGGTGTTTTGTGGGGAGAAAGCGGGTGCTGGTGGAGCAAAAGCGGGTGTTCCGCCACCGCGCTGCCCCAGCAGGCGGGGGGCGGCTGTTTGCGCTGAGAACCGGTCTGAGCCGGCGGGAGCCGGCCGGGGCCGCCGCGCCGCCCCCGGGGCGGGGCCGGAGCCCCGCGGAAAAACACCGCGATTGCCACAAAAAAAAAAAAACAAAACCCCAAGCCAACCCTTTGAAATAATAATAAATAAAAAATAGATTTCCCCCCCACCCTTAGCACCGGAGCTGCTCTCCCTCCTGCCTGAAGGTTTTCTCTTCACACAGCACAGGGAAACGAACTAGCAGCGCCTGTGGCAGAACTGGCTATGAGGGGGGAAAACCACCCTCTTTCCCTCTCAACCAATTTTAGGTCATTTATTTATTTTTTTTTTTTAACCTTAAATGCTCTGCTTGCTCTAGGAGCTAAGCACTGGTTTCCTTGCTGGAGGAATCAGCCCCAAAAAGGGTGATTTTGGAGCCTTCCCCAACATACTAATACTGTCTCTGCCATGATTGGACGTAATTTCAGAATAAAATAGAAATTCTATCTTTGTTGGCCTCTCTGGAGACCCCCCCCCCCTTACATATAAATAGACAATAAAATACTTTAAAACGTTATAACCAAGAGGGATTTTAATTTCTTTTTTATTTAGTACTTAATTTTCTTGGCATGAGCCGCCCAAAAAAAAAAAGTGGACATTTGGCTGCAATTAATACCCCCCACCACTGCTGCACTCCCAGTAATAGTTGGTAATTGCTGGCTCTAAATGACAAGGCAATTAAGCTTCTTCCTAAATGTACAGAAGTAGGTGTTTATCTAAATCTGAGCTGTCAGGCTTTGTTTCTGTGTCTGGCCTGGAAGCTCAACTGCTGCTTTCTGAAAGTGCATTTGAGTCTTTACAGGCAGAGAAAAAAAAAATCTTTTTAAAAATTAATATCAGGAAATGAGTCTTAAAAATATGTCATGTTGTGGATGGGTGAAGTGGAAATTGCCCTAGAAAAATATTTCTGTTTTACTACTATGATAACTATTTTGATAATTTCAAATTACTTTATTGT
Source organism: Erithacus rubecula (assembly GCF_903797595.1). Lineage (NCBI taxonomy): Eukaryota > Metazoa > Chordata > Aves > Passeriformes > Muscicapidae > Erithacus > Erithacus rubecula. The sequence goes on from NC_136676.1 coordinate 803,965, forward strand.
TGTTAAAGAGATTTTTATTTTTATTATTTCAATGCTGTAAAGGTTTCTTGCAATGAGATCACAATCTTTGCTAGACAATATCAGGATTTGTGGCACCTGATTCCAGACTCTCGGTGAACTTTCCTTTTCTTCAGCTGGGAGAGAAAGGTCTGGGTGTATAGATGTGTGTTAAAAACTATATTTTTAAGTCACCCCTGTACTGCTCCAGGTCTGTGGGAGTCAGTGTCTGGTGTGAGAATTCACAATTTCATGTGTTCTTAACCTCCTTTTTTGGAAATAGTGGGAAAAACATGAGTTATGTTGACAGCACTGCTCGTACCAGTGTTGTGGGAGACTTCGGGCTGTTCCTTAAGTCCGTGGGAGCTGCTAAAAATTGCTGTTTTCCCAAAGGTCAGGTGCTGTTGGATTGGGTTTGACTTTGGGGTTGTGCGTGCACATATTAACAAAATGGTCACTTCTAATTGCGTTTTTAAGGCTTTGATTTCCTTCCAAGTATTTTGCTTAATCATCTTGAGTAGGCTGAGGGAAGGAAAGAATTAGCTGAGGTCAGGGAAGTTGAAGCTGCCTGTGTTACTTCTCAGAAGCCTTACTTAGTCTGAGGATCCTGGAGGCAGGAAGAAATGTGCCTCATATTCTCTTCCTGCTGCACACTGGGAGAGCAAGGGGAAACCAACCCCGAAAAGCCAAGGAAAACAGGGAAATGTGTGGTGCCATGGGCTGTGGTGGCTGCCTCCCTCTGCATGAGTGGTCCAAATTCCCCTTTTTTTGAGAGACACACACGGTTGCATTGCAAATCGTGGCTAAAATAGATTAGAGGCATCATAGTCTGGAAGTGCTTATCTGCAGTGATGGTGGAGTCAGCTCAGGTGGAGACACAGGCAGGCACCAGAGGTGGGGGAGAGGATCCCTGTCATACAGACCTTTGGAATAGAGGGCAGTTTAATAATTTCTAATGAATATTCATGTGGAGGGATGCATAGCAGAAGAGGAAGGCTGTATTGAATTCTTCTTGAAAATATGCGAGTCATTGCAATGATCAAAGGAAAAATCCAGCCACTGCCTGGGCTCAGCCATATGTGTTCCAATTAAAGCCTAGACACCACGTCCCTTTGGACTTGCAAATACAGTGATTTATTGGGGTTTTTTCGTTTGTTTTGTTTTTTTCCCAAAGAGGATGTTTCTGTTTCTGCCAGAGGCGTGGATGCAGAAGGAGAACCTTCCCCATAAAACCTGAGGGCTGGGAGAACAGGTCTCCTCGAGGCATATCAGTGTGATCCACCATTAATGTTACAATCTCTGTGGAACACCTTGTACTTAAATAAGGTCATAGGGATGGAAATTAATGGTGAATAAGCCTTACTGGGGAAAAAATAAAAAACAGTATCATCCCCTAAAGTCTGCCCATTGAATTAACCATGTACCTGATGTGCTCAACTTTGCCCTTATCATCCCGGCATCGAGCACTGTCCGGCCACGACGTCGTGACTGCCGAAAACCTAACGATGGCATCAAGGGTTTAAGTGCAAAAGCTTCTTAGCAGGAGATTAGGGATCCCACTCCAGATCCTTGAGGTCAGCTGGTAATACTGCTTGGAGAGGAGAAGGCAGTGTGGCTCTCAAGTGGAAAATCACAGGCTCGGGAGAGAGGTGAGGGTTTCAATGTGTTCTGTAGAGAAGGAAAAATTTTTATGTGTTGGGACATGGTCCGAATTTTTTTTAAATCTTCAAGGGAAGCTGAGTTTGCAAAAGGAGGAGCAGAGAGGGGTGCACTGTGTAGATGCCATGTGAATAAAGTCTTTGCATAATTATTCATTAAGTGCCTGATATGAGAACAAAAATAGCTTTGACATTAAGAAACAGGACTTCTCTGTGATCCCTCCTCACAAGAGGGCCGTAACAAAGATAGGGGACCTGTTCTTTTGTTTCCTTGTCCTTCTGGCCATGAGTGCACTCTGCTGTCTGGAGAAGTGAGATGTGGAGCTTTTTAATTCCTTCTCTTTGAGAAATGTCTGGGCTTCAGTGCTCAGTTGCTTTATTTAGCTCAAAGTGATGGTTTTGGCTAGAAGACACTTGGAAATCCAGGAAGGCAGGAAAAGTACTTCTTGGAGAATCCTTTCTGTGAGCGGGAAGTGGTTTTCAGGGCTATATCCTCATTTCTTCCATGGCTGTGGGATGTTCTCTGCAGATTCTGGAAATCATTGGTTTTATACCTGGGCAAAAATATGAGAACCTCATCAAACAGTTAAAAAATCAAGAATAATTAAGACACATCTCCAGCAGATCCTGGCTCTAAGGGCATTCACATATTTATTATCTTTCATCCATTTGAGAGCAGAGAGCTTTTCTGGTGTGATAAGATGTGAAAGAGAGGCACTGTTATCCTCCTGAAAGTGAATTCTCAAGAATGCCCGGCCCCAGGTCCCCGTGGGCAAATGGTGCCTGGCTGGGCTGAGTGAGAAGCAGAGTGTCCTACTTACTGTGGCTGCTACAGGTCTGACCTCCTTGGATCATCTGACACCTCGTTGGGTAAGAGGTTGCTGCAAGATCTCAAACCCTCAAATTATGTAAGATTTACACACTTGCTTTGAAGTTGGTCCCTCCCTTCCATGTTTGTTTACTGGCTGGTGTGTCCTGTTGGATTGTGAAGGATGAATAGTCACAGAAAGGAAGCAGTTGGGTTAGTACAGATTTTCTATTCCTCTTCATTTTCTAAACGCGCGCGGAGCTGTGCTTATCCCTGCTCCGGAGTCTGGGAATACACCGAGGACATCCTGCGCCGCTCGGGGCTTTACTGGGTGAAATTTTCTGTTTGTTTGTTTGTTTTTGAGATGCAGAGAGGGAGGAGAGGCTCATTCTGTTGCTAGAGGAGAAGCAGAGGTGGTATCTAACAGTTGTCTTAGGAGTTGATGTTGGGTTTGCTTTTTAATACACAGTTTTCCTTGAACTCAGAGAAATGGTGGAAAAAAGGAAGGTGCTTAATTAATCCTGTGTGGCTGCCATGGTTTGGGAGTTTGAAAGCACTGGCTCCTGTAAGAGAAGTACACAGGCTTTGCCTGTGGGAATTCCTCAGAGGACTTTTCTTCTGTCCCATTTTCTCCCCTGTGCCAGCCGAATTGCCTCGTGCTGCTCCTCCTTTCCCAGCTGCTGCTGTGTGGGGTGGGGGCCAGGGCTGCACAGGCACTCGGTCCAGGGAGGTGTAAGGCATCTTCTTCTGGACTTCCCCCTACTTTTGAATTTTTCTCACAAATTTAGTTCTCACCTGTGCTTTGTGATCCCTGGTAAGTGCAGTGGAACTGACCCAGGCTTTTGAGAAAGAGAATCTGTGGCCTTGTGATCCTGTGTGGAGATGTAATTGCTAAATCTGAATAAATTCCATGGAATTAAGTTACAGCAAGGTGCTTTTTCAGAAGTTACTCTTAAGTGGCAGACACTGTCATATGATACGGGTTGTACTGGGTTGGTTTTGGGGTTGTTTTTTTTTTTTAAATTTGGGTTCTAAGCCTGGCATTACTCTCCATGGTTGCTCAACAAAGTAAAATCACGTTCTCTCCCCCAGCCTATTGCAGATCCACAATAGGTACTGTGGCTCTTGACCTATTTCATACAGACATTTTCTTTTGGGTTTTATTTTCATTACTTCAGTGTTTTCTACCCATGTGAAAGCTCACAGAAAGTTCTACTTTTAGTTGTATTTTTATTTGCATGTGGGCAGCAAAATGAAGTAATTCCCAAATATAGTCTTAGCCAAGAGATCCATCTGTTCCCTGCATTTTTAAATGGCAAATTAATCCTTAGCATAGAACTCAGATGTCTTCTCTCTATAATTTATGCTGCCTGAGATCACAGAAATGACTTTTTTTTTTTTTTTCCCGCAGGCCTTCCATTTTAAGTAGTCCTTTACTCCAGAACAACAGCTCCCATTCTGGTTTTACAGAGCTCTCCCGTGATTCTTGCAGTCACTGTTGTTGGTCAAAAAGAGGACATATAAAAAAATCCCTCCAAAATTATTCTTCCCTTCATCTCTTTGGTGTTTCTTTGAGAGGCTGTAGAAGATTCTATTAGAATCTTAAATGAGAAAGAGTATTTTATGATTCTCTTTGAAAAACATCATTGATAAATGGATTTATTTTGGATGGGGAGCTAGGGTTGATCTGTCCATTTTAGTTTGGATTTCTCTCTTTGGACAATAGTTACCATTTTTAGAAGTACTAAACTTCCACGGTGTTATCTGCCATAAAGGGAATTTCTATATTAAGCTCTGCATGTTCCCAAATTTACTTAAGCAGCATTGTAGCTCAGCTGTGTATCTTGGCATGCCTTCCATTGCAGCTCCATCCCAGGAACAATTCTGTTTATAGGAGAGGATGCACCATTTCAAAACTGCTCCAAACCAGGAATTTCAACAAATGGTGTTTTGTGTATTGCTAAAAAAACCCAGTGCCTTGGGGTGGGAGGAGACCGTGCATGCAAATAGTGCCTGGCTTGGGTTTTTTAAGGCAAGGTGTGGTGCTTTTCTAAAACATAAAGACACAGTTAATTCTATGGGACTGTTTGTCATGGTCTTCTAGTAGCTTTATGTTCAAAAGTAACTGCAGTAACCTGGAGGTGAATCAGTGTTAGGGCTTTTTTTTTCTAGCATATATCTGACAAAGGCTTTTCTTCTGAAAGGTGCTCAGTGCTCAACACTTAATCAATGCCAAATGGTTTTAAAATTGTATTTAGGAGTGTTTATTCCCAGGAATTCATTTGACAGGGCTCTTAAGGCAAAAGTGATTGCTTTTTTCTCCTTGAGTAGATGGGTAGTAGCCTACTTGGATGCAGTGGTGGTTGCATTTTCAATGGCACTTCACTCTCCTGGCTCATGGGCAGCACTTGTAGTAGAGTTAGATGTTTTTTGCTGGGATGCTGATTAGGTCCCTTCATGAAAGCAGTGCAGTTGTTGAGGAAACTGCCTTTAAATGTTGGACTTGATGATCATGGAGCTGTCTTCCAGCTTAAATGATTCTGTGTTACTGTCTTTATATTTTGAAAAGACTTGGCCACCCATGAGCCAGAAGATCAAATTCCTCTGCCTGTTCCCTCCTTGATTCACAGAATGACCTTGGGCAAAGCCTTTGTCCTCTTCATACCTTCCTTTTCCATCTGCAGTGGGTGTTAAGACAGCCTCCCATGAATCTGGTATCAAAATACAGCTTTTGTCCAAAGATGTCATGTGCTCTGAGGTGTCAGTTACAAAATACTAATTTAGATCATCAGCAGATAGGTGGCAAAAGTTCTTCCCTTTAACACAGTTATGCTGCTTTTTGGCTAACTTTTGTCTGATCCATGCCTGGTGCAGCAGCTCTTCCTCTGGCATGTCCTGGCAGTACTCGGAATAATTTGGAGCATGGCTGGGGGAGCTGGGAGTTCTGGGTGGCTGTAGTGGGACTTCTCACGAGGGAGCTTGACCCAGGGCTTCCCTCTGTGAAGGTGATGCTAAACAGAGGCTCATCCTGCTCCCCATTCTCACACCCACCTTCTTTCTTACCTCTTTGCATTGGTGGAAGTTTAATTGTGGGAAAGCAGAGCTGAAGAGCTGCTTTGTACTTCACCCTCAAGGCCTCAGTGACTTTTATCTTTGCCAGCGCCGAGCTCCGTCACCATGGCCATTTGCTGAGAAATCATTTCCTCTGGCTTCCCAGGGTTTCTTTTGGAGCATGAGCAATCCCACTGTTCCCTGGGAGCATCCATGGTTCAAAGAAGGATTGGCTGGGCAGGCAGGTAACTCCAGCTGCTCTCAAATTCAACACCAAACCCATCCACATCCGAGCCACCAGCCAGTGTGGGGAGCACAGGGACTGAACAGCTGTGGGAAACTGTTGTCAGTGCTGAGTCAGCTCTTTGCTCCAGAGATAGGACAGTGTGTTTGTAACCAGCACTTTTTTTCCCCCACGTTAGTGTTTTTAATTCTTGGATGTACAAAGTTCAAGCCCAAGGACAGGGGGATGTAGGTCAAGGAGCACGGTGGCAACACCGACTGTGGGTTGGACAAAGTGTCCTCAGCCAGATGGGGATTAATATAAACATAGATATTTTTAGCAATCATAATGGGTTATTTAGTTGCAGGGAAGAAAGAAAAGGAGCCCAAAGCTGTCTGGAAACTCTGAGGACTGCAGGGGTGGGTGGTTCTGGGGGTGGGAGCAGTCCATCCTTCTGAGCAGCATCTCCATCTTCTCTGTGATTCATTTCAGACTTTCATCAAATATCAGGTGTCAGACATCAGGATAAAACAACTGATGTAAATATATTGATATATATTTATATGTGGCCTGTCACAGAAATGCAAATGGAATGTTAATAAGCCACTCACTTGACTTGGGATGAATATATGCTAAATAGTACCTGGTGGCTGTGTCTTCAAAAACTTGCTGGTCAGAGACTGAAATAAATACTGCAACAGTGTGTGTTAGTTGGCCATGTAAAGGACATGGAGTTGTCATGGTTGTGTTGCTTTCCCATGGCCTTTAAACATCATTTAATTTTATTTCTTTGGATTTAGGATTCCAGCCCAGTAGGAGATCACTGAAGTCTTCTGTCTGGCCCTGGTAAAGCAGAAGAAGTTAAGGGAAGGAGGATGTCCTCATTTCATTAGTGTGCAGTACTTAATGATCTCTCTTCAGAGCTGTAAATGCTGGTTTTATCTGTTGCATGTTTTTTGTGGCTGTTTTTGTTTCCGTGCAGCAGGTCTGGCCTTTCCCTGCTCTCGGTGGATTGTTTTATCATAGCTGAGTGCTGCTAAATACTGCAGAGTGTGTGACATGCACAAACCAAAGTTCTTTGGGCAGCAAGTTCTCAGCGGCTTGAACGGGTGCCAGGAATGTCACAGAATCACATCCTGGCAAGCTTTAGCTCCGGAGGGGCCGAGGCTGGGGTGATGGGCACAGGGTAATTGCACTGAGGGAATGTTTAGGTGGCTTTCTCTGCCCTTCCTCTAATATCTGTATTTCCAGTGGAAAGCCTTGCTTGCATATGGAGGAGTGGGATTCAGGTTCTTTGTGGTTTCCCTGTGTGGGCTGAACCCCTTCAGCACTCGCCTGCAGTTGGCACAATGCGGCGATGGCTCGTTACCTCTTGATCTCTTCATACAAACCAACCTCAGAGGTCAGACTGGGTTTTCTGACGTCTTCAGGTTCAACAACTCCTTTGAACGAGGGAAAAACCCTTCATATTTATTTCCGCAGGTGTGTGAAATGGTTTTTTTCCCATACGAAAACCCGCGTGTGGGACGTGTCGTGTGTACAGAATGCTACAGAGCAACTGCCTTGCTTGGTTATTTAGGTCTGTGTTGGAATCAGTTCTGATAAGGATTTGCCTCGCTGTGTGCCCGGACCTCTGGAATTTTCATTGTGGTTATTCCTGCCCATGGCAGGGTGTTGGAATGAGATGATCTCTTGGGTCTTTTCTAGTCCCCTTCTGGGATTCCTGCTTGAGTGTGGCAGAAGAGCCACCTGGATTGTTGGATTAACAGTGGTGTCAGGAGTTTTGTGGGAATGAGCTTCTGCTGTTCTTAGGGAGGAACGTGTGATTTGATGTGCATTTTTTACTTAGGTGTGTGTAGAGAACAGGGGAAATTCTGGTTAAATATCTTCTTAGGCTCGTGTAATATCTATCAGTAGGTCAGAAATACCAGTCTGTAATCGCCCTGTGTATTTATTGTCCAATATATCATTTTTCATCCAGAAGTCAAAGTGTTTCACAGGCAAGGATCTTTTAGTCCACTGCTAGGATGGAATGCAGTGCATTTTTAGGCTTTTATTTTAAGCAGTTGCCATGAAATTTTTCTGGGTGTTGGCTGGCAGTAATCAGATCTTTTAAATTATTCCCAAACAGCACATTCAGGAAACTTGGAGCAATTTCTGGTGCTGTTTTCCCAGGCTGAGGAAATCTAACCAGCAGGTTTTTTCCAAAGCCTGTAAAGTATCCCCAAGGCTTTGTATCTTCTGGATAGAGCTCATCATACAGCACTGTCACTGCTGGTGTTTTCTGCACAGAGATCATCTACAGTGACTTAACTCGGATCTGGAAAGGGTGGGACAGGGAGGAAAAACCAAGGGTTCCTGTTGCTTCTGTTCAGAGATGCCTGAACGTTAACTTTGGATTTCCTGACCTGGCTTGGGAATCTGTTGCTGACATCAGCCGTGAGAATAACCCGCCTGTCAGCAGGGATGGAGCCTGTCCTCAGCAGATCTTTCTAGGAGATAATCTTCACTCGGAGATTATTCTGACAGGGTGTTGAGTCGAGCTGAGCCAGGCAGAGTTCCTGATTTCAAGTTAATTTTGGCAGGGAAAAAGTGATCATTCTTCATATTTCCTGTAAAAAAGAATAATCCTGGATTCCTCAACCAGGTCTGATGAAACAGTTTTTGGAGGCAGCTACAAAAAATGTCCAATATTAATTTTTTTATTTTTCACAGCTGATGTTTGCAGAGATTTTAAACTGCTTTTAGGCGGCTTTGGTTTTTAACTTGCTGCAGCAACAGAGGTTAGAATCATGGAGTGACAGAATAATGGAATGGTTTAGGTTGGAAGGGACCTTAAAGCTCATCTCATTCCACCCATGCCGTGGGCCAGGGACACCTTCCACTACCACAGGTTGCTCCAAGCTCTGTCCCACCTGCCAGGGACTGGGAAGTCACAGCTTTTCTGGGCAACAATAGGTTGGTTTTGTTTTGCTTTTTTAAACCTGCATTGGCAGTTCAGCGCCTGCAGGATGTTAAAGCTTCCCTCTGCTTTATCCTCCACGGTGGACGCCGTGTTTCCAGCTTTGTTTCCAGCCCTGTTTCCTGCCTGCTGCTCATGGGGAGTCCCCAGCCTGCAGCTGACTCACCGCTCTCAAATAAATCAACAGGCAGAAATGACAATTGTGCCACATTTTAAAATTGCAGGAGGGTGGAGGGCAGGTTGTGAGATCCCTTGATTCAGCGGCGCTGCCATTGTCGAGAAGCAGCAGGTCTCCCGTTCCATCGACAGGCTTGGAGCCTCTCTTTTATCTCCTTTTTGTGGGAACAAAAGACAGCTGGCTTTGTGTTCTCCGCTCAGTGCTTTCATTTCTCACACGTAAACCCATTGTAACTTCATCACTCCTAGACCTGCAAACTGGAATTGCCTGAAAATGAGAAATTTCTCTGGAAATTTCAAGGAGTTGTTTGTGGGATACCAGGATTTGAAATGTCTTTGCATTTGTAACTGAGCATAGGAAAATTCTGTGTGCTAAATGAGCTGAAAGGTACTGAGACCAGGAATGGGGCCCCATCATCCTCGTGAATCCCTTCTGACACAGGATATTCAGTGATTCCATGAAACCACGGGTATTTGGGTCTGAATCCCATTGCTGGATTCTTACGTGAGTCTTTGGGAATCAGCCCATGTGGATAAAATTTAGATTGGATTCCGAATAAAATTAATCTTGATGAATGAAGAATAGATACATAGGTAAATATTTTAAGTTATGAATAGATTCTATCATGCCAGATGAAAAATGGATGCATAAATAGTGTGAGTAGAAGCACACATCATTATATACTCATAGGTAATTGTGGAATGCAGATAAGTGTTTTAAAAGGGCTTGTAAACTACACCTGTAGTAAAGTGCATGCGTAAGAGGAAGATTTTGTGTCCACTCCTTGTTTAATTAAGAACAATCTCATGTTTGAGATTTTAAGAGCAATCTTAATTGCTCCATTTGTCCATCTGATTTTGCTGACTGTAAAATGCAAATATCATTTTTCTTCAATGCTGTGATGCCGTAGAGTGAAACTGATTTTAGACTTACCTGGGCTGGACAAAAGAGCATCTGAAATGCTGGTTAAATACTCAGACTCCTCCCCAGTGGTCCCACGTTCCCAGGAGAAGTGCAGAGCACGGTGGAGGATGTCGGAGGAGCCGTTCCCAGCTCCCTCCCGGCACCACGCGTGTGTTGTGACAGCTCAGGAGATTAGTTCTGCAGCGTGCTGGCATTCTGCTCTGCTGACTTTACAGGGATGTGGAAGAGCAGGTTTTCCCGTGTTGGGAAAAGGCTTAGTGCCAGAGCACGCTCTGCTTCTGGAGAAAATCACCCCGGGTTTAATGCTGGTAGCGGAAGCCCAAAATGAAGTTATAAAGCTATTTTTTTGCCATTTTTGGCCTGCCCCAAAACCTATTGATACTTGGAATACTTTTAAGGGGGAGATAATCAGAGCTGTTGTTTTATCCTATTATATTACTGTGTTAAAATTTCCTTAGCTCATTCTAAAATCTTTATGAGCCCACTTTTGCCAGAATTTTTAATAACTTATTTTCTGCATTGGCAATGAGTGGTTGTTTTCAAAATTACTCACAGGGAAAAGCAAAGCCATATTCTCATTTTAATATTCTGGGAACTTGTTCCTGAGCAGCTTTCAGGCTTCAGATCTGTATATTTTTAAAGCTGAAAAAGAGTTGTATTTTGCTGCTCAAGACTCTACATAATTCCCTGTCAGATGCTTTATTTTGATTGTGCTGTGAGCTATAACTGGGTGACACAGCAGCTATAATTAACTCTTCCATCATTCTCCCATTCACAGAACATCAAACCTTTGACTTACTTTTGAATTATTATATCCATGTTTCTTCAGTTGGAAAACTGATGGGGATTTCCCTAAAGAAAGGGGAGATTATTCTTGCTATCATTGTTTTTCTTGTCTAAAAATAGTCAGGAAATAATGACTTTTTTTTTGCTGCAATGTCTCAAAGCCTTGCTTTGCTATATGGACACATATCCCTAAAACTCCCTGGGGAAGTGGAAGTTACCAGCATGATCCCTGTTTCCCAAAATTGCACAGAATTCATGCTCCTGTGTAGAATTTATCACCCTGTTACACTGCTGTGTCATCACTTGGATATCTAAGAGTGTTATCCCGAGATAATACTTTTTTTCTAGTGGAATGCTGTGATTTTAACAGTATGTTCCATATTTTTAACATTCTCATAAAAAAACCCCAGACTACAAAAACAGCCTGTCTCCATTCTAAAGCACTGCTCAAATCAATTCAGTGCTGCCTCTTGCTCGAGATGTGATCACAGCACACTGGAATTCCAGAGGCTTTGGGACTATGGGCATGGGCATTGAGATGTGAGAAGGGGAAGAGGAAATGTGCACAGGGCACAGGTTCTGCAGCCCTGAAGTTCTATTTTAGCCTTCTCCAGGGACTGCTGACCACGTGGAGCTGCTGTCAGCTTGGGAATTATTTTCACTTTCTCCCCACACACATTCTCTGCCCTATATCTGTGTGTTTAAAGAAGTTTCTCTGTTCTTTGCCAACTTATTTCCCACTAGCAGGCAATGGCTGATGTTACCCCTATAGAACACTGAGGGCTTGTTCATGTGGAGTTGGGTTTGTTCTTTTCCCAAAATGCTATAGAGAAGAACTTCAGTTTGGTGATTCAGTGGAAGGGCAGAGGGAATGGGATAAAGATGCGGAGGAGATGCTTCACTGTTCACTTCAGTGATTAAATAATTCATAATGAAGAGGGCACTAAAGGAGGGTGCACAGGTGAGACAGAAATAAAGGCAGTTTACCAATTTGGCAGAAGAATGAGGCTGTAAAGGGACATCTTGATAGTGGGAGATTCATTGCTGGAAAACAAGGGACTGTAGCTGGGAAGGGAAATGTTATTTATTATCCATGAAGTGAGAGGTTGGGTGGTGCAGGGCAGCCACCCTGGGGAAGGGCAGGGCAGGAGGAAGGGCTCAGGTTTTCACTCTGTTCCTGGCATGGGTTTATTTTCACTCCTCTCCCAAAGTGATGCTGAACTTCCTCCTCCAGAGCTGAAGGAGTAGGAGGAGAATGTGTGGGAAAGGCACCAATGTGTGAAGTGGCTCGATGGGATGGGAGGGTTGTAATGAGAGGGTGAGACCAGCAGCAATTTCTCATGCTTATTATTACTTCTGCATTTTTGACCCTTTTTGTTGTGTTTTATTTTGGTCTGGCCAAAAGGTTTTTATATCCTTCTGAATAGTTTGTAAGTATTTTGGGACAGAGATTGTCTTCTCTTCTGTGCCTCCAAATATAATGGGGGCAGAGTCCAAGGGCTTTTGGGAAAGTGCCATGGTGCTTGTTACACCAAGATGTTCAGAAAGAAAACCAGGTTTTTTGAAGGATTGAACAAAAACACACACAAAAAAGCAGTAGAAGAGCTCACAAAATCAAATCTTAGAAATGATTAGAAGCCTGAAATGGTTTCTCTGAAAAAAGAAATGGAAAAAGTAAGTGGTTTAATGGCAAGAAGGTTTGTAAGAAGGGCATGAAATATTTAAGATAAGAGAAAGATAAACTTGAGTTTCGTTTTTCTAATATGATGTGGAGAGGAATATAAAAATTCAATCAAGCAGAAAATTTCAGACTGACAGGGTTATTTTAGTACGTGGCACATCTCCCCCCCCTCCAGCCTCCAAGTTAAAATTCCAGCAGAATTTTTTTGAAGTCTTCTCGTGTAATGGAGATGAGAGTCTCCGGGGTTATGTCAGACAAAACTATTTTTAGCACTGTTCTGAGCCCTCGTGCCTCGGGGAAGAAATGAGCCACTGAAGCAGGATGACGTGTCCCCACTGGGCAAGCTTTAATAACATTATATTCTCTGAATTTCTGCCTTTCCTCGGAGCATCGAATGGTCCTGAATCCATGGATTAGGTTGACTGCCTCTGTGATCTAATATGCAAATCCTCTTCCGCTGTAGTTATTGTTTATTAGAGGTGTTCTTGGGTCTGAATTCTTCGTATCCTGAAGTTGGAGGTTCAGGCTGAGCCTGGAAATAAACAGTGTTTGCTGGTTTGTAGAGAATCCTAGAATGGTCTGACCTGGAACGGATCTGTAAGATCATCTTCTTCCACCCTGGGCTGTGGGGTGGGACAGGGACATGAACATCCCCATCTGTCCAGTTTATTCCCAAGCAGTTGACCAAAATACTTGCTGTGATTTTCACACGTGGTCTCTTTGGAGTACAGATCTTTTCAGGGAAGATGCCTGAGAGCACAATAATATTTCTTACCTGTACATGAGAGTGCCGGGAGGGATTTTAAGACATTGTCAGACCGGTGCATCCTCTCTGTATTTTTCCACTCTTCCTACACAGCTCCTGAACTGGTCCAACATTGCATTACACTTAATCAAATCTCCACCACTGTCAAGGATGGGTAACAGGAACTCACTGACATTTTGCCCATATTCCACTTTTCTACCTGTCTCCTCTGGGGACTTTGGAGGGAAATATTGGTAGGAAGACTCTTAAATTCCTGTGAATAGTGGGTGGCAGCACAGAAACAGAATCAGGCACGAGAGTGAGGAAGGCCTGTAGATGAGCAGAAACTCTGGAATCCTGCTTTTTTAGTAAGATAATAATTTCCTGGGTGATTTTGCTCCCTGCACTCACCTGTCCTTCCCCCTGTGCCATTCCCAGCAGTGACTCCAGCAGCAGCTCGAGCGACGAGTCCCCGGCGCGCTCGGTGCAGTCGACAGCCGTCCCCGCGCCCGCGTCCCAGCTGCTCCCGTCACTGGAGAAGGATGAGCCTCGCAAGAGTTTTGGCATCAAGGTGCAAAATCTTCCAGTGCGCTCAACAGGTAAATTCACTTGGGAGAGGAGAACGGGAAAAACGTGTTGGGAGTGGTGGAATAACTTGTACCGAGTCTTTGACACGCGGCAGCCACGTGCTGCCTCTGAGGACGGGATTCTCTCCCTGCTTCTGCCTCAGTTCTTGTGTGACAGTGGGAAAATTACTTAATTAGTGACCATCTGTGAGAAACCCTGCTGGTCCCAGCTCCAAGTACTGGGCATTTCCAGCTCCTGGAACTGGTGCTTCCAAGTGGGCTTTCCCATGGAACAAACGACACATCTCCATTTTTAACTTAAAACTTTGGTTTTTTTCTCACTCTGCTTCACTTTGTTTTTTAATCCAAAAAGTTGAGAGTTTTCTGTTGCAGTTTGAGTGCTTTAAACCCCTGAGCATATTTGTAAAGGCAATGCATATTGCATGGAAAATAACCTAGGAAACCATGTGCTGAGGAGTGCCCATGATTGCTCCCTGTTCCCTGCTGAGCACAGGAGAGATTGCACAGGAAAAATCAGCATGGAATCAGTTGTGAAACAGTTTTAATGGAATTCATGGATGCAGAAGCACTGGCTGAGCTAAAATAATCTGTTAATCTTGTGAGCAGAGTACCTTATGTGTTGGTATCTTTCTGTAGATTTAATGCATGTCATATTCCTGAAAGGACACGATGCTGAGGTCAATATCCCACCCATCCCAGACAGATTGTGTGGGCCTGAATCAGATTCTGCAAAATCTGATGAGTCTGCCTGGTTATATTTCTGGATTGACTGAACTGAATGCTGTGTGACTCCAGCCTTCATTCCGGATATCTCATCCCAGCTGTGCTCAGTATTCCTGTAGGATTTTTAATCAAGTATCCCTGTTATTTCTTCACCTGGAACTGAGTGAGTGTCTCTTAGAAGCAAAAATCATCCACTGCCAGCTTCAGCCGTGTAAAACCTCATGTGTGTAGTTTCTTGGATTTAAAAGAGAAAGATCAGCCAGAACTTTGGACGTTGGCAAAATTAACATCCCAAATTAAGGAGGACGCTCATCTGATCACTGAGTTAAATGGGTTGAAGTCACATTTCATAAAGACAGTCAGAGTTCTTCATGTCTTTTATGGTGTTACTGAGTTGGTAGAAGTTGTGTTTCTGTAGTATTAATGCTTCTTTGTTGGTTTAGATACAAGCCTTAAAGATGGACTTTTCCACGAATTCAAGAAGTACGGGAAGGTGACGTCAGTGCAGATCCATGGCGCGTCTGAGGAGCGCTATGGCCTCGTGTTCTTCCGGCAGCAGGAGGACCAGGAGAAAGCACTAAATGCCTCCAAAGGAAAGCTTTTCTTTGGCATGCAGATTGAAGTCACAGCCTGGATAGGACCAGGTAAGGTCCACACCCTTCTCCCATGGGACTGTTTCGGGTGTGTTCAGGAGCTGATGTAAAGAGGCAGAATAGAAGTAGGAAACGTGCTTTAAAGGAACTGGGAAAATGCCACAATAAACTCCAGAGCAAAAAGAGTGGATGCTCTTAGATCAATCAATGAGAGAGTTCCAGTCTTAAGCCTCAGAGAAGGAAAGCTATCATCCTCCCAAGCAGTGGGATCTGCTGGAAGGAGTGATCTCATCAGCCACGTCTCGGTGGAGCAGCTGCCAGTGGGTGGTGTGAGCACAGCACTGAGTCCTCCCAGCCTCATTTTGTCTCCTTTTAATTAAAACACCAACGAGTGCTGCGTTTTGAGACTGTGGCAGCACAGCCCATGTGACCAAGCAGTGAGAGCTGCGGCCCTGAGCACATGGTGAAGTTCTCAGACTGCACTTCAATGGCTTCTTTAAAAATTGATTCCTGAAAACAAGTTCCTACCATGTGCTCTTTCCCAAGCACAGGGAAGCCTTACTGGAATTTATGCACTCAAGCATTGATATTTGGTTTGGTAAGAGTAAATTTCCAGAGAAGCAGTTGAAACACTGCAGCTTCCTTTCACCTGAGGATGCTCAGATTCGTCCACAGAATATAGAGATTCCCAGTCCCTCATAAATAACATGTCATGGTGCAGTACTGGGTGTTTTTCTCAAAGACAGTGCTTACTCTTGTTCAGATTAAGGAGGAGACCTGAATAAACCAACATGAACCACATCTCCAGTCATTACAAATTTCCTTCTCTCTTTTATCCTAGAAACCGAAAGCGAGAATGAATTTCGTCCTTTGGATGAAAGGATAGATGAGTTTCACCCAAAGGCAACGAGAACTCTGTTCATTGGCAACCTGGAGAAAACAACCACCTACCACGACCTTCGCAACATCTTCCAACGCTTTGGGGGAATAGTGGTATGTGAATCGTGTCCTGTGTGGGGTGGCACTGCCCCCCTTTCTGTGCAGACCTGTGAAATGCTGTAAGTGGTGCTAAATCTGTCAATGACAGATAATTCAGTCTTTCTGTAATCACCTGAGTTATTAATCTTGCTGGAATATACCTGAAAGCTTTCCTTTGTACTCTGAGTCCAGCATATGAATGTTGGGGTACCTTAGCAGGAAAAACAATCCTGGGAGTGTTCACAACAAATGTCTCTCCTGTTGTTTTCTCGGTAATTCTCTCCTGGTAGCTCCAAAGCTGACCTGGTATTTGGGATGTGAATGTGCCAGGTGTTCTCATGTTGACTCCTACAGCTGTTTGAATCTGAGTTTCCTGTTGATTTCTGGAACAAAGGGCTTGGTCAGGGCATGTGGAAACATCCCCATGCCCAGGCAGAGGAGATAGGAGCAGATGGATTAGTGATGGCACATGAGGGATTTGGGTTTTCAGCTGAGGAGGAGCATCCAGATGAGGCAGAGCAGCCCCCTCTCCTCTGCTCATGACTTTCTATCAATTCATATCAGTGTTATATTTAAGGGAAATTTTCCACAGAAGTCATGCAACTATTTAATTTAATTAATTTTCACAAGGGCATGGAGTGACAGGACAAGCCTTAAGCTGTAGGAGGGTGGAGTTAGGGACAGATATAGGAAGGAATTCTTCCCTGGGAGCCTGGGGAGGCCCTGGCACAGGTTGAAGGGAAGCTGTGGCTGCCTCATATCTGAAGGTGTCCAAGATGACGCTGGGCAGTGCTTGGAGCACCCTGGGATAGTGGAAGGTGTCCCCTGCCCATGGCAGGGGGTAGAACAGGATGAGAACCCTGCCAACCCAAACCATTCTGGGATTCATTCTGTAATTCCTGTTGAGTCTGGGCTTCAGTTGGTTCATGTTCTCCCTGTCAGCTGTGGGTGATTGTCAATGTGCTGTGCCTTCTTCACCCTGCTCTGACATCTTTCTACCACTGCTGAGGAATCAGTCACACACACCAGGAACTCCATCCCTGCTACCCCCCAAAAGAAGAGAATGTTGCTTCCATGTACAATGTGAACAGGTGTAAAATCCTCATTTTATGATGTCTGGCAGTCCTTGAGTATCCAGACTCTGCTGTATCCTTGACATCAGTACTGATGTCTGAATTCATGCCATGTCTGTGGCTTGAACCCTTTTCCAGTGTTACAGCAGCAGAGCTGTCCTGAAAAGATGCTTATTAGTGGTGGTGTAAATTGGCTTTTGTGTGCTATGGTGCTCCCTGTCAACATTATTAATGGTTCAGAATTGGGAGGCAGCACTGCCTCACCATTTCCAGGAAAACTTGCAAGCTCAGGTGCAGAAGGGGCCAGCTTTATAATCTTCCTGAGGGGTAATGAGCACAATAATGATATTTTATTTGCCTGTCACAAAGAATTGCTTGCCCAGGATGAGTGGCCAAGTGTAATTTGCAGTAGTTGCAGTTGTGCTACTTCAGGCACTTGGAAATGTACTTTTCTATTAATATTCCACTTAAATCGTTAGGCCAGGGTTGTAGGAGTCTAATAGTTGTGTAAATTTCCCTGTTTACTTCTGTTTTCTCAGATAAAGAGCTCTTGGGTGAGACTGTATCAAAGTGCTACCTCGTCTCTAAATTTATTAACCATGAAATTAGCCTGTCCTGGATGTTGGAACATTTGGGCTCAGATCCATGTGTAGCAGCTCCTGCTATTGCAACAAATAAAGCAAAACCCTCCACCTCCTATTTCCAGCTTGGAATGAATCATAATATCATGAGTTTGTTCAGAGGCTTTGGGTACATTTCAGTGCTAGTGCTGAGCTGGTTTGTTAACCAAATGTCAGCTCCTGGCTTGCTAGGCTTTTTCAAATAGATTAAAATCTGCCTTTATTTAGCTTTGTGAGCCTCTGGCTGTACTTGTGAATGGGCCCATGGTGACTTGGTTTTAAAGAGCAACAGCAGCTGAAGTTGAGGATCTTTTTTGCTTTTGCCATGAGTCAGACTGGTTCAGGAGATGAGTCCAGCATCACTTTGTGTTTCTAAGAACAGGATAGTTCATGATTATTTGGAAAAGAAGCCCCGCATGGCTCAGAGATGAGGATTGGAGCAGGTTGTTTTCTCTTGAGCCTTTGTGAGCGAAAATTAATCTGTATTTCTTTGATCCTGAATTGTCTCTTCTTGATATAATATTAAGAGCCTAAAGCTGGTGTTTGTTGATCAGGTCAGGCTTAGTTCTGCAGGCTTGGATTTTAAATCTGTGGGATAAAGAGCTTTCCCTGCTCAGTAAGGATTTGCTTTTGAGATGCAGCAGAACAGCAAAGTTTTAACTGTCTACTATTGTTTAAATCCTCTCTCTGAAGAAAATATTAATTAAAGAGCTTGCTGTGCCACGTGTCTCTGAAAAAAACAAGTCCTCTTAGATGGGATTGAGCTGACTGTGGGTTGTTGTGTTTTGTGCTTGTCTCCAGGACATTGACATTAAGAAGGTGAACGGTGTCCCTCAGTACGCGTTCCTGCAGTACTGTGACATTGCCAGCGTTTGCAAAGCCATTAAGAAGATGGATGGGGAATATCTTGGAAATAACCGGCTCAAGGTAAAGAAATCCTCCCCTGGGCTGTATCCTTCTTGTGCCTTCCATCGCCACATCGTGGGATGTTTCACAGTAGGATAGTTTATGGAAGTAAGATGGTTTTTAATGTGAGATCATATCAGAGCGTGATGTTACCACCTGGTTGGGATTAATCAGCATTTTTGTTGGCTCTGTCCACACGCAATCCTGGGATTGAGCACTCAAGAGACTGACATTCCCTGGCCTGGAGGGGCCACATCTGGTGAGGCTGTGCTGGGAATGCATCCCACTCCCCATGGCAAATGGGGCCTGTCAGGACCCAGAGCTGTCAACCTGTCACTTCTCAGACATTCAAACTGTAGAAGAACACAGTGTTGTCAAACACTGAATTTGTTTAAACAAGCAGAATTATTTTCATTAATTGCTCTTTGATTCTTGTCTTGCACCTGCACCAGATGCTAATTTTAGAAAATCTGTACAAACAACGTCTTTCTCCAAATAAGTCTTTCATTAGGCAGTCTCTGTTCAGTGAGTTTAACCCTTGTGCACTGTACTGATGGAAGTTTTGCCCTTTTGTGTCCAGCTGGGTTTTGGGAAGAGCATGCCTACAAACTGCGTGTGGTTAGATGGGCTTTCCACAAACGTTACGGATCAGTATCTGACCCGACATTTCTGCCGATACGGGCCTGTGGTGAAGGTAGGTGGGAGGCTTTGGCATGTGCTTCCAAGTCCTTGCTGTCTTCCTTTCTTCCCATTCTGTCCTTTCAACCCCACTGTCCAGGGCTTTATAGCTCAGGTAGAAAAAGTTCTCTTTGAGGTGGAATTTGGCCGACAGGGCTCTGTCAACATAGACAGCAACCAAAAAGAAGTATTTTGAGTGGGCCAAGATGCTGAGTATTGTTGCTCTTGTGCAGTACAGTTTCTCCCGAGCAAAACTTCTTAAATGTTAGTTGGAAGAACAGCACTCTAATTACATAACTATTCACACTTTCTAATTACATAATTAGACATAACTATGTTTTTTGTATCAGACTGAGAAAAAAAAGACTTATTTAAAAGCAGTCAGGGCAATCTCAGTGCCAAAAGTACATGGACAAAGAGAGAAAGTCAACAATGGTGCAACATGCCCGTGTCACGCAGTGGGAGCCTCTCCCATGCAAGTGATTTATCACGTGCCTAAACTCAGTGTGGGAGTTGTCCTGTGTACTTTGGTTGGACACGGTTGTGCTTAAAATTAAGCAACCTGTATAAATCTGTGCAGGATCAGGGTCTGGCCTCCCTAAAGGATTTTTGTGGGCTTGTGTTGCAGCTTTGACATTCCTTATTGTAGCTGTTGTTACTTGAATAGTGCATTTATGCTGCTGAAGGAAGGTGGTATTTGGAAATTGGGCATTTAGCAACTGATGAGTGGTACTGCAGACTGATAACAAAAGCTGGTTCCACTTTGGGATTAAATTTCCCTTTACCTTTTTTCCCCCCTAAAATGCATTGGAAATTTTAAAAACCCCAAACCTTAAGAAAGAAATGCTACAAAACTCAGTCAACAAGGAAAAAAATATTCAAAGTAAAATACAGAAAAACAAAATAAAGGCATAATATACCTCAAGCCACAATATCCACAATTCAAAGCAGTCCCGTGTCCTTTTATTGTCTCTTCATTCCAATATGCTTCATCAGAAAAGCCTGGAAATTCACCCTGCTAAAAATTATTTCATTACTGGCATCCTCATGACTTAGGATTTTGTTGGGACTGACATTAAGTCCTGTGGATGAGGCTCTTATTTGGTTTTTGTTTTGTTTTTTTGTTTTTTACAGGTGGTGTTTGACCGCTTAAAAGGCATGGCCCTGGTTCTCTACAATGAGATTGAATATGCACAAGCAGCTGTAAAAGAGACCAAGGGGAGGAAAATCGGTGGGAATAAAATTAAGGTGTGCAGAATGACCTCCAAAGCAAAACAGGCAAAAAAGGAGGAACAAATTGTGTTTAGGCCTTCCCCCTTAAATGCTGGCAGTGCAGGCTGCCAAGCTCAGGGAATACTTGGCGGGACACACGTCCCACATATCAAAGGCTTAAATTACATTTTTATACTCGGCTTATCAAGATGTCAGGGAATCCTGAACTGTTACTTATAAAGCCTTTTCCAGTATTCTGCCATTTGTTTCGCTGAACTTGTCTCTCTGAGCTCCTGAGTGTTGGTGTCCATGTCACTGCCTCTTTTATCCCAAAGCAAGGCAAACTTTTGTCTGTTTTTGTGTTAAAAAACGGAAATCAGAAGGTGTGAGTTCCTCCAGGAACACATGGCTGCATCCAGCTGCCCCATGCTGAAGTCCATGCTCTGGGGTACAGTCACCTCAACATGCAGTCATGGAATCATGGAATGGTTTGGATTGGAAAAGACCTTAAAGATTGTCTCGCCCTTCCTTGCAACAATAATTGAAAAGACTACTTTAAAAAATACACAGAAAATACTTTTCTTCCTGGAGCAGGACTTAACATTTACAGGGATATCTTGAATTTGGGTGAATGTGGTGATACCTGTTCTTACTGTCCCATCAGTCCCACTAAGTGGGGACATGAAGTGTCAGCCAACCCTTTGAATTATCTTCCTCCTCCTTTCTCCTCTCCTAAAGAGCTGGCAGTGATGTCAGGCATGATCTCAGCAGCTTCCCACCTCACCCAGGGCTGGGAGTTGGATATTCTGTAGTTTCTGAATGTGATGTTGGATATCAGTCACCTTCATATGCAGGAAAGCATGTGGTCCCTTAAAAGTTTCACATCTTGTGTGGATTTTGTTGCTTAATGATTTTGGAATAAGGAACACCCCTGATGTGGGCCTGTGCTCCATTGCTGCAGTTGCACACAGGACTGGGCTGACTTAAAAACTACAGGAACAAGAATGTTAAAAGTATTCCACTATGTGATCTGTTCCATAATATTCCATAATGAAATCTGTTCTAATCCTTTGGTTTTTTTCATTATACCATTAGCTTTTTAGTACTGGAAGATACCAGTTCTTGGAGTAGCTGGGGAGCTGCAGTTCAGGAGGCTTGATTCTTTCCCTGCCCTCTAACCCTGGGCAAACACCATGGAGTGCAGAATGGATTCATAATCCTGACCCTCTGTAGCACTGAGATAAAAGGGACTTTGGAACTGTCCTGTCATTAAAAACATCAATACCATGATAATAATGTGTACTTTTCCTGCTGCTTTGCCCAACAGTAGCCTCTGGGATGGCAGCTATAACAACATGGTAAGGAGGTAGTTACACAGCTCCACTAAGACAGACTGTTATTCCTGGGGATGTGCAGGGCCAGAATTGGAAAGTGTTTGACATTTTTTATTAAATTTTACCCCCATTTTCAGTTTTGCTGCCACCTTCAGCAGATAGGGAAATGATGGCAGTGTAGGATGTTTCCATGATTGAATGTGATTTCTCCTTTTTTCTTCAGGTGGACTTTGCAAATCGGGAGAGTCAGTCAGCATTTTATCATTCCATGGAGAAAACAGGTCAAGATATCAGAGACTTCTACGAAATTCTGGCAGAAAGAAGGCATGTATAAATTTTATTTACCAACTATTTTAATTATCAGTTTCATTCAATTTCTTGTTTTCCAATGTCACCTTACACAATCCTTTTACAATCATTGTCCTCCCCACATACAATCAAACTTTCTTCAGGCCATAATTCTTAAAAAAGTTTTTTTCCTCTCAACTTTATCCTTATTTTTTAAGTTTTATTAAAAACACCTCTGATTTTAATTTTTTTTTTTTTTACCTCTTTACTATTTTTAAAATTAAATTTAGGTGGTCAAACTTAAGTTGTGCAGATTAGAGCAGGCAGGATCTCTCACATCCGAGGTGTAGCCAGTTCCTGGAATTCCTGCTGAGGTGGAGGTTTCAGTTGTCTGCATCATCCAGATTTAAGTATCTGGTTTCTCTGGTGGGTCACCAGGACACAGTTGGGAGTCATTCATCACATCTTAGGAATGCAAAGAGCAGCTTATCTGTAACAGAGAAATGTGTGTGTTGGTGGGTGTACATAAAATCTGATAAACTGCTGCTCAGCCCTTGAACAGAGAGTAAAATCTGATCCTCCACCTCCCTCTTTCCAACAGTTTTGTTTGTAACTTGATAAAATAATACAGTTTGATTAAAGATGTGTTTTTATTTTGAATAAGTCTATGTCCTATGTGGCTGCTCCTTGGCAGCAGCTGGCACCACATGCTGTACAGTCACTTATTTATCCCTGAAAACCTGGCACAGAAACACTCCACATTTTGGGCTATTTTACCTTCACTGACTGAAAAAACACCCATGTTTTATTCCCTTCAGAGCCTGGCTCATTGTGAAGGCTCTGTCCACCCTCGAGTCAGCCCAGCATGACGCCAGCTGTACCTGGGATCTGGATAAACCAAATGGTTTTTTGCAGCAAAATAGATTGGTGTGACATAATGCAAAATGAGATTTAAAGCAAGCAGGATTTGGAAATTGGCAATCAGGATTTGCATAATGGAAATACAAGTGTGCCTTCCCCAGGCCTTGCCAGATGTTGTGTTGTGCCAGCAATAAACATTTCTCAGAACTGCACTGGATTCAGGCAAGAGAAGGGCATTTTTGCATGTTTTTTAGCACACCAGCTCCATGTGGGCTTGTCTTTGCCATGGAATAATCCTGAGCAGGACCTTGATTTCTGGTGTTTGGGCACATGTTAGTCTGGTTTTTCCTTCTGTGTCACTCTGCTCACAGAGTCATTAGGAGATCCATAGGGATAATGGATCATGGCGCAGTGGAGGAAGCTCTGCAGTGACTCCTGTAATTCTGCAGCTTCTGGTGTCCCTCCAGACTCCTCCTTGCAGAGGTGCTGAGATCTGCACAAACCACCTTCTCTTGTAGTTGGAGCCAGTCTAAATAGGACCCAAAGGGAAAAAAAGCCATGAAAAAACAAACAGAATCCCTGATCAATATTTTTAACTTCACAGCTGCTTTTCACAACATCTCACTTCACTTGTCAGGATGAGGTTTTCATCTTCCATATTTTGCCCCTTTTTCAATTTTGTACTTTTCTTAAAAGGTAGAAGTTACCAGCTTTTAACATAAAGTATAAACTGTGAAGCCAGATAAACCTATGAGGAATCCAAGAATCATTTAGGTTGGAAAAGACCTCTGAGGTCATTTGGTCCAGCCTGTGGCTGAGCCCCCCTCCTTGTCAGCCAGCTCAGAGCACTGAGTGCTGCATCCAGGCCCTCCTTAGATGCCTTCAGAGATGGAGACTGTCCAAACCTTCCTGGACAGCCGCTTCCATTTCCTGACCACCTTTTCCATGGAGAAATTCCTCATGCTGTCTGTCCTGAACTTCTGCTGGCACAGCTTCAGGCCTTTTCCTCTTGTCCTGTCCCTTGTTCCCTGGAAGCAGAGCCTGACCCTACCTAAGTACAGTGCATGCAAAACACTCTGTAATGGTGGGGAATTGAACTCCAGCTTTATTCCACCTCCCTGCCATGTTCAGTCTTACAAATTGCTTATTTTTACTGCTTGGAGGTATTGAAATAACATTAGTTGCTTGACTTACTTTGCTGAATGAATTCACCTGATCTTATAAACAAACTGATATTTGTTGACTTGGTTTTACTGTTAACAGGCAACTCCAGCAAGTCACATGCAGTGGAAGAGCTAATTTGGGAATTAAGAGATCACTTGCAGGGCTTAGTATTTTTAAAGAAATCTTACCATCACTTTGCTGCTTAGTAAGGGAAAGATTCCATGCCTGAACTTTGATTTGATTCATGTTTTCAGAGTCAAATGAAGGTCTCAGGTTCTGGATAAGGGGTATCTTCATCCTTCCAGCCTTGTGTGGGTGCATAGGTGTTTCGTTAGTTTTAGCTTCATTTCATGCAAGGTTTGAATTTGAGAAAAATGAAGGAGTGAGGGTGGTGAAACAATGCTT
This sequence comes from Erithacus rubecula, assembly GCF_903797595.1. NCBI lineage: Eukaryota > Metazoa > Chordata > Aves > Passeriformes > Muscicapidae > Erithacus > Erithacus rubecula. The sequence goes on from NC_136676.1 coordinate 828,400, forward strand.
GGAAGAGGTGTGACAATACTGCCCATGAGGTACCTTTGGTATTTGGTAAGTTAACAAAAGTGCATAGTCCACTGCACACAGATTCCATGCTAAACCTCTGTGTGCAGCTGCCTTGATGCACATAAAAAATTATTTCTTTAGGTAGCAAAAAACTCTTGTAACAGAGTGCGTTGGTTGAGAAGTAGAACTAGAATCTGTTTATTCTTATGTTTAGCAGAGACGAGCGAAGAGGATCCTACGAATACGCTCCTGACCGTACCTACTACGAGACCGTTCGGACCCCAGGGACGTATCCCGAAGATCCTCGGCGGGAATACCCAGCTCGGGGCAGAGAGTTCTACACCGAGTGGGATCCCTACCAAGGAGATTACTACGACCCACGATATTACGATGACCCTCGCGAGTACCGGGATTACCGGGGAGATCCCTATGAGCAGGACATCAGGGAGTACAGCTACAGGCAGCGGGAGAGGGAGAGGGAGAGGGAACGGTTCGAATCCGATCGGGACAGAGACCACGAGCGGAGACCGATTGAGCGGAGCCAGAGCCCGACCCATTCCCGGCGCCCGCAGAGCCCCGGAGCATCCCCCTCGCAGTCGGAACGGCTGCAGAGTGACTCAGAGAGGAGGATTTACAGCAGGTCCTCAGATCGCAGTGGCAGCTGCAGCTCACTGTCCCCTCCGCGATACGACAAGCTCGACAAAGCCCGTGTGGAACGATACGCAAAAAACGAGAAAGTGGAGAAGGAGCGCGTCTTTGAGCAGGAGAGGGTGGACAAGGAGAAGCGCTTGGTGAGGAAGGAAAAGCTGGAAAAAATAGAAAAGGAGAAAACAGATAAGCAGAAACGAAAAGCGAAAATCCATTCACCCAGCTCTCAGTCCTCGGAAACAGATCAGGAGAATGAGAGAGAGCCCAGCCCAGAAAAACTGAAGGGCAACAGTAAACAAAGCAAGGAGAGGAGTGACAAAGAAGGGACAGCAAAGAACCGCCTGGAACTGATGCCCTGTGTTGTGCTGACCCGTGTGAAGGAAAAGGAGGGGAAGGTGATCGATCAGCCGGCACTGGAGAAACTGAGGGCAAAGCTTGATAATGACACTCTGAAATCCCCACTGCTTGAACAGAAAACCCAGATATCCCAGGCTGAACAAGCCAAGTCTGAGCAGTCTAAACTAGAACCTGTCAGAACTAAGGTACAGAAGGAGAAAGCCCTTGCCAGTCACATCGAAGTGGTGGATAAGGAGGGAAAAGTGAAACCCAAAAAGCACTTGAAGACAGAACAAACTTCTGAGGGGGCCAACGCAGTTGATTTAGACAAGTTGGAGGCTCGTAAAAGGCGTTTTGCCGATGCAAATCCGAAATCTGACAGGCAAAAACTGGATGTAAAACGGAGCAGCCAAGATGAGGAGGATGCACGCATGGTTTTGAAAAAGCAGCTTGATGCCACAGCGTCATCTAGAGAAGCACCAGTGTTAAGGGAAGGAGAATTGGAGAGAAAGCCCCTGAGGAAGGAGATGCTCAAAAGGGAATCTAAAAAACTCAAACTGGAAAGACTTATTCCTGTTACTAGTCCCAAAGAAGTTCAGGACACTCTTAATGTTGGTGGGGTTGGCATGCATCCCACCCTGGATCTGCAGGTGAGGCTCATGGAGGCACCCGATGAACCTGTAGAAGTTCAGGAACTCCCTCCTAAAAAGCCAAACCTGGTAAAACCCCAGCATAAACAGGTACAGCTGCTGGATGAGCAGGGAACGGAGAGAGAGGATGCAAGGAAGAACTACTCTGGCCTTCCAGAAGAAGCACCAGACCATAAACTTGGCCAAGAGAAACCTGCCTCGGCTGACACAGAGGAGAAAATCAGCATTGACATTGACCACACACAGAGCTACCGGAAACAAATGGAGCAAAGTCGCAGGTTGAAACAGCAGCTGGAAATGGAGATAGCGAAGTCAGAGAAGTTTGGCAGTCCAAAGAAAGATGTGGATGAATATGAAAAGCGGAGTCTGGTTCACGAGGTGGGAAAGCCTCCGCAAGACGTCACCGATGACTCTCCACCAAGTAAAAGGAAAAAGACTGACCAGTTTGACTTCGAAATTAGCACTAAGAGAGAAAGGAACTACAGAAGTTCTCGTCAGGTGAGTGAGGACTCTGAAAGAACATCCTCTTCACCAAGCATCAGGCACTTCCCCTTCCATGAGGATGATGACACACTTGATTCTCCAAGGATAATGCCATTGAAGGAAACCAAAGAATCACCTAAAATAGAAGAAAAGAGTCTTTCATACTCCAACATGACTGTGAGGGAGGACTCGCTGAAATTCAATCCTTATGATTCCAGCAGAAGGGAGCAGATGGCAGAAATGGCTAAAATAAAACTCTCTGTGCTGAGTTCTGAGGAAGACTCGAGTAGGTGGGAAACCCAAGTGAAGCAAGAGCCTGGGAGAGTCGATATCAGCTTTCCAAGCAGCATTGTGAAAAGAGACAGCATACGGAAACGGTCTGTCCGAGACCTGGAACCTGGGGAGGTGCCTTCGGATTCGGATGACGATGGCGAAAACAAGCCCCATTCCCCAAAAGCCTCATCTTTGTTAGAGAGTTCCAGGTTGTCTTTTTTATTAAGGGACAGAGAAGAGAAGTTCCGTGAAAGAGAGGAAAGACTCCAGTCCAGTTCCTTAGAAAGAAACAAATTCTACTCTTTTGCATTGGACAAGACAATCACACCTGACACAAAGGCCTTGCTTGAAAGGGCTAAATCCCTCTCTTCCTCTAGAGAGGAAAATTGGTCCTTCCTAGACTGGGATTCAAGATTTGCTAGTTTCAGAAACAATAAAGACAAAGAGAAGGTTGACTCGGCTCCAAGACCTATTCCATCCTGGTATATGAAAAAGAAAAAAATCAGAACTGATTCTGAAGGTGGAAAGCTGGATGATAAGAAAGAAGATCATAAAGAGGAGGAACAAGAGCGGCAGGAGCTGTTTGCTTCTCGGTTTTTGCACAGTTCAATCTTCGAACAGGACTCCAAACGCCTGCAGCATTTAGAAAGGAAGGATGATGATCTGGACTTCATCTCTGGAAGGTTGTATGGGAGACAGTCCTCCTCTGATGGGACAAACAGCACAGCTGATCTGGTGCAAGAGCCGGTGGTTCTCTTCCACAGTAGGTTTGTTGAGCTGACACGAATGCAGCAGAAAGAAAAGGAGAAAGATCAGAAGCCAAAAGAGGTGGAGAAACAGGAAGATAAAGAAAACCGGCCAAAAACACCAGAAATGGTTCCTGATAGTAAAGAAACAGAACATAAACCTTCCTCAATTGTTGGACCCTCTTCAGTCACCATCCTCCCACAGGAACCAGCTCCCATCGCTCCTGAGAAAATAGTGAATGAAAAAGCCCTGGTGGAACCAGCTTCTGTCAAAGAAGAGAAACCTTCTGAACCTGCTACTGCTGCAGAGGAACAAAAACCTTTCTCTGAACTTGCTGCACCTATCAAAATGGAACCTCCTGAGCAAGCAGAACCTCTGCCAGTTGTAGAAGCAAGTAAAGAAATTGTTGTTACAACCCTGGTGCCAGAGGAAGATGCTGTGGCAACGGAGCATCCTTCATACTTGGATACCAAACCTCCCACTCCTGGGGCCTCATTTTCCGATGCAGACATCAGTGTAGATCCAGAACCTGAGGCTGCCCAGCTGCTTCCACCTCCGCCCAAGCTAGTTCAGAAGTCAGATGAGGCTGCAGAACCTAAAGAGGAAAATCCTCTACCCTCTGCCAACACTGATGCTGCTGTGAGTCAAAAGGTGGAGGCGGCTGCTGAGGTCCTGCCGCCTGTTTCTGACAATGATGTGGAAGTGGAACCTCCAGTTGTTGTAAAAGATAAAAAGTCCTACAAAAGTAAACGGTCCAAGACACCCGTGCAGTCGGCTGCAGCTAATGTCATGGAAAAGCCTGTCACGAGAAAGAGTGAAAGAATTGACCGTGAAAAACTGAAAAGGTCGAGCTCTCCTCGTGGGGAGACCCAGAAGCTTTCTGAATTGAAAGTGGAGGCAGAAAAGGTTTCAAGGAATGCTGCTAAATCACCAAGTTCTGCTGCAGAGCCGGAAAACATGGAGCTGAGCTTGCCGATAGGCCGGACCAGGCGCAGAAATGTGAGGTCGGTCTATGCTACCACAGGGGACAACGAAGGCCCATCTCCGGTGAAGGACTCCATGGAGGTCACTAGATCCACCAGGAAGAGAGTGGAGAAGGAACCACAGGAAACAGTGACAACTGTTCCCACAACCCCGAGGAGGGGAAGACCTCCCAAAACCCGCCGTAAGCCAGAGGAGGACATCTCTCCAATAAAGACTGAACCGGTACAACAGGAGGTGGAGGAGGCTGAAACTAAAGATAGTGTGGAAGCTCCTAAACCTGCAGAGGGTTGGAGGTCTCCTAGATCCCAGAAGCTCACACACAGTCACTTATCAGCTGCTACCAGCCAGCAGGGGAAGAAAGGGAAGAATGAACCGAAAGCCGATACCACGGCTGAATCTGAAGATGCTGCTGAAAGAAGCGGTCAGGAATCGAGCATCAGTGACAACAGCAGTAAAGCAAAAGCCACTGAGAAAGAGCCAGCAGTCAGTGAGCAGAAACGTGATCGGAAGGAACTGGATGTGGAGAAAAATCAGTTAGAAATGCCTGCAGTTGAGATCATTGAGAAGAAGCCGGTGCCAGAAAAGGTTACGAAATCCAAAAGGGGAAGGTACAAAAATACCAAAACTGTTGTTGACAAGGCATCTGTGTGTCTCAAAAATGTAGAAATACGCCTCAACGTCGATGAAGTCAAGGGCGCCTTGCGGCCCACTGAAGAGGAGGCAGAGCCAGTGGCGGTGTCACCACCCAAGATGAAGAGCCCTCCAAAAGAGGATATCCTGCCACCCCACTTCTCTAAGAATGAGGTAGAAGATTCATTCCCAGAAATAGAAAAGGAGGTGACACGGGAGCCCAAGCAGTCACCTGAAGCTGCCCAGTTAGCAAAGCAGATTGAGCTCGAGCAGGCAGTGGAGAACATTGCAAAGCTCACTGAAACTCCTCCAGCAATTGCTGCCTATAAAGAACCAACAGCAGATGTGGCTGAAGTCCGTCAGGAGGAGGAGGCAGATAAACCTGCACACCAGGCCAGTGAAACGGAGCTGGCAGCAGCCATTGGCTCAATCATCAATGATATTTCTGGGGAGACAGAAAGCTTCCCTGCACCACCGACATACCCTGCTGAATCTGAGGCTGAAATCCCCACGGAACCCTTGGTGTTGCAGTCCCCTCGGGAGGAGATGGAGCCTGAGACAGATCAGGCAGTGAACAATATCCTAGAAACCGAGGCTGCCGTCGAGCCTGTGGTGCAGCCGGTGCCAGGCTCTGTTCCGTTGGCTTTGGAGACTGAGAGCAAGGAGTCTGAAGTCAGCTTCAGCGAATCTTCCAACTCTGCACAGGAGGCAGAGACCTCGCAGGAGGCTGAAGTTGCGCGGAAAGAAAAGGGCCGCCAGAAAACCACGCGGCAGAGACGCAAGAAGAGCACAAGCAGGAAGGGCGACACAACTGAAATCAACACCTTCGAGCCAGAGAGAGTGCAGAGCAAATCACCCCCTGCCAATGAAGTAAAGACAAAACCTGAAGAAGCCTCAAAGGAGGAAAAGCAAATCAAACCGACAGCATCCATGGAACCGAGTGCTTCTGATGTCACCAAGGCTGTGGCTGCTGACGTTGTGGCTGCACACGAGGCTGTCCCTGAGAGCAACACCTCTCCAAAGGTGCCTGCTCCAGCTCCTCTGGACCTGGGTGCTCCGCCTGTACCCCTCGACGAGGGGAGTCAGAGCGGGTTCAAGATCCGGTCACCCCTGGAGAATGCTCCCATCACACCGCCGAGTGCCCCGAATGCAGCCCTTCCTGCTGCCCCCACAGCAGCGGCCAAGCTGCCCCTCCCGGTGCCCACCACCATCGTCCCCCTTCATTCTGGCGCTGCCAAGGTGCCAGAGTGGATGGTCAGGCACGAGGAGCCCCGTGCCCGTTCCACACCCCCACCCGCTCTCCCACCGGACACAAAGGCGTCGGATATTGACACAAACTCCAGCACTTTGAGGAAGATACTCATGGAGCCCAAATACGTCTCAGCAACGAGCATAACCTCCACGCATGTGACAACAACACACGCAGAGCCGGTGACTGCGCCGTGCCTGGAGGAGGCACCTCTCCACCCTGCCGTGGAGGCCATCAAGCCAGTTTCCGAGGAGAAGCCGGCTGTTCCTGTCACTAACGCCCTGGAGCCACCGGTGGCTGAAGCACCAGTGTTCAGTGAGAAGGAAAAGATCAACACCATGATTGCTCCCAAGGCCACTTCTGTCATCAGCAGGATGCCCCACAATGTGGATCTGGAGGAGGCTCCAAGGATCACCTTGGTGAAACAAGCTCCTCAAACTCAGACCTGCCTCGTCAACGCTCCCTCGCCAAAATTTAAGCAGAGGTCAAGTACAAATGATAACAGCAGGTTTCATCCAGGATCAATGTCTATTATCGAGGAGAGGCCTGTGGAAACTGGATCCAGTCCAGGGCTGCGGGTGAACACCTCGGAAGGTGTGGTGCTCCTGAGTTATTCAGGGCAGAAGACAGAAGGCCCTCAGCGAATCAGTGCCAAGATTAGCCAGATTCCCCCAGCTAGCGCTGTGGACATTGAGTTCCAGCAGTCTGTATCCAAGTCTCAGATTAAACAGGAGCCTATCACACCATCCCAGCCGGCACCAAAAGGCTCCCAGACCACGGCTGGCTATGGGACTGTTTCCACCCATTCTTCATTGGTACTCGGATCACAGCCCTACAACACTTCACCCGTCATCTCCTCCGTCAAACAGGAGCGCGCCACGCTGGACAAGCCCGACTCATCCCACCTCGCTGTCCAGACCCCGGCGTCTCAGTCCGGCAAGGTCCTGACTCAGACCGTAAACACTCCACCCGTGCTGGTCCATAACCAGATGGTCGTGAACAAAAAACTGTCTGACCCAGCTGCTCTGAAAGTGGAGACCAAGACTCTGCAACCCTCCAACCTGAGTCCTGGAGTTAGCCCTCACCACCCTTCCATCTCTGGGAAGATTCACTCGGAAGCGAACCACGTCAGCTCGGGCCCCAGCACCCCGACGGACCGGGCCATCTCCCACCTGGGGGTCAGCAAACAGGAGCCGCACTCGCCACGTACCAGTGGGCACTCCCCGTCGCCGTTCCCCCGGGCCTGCCATCCCGGTAGTACCTCGTCTCCGGCTTTGTCCAGCAACACCCCGGTCATGCTGGCGCCGGGAATTCCCGTTCCTCAGTACATATCCAGCATGCATCCTGAGCAATCTGTTATCATGCCCCCCCACAGCGTAACACAGACTGTGTCCCTGGGCCATCTGTCCCAAGGTGAGGTGAGGATGAACACCCCTCCTCTCTCCGGCATTCCCTATGGCATCCGCCCAGAAGCGCTCCACTCCCCCCGAGCTGCTCTGCAACCCCAGATGGAGATCAAACCCCAGCGATCCAGCACGCCCCAGCCTGCGCCCATCCGAGACATCGTCATGCCCCCGCTGTCCTCCCAGCATCCCCCCGAGGAGGACCTGCACTTCCACCACACCACGGTGTGCCGTGGGCCCGCCCCGGTGCAGTCGGACGTGCTGGTGATGCAGCCCGACTACCGCATGCACCCCAGCAGCCTGCGGCTGGACCAGTACAACGTCCCACGGGACGTCAGGATGATCATGCACCCACACATGGCTGCTGTGGGCGAGCACCACTCGGAAACGCGACAATCCCGGACGCCCGAAGGGGCCGTCAAAACCCCCCCGGTCAGTAAGACCCCACAGCCTGGGAAAGAGACTCCCAAATCCTCGGAAGGCAAGATGGCCCACTCTCCCCACAGTGAGCCCCGGCTGCTCAGCGTGCCCTCGGGCAGCCAGCTGCCCGGGCTGCCCCTGACGCAGCCCGTGGTGGTCCCACATGGGGTGCAGATCATGCATCCTGCCGGGAGCTCCTTCCACGATTACCGCTCCGTGTACGGCGACATGAGGAATTACCACACGGCACAGCTTGGGCATCCGCAGTTCCCAGGCGCCTCGCCCATCGGGCTGCCCTCCCGGAGCATGACCCCGTCTCAGGTGAGAAAGAAAACCCTTTATCTCTCTCCCTGGAATCTGGAGGGTTTTGAGCTGTTACTTGTGGGAAATGGGATTCAAATGCTGCTTAGCATCAGAGGAAGCCAAAACTACCCATTTCCTGACCTCCTCTGGGACTCCACCCAGGAGGGGTGAAGTTGCCTGCAGGTCTCTGGATGTGGAGGTGTCTGAGAGAGAATTGTCAGTGCCCAGGTGGCATGTGTGTCAGGCATCCTTGGATGGATGGTGAGGTTAAAGATGGACTGGGGGCAGGATCCAGGGAGTGAGGTTGCAGCTCAGATGGGCTTGGAAGTGGGGGGCTATCCCAGGTGCTCCCTCAGCTAGCCTGGTGCTGTGGCACAGATGTCTTCACCAGGAACCTGATGGTGTCCTGGCAGCCTTATAATGGGGTTGAATACACCCTCGGCCTAAGCATCTTTCCTTTTCCCCCCTGCCTGCTCCCCAGGGTCTGCCGGAGGGCGAGCACTCGCACCCCAGCCAGCCAGTCCGCAGCAAGACCCCTCAGATCCCGCAGGATCCCAAGGGCCCGGTGGCAGCAGGGCCGGAGCAGAGTCACCACGCCCCTGTGAACAGGCACACAGCACAGATGGACCCGCACGTCCACCTCCAGAGGGCACAGGGGGACACGAGCCAGACCTCCTACCCCTCACCCGTTGCCATCTCCATGAAACAGGAGCTCCCGTCGCCGCACCAGCCACAGGCAGTTTCCAAGCAATCCATGTTTATCCCCACGACCTCGGGGACGCCCCTCAGCCGCCTGGAGCCCCAGTCCACGCTCAAGCAGGAGCCATCCCCTCACCCTGTGTCCCAGAGACCAGTGGACATGGTCCAGCTCCTAACAGTGAGTGTTGTGCTCCTGATCCCAGGGGAAATCCCCTGGTTCTGTCTCAGCCATAGCACCAAATCTGGCTTCTCTTGCATCAAAAACTTCAGATGCAGAAAAGGCATTGTTTAGTTTTTGGATTATTTTGTCCCTGATGGACATGTTTACTCTTCCAAGTCAGTTTTATAAGTCAGCATTTTCCTGAAAAGTGTTTCTTTCTGGGCAGAGGAGAGTGGTGGTATATTTCATTTAGATAATAAGGAAAAACCACTCTCATAAGTGGAGAAAATCAGGAAGAGGAGGGAGGCAGTGAGGAACAGGAGCTGAGAGGTGTGTTCAGCATGAAATACCTCCCATATAACCTCGAGCCATTCTTCTGTTGTTTTTTCTCAATTTGTCCATCTCTAAAAGGGGAAACAGCCTTCAGGAACAGCCTTGTGCTGGGTACAGGGCAGCAGAGGGATTGGGATGATGGGATCCACCCAGGCAGGCTGGCCAGCTGGAGGGAAAAGGGCTGAATTTGTGATTTAGCAGGATGTAACCCAGGCCTGGCCTGTGGAGGGGTGATCTGCTGCACCTTTAAACCTCCCATGGAGGTATTGGTGGCAGCCGAGCAGATCAGCCGGGATTTCAGATCCCACTCTCCTTGCTTTGTGTGTAATACTCATCTCCCTCTGTTCCCAGAAATACCCCATTGTGTGGCAGGGTCTCCTGGCTCTCAAGAACGACACGGCGGCCGTGCAGCTGCACTTTGTGTCTGGGAACAACGTGCTGGCACACCGGTCCCTGCCGGCGCCCGAGGGAGGGCCCCCGCTGCGGATCGCGCAGCGCATGCGCCTCGAGGCCTCCCAGCTGGAGGGGGTCGCACGGAGAATGATGGTGAGCCCTGGGAGTTTGGGAATCCCTGTGCTCAGAGCTGGGCTGGGCTCACCAGCTGCACAGCTCAAAGCCACCAGTGCTCCCAGAAACCTGGGCTTGTGTCACCTGGGCTCCCCAGGGAATGGTCCCGGCCCTGAGGCTGCAGGAGCCCAGGGAGTGCTTGGACACTGCTCTCAGGGATCCACAGGGAGGGATTGTTGGGATCCTGTGCATGGCCTGGAGTTGGACTCGATGTTGCCTGTGGATTCCTTCCAATCCAGGAGATCCCTATGATTCTGTTTTGGGATCCTGGTATTAACACTGATTGCTTCAACTCAGAGAGTTGCAGGATTGCAGGTGATGAGCAATAGCTCTTACACTGCATTTATGGAAAAGGCAGTGAGAGCTGGGAAACCTTTAAGTCACCCTCAGCTCTAGGACAAACTCCTGCTGGCTTCAGTGTGTCTGAGTAAGGTAGGGAGTTCAGGTGGCCATGAAAATCCATTTTTAATAATTTCCACTGTGACTGTGCTCTCAGCAAGTGTTGGAATCCCAGAATGCCAGACTGGTTTGAGTTGGAGGGGCCTTAAAGCCCATCCCACTGCCTGCCATGGGCAGGGATACCTTCCACTATCCCTGCTCCAGGCCTTGTCCAGCCTGGCCTTGGACAGCTCTGGGGTTGGGGAGCTACAGCTTTTCTGGGCTACACATTGTAACATCAAGGAGTTTAAAGTGAGGATTTTCCCCCCTGAATAGTGGATTTATGCCTGGGAAAGACCCATTCATCCAGCATTTCCCTGAGCATGTCCTTCCCTTGCAGGTGGAGAGTGATTACTGCCTGCTGCTGGCCCTGCCCTGCGGCCGGGACCAGGAGGACGTGGTCAGTCAGACGGAGTCGCTCAAGGCTGCGTTCATCAGTTACCTGCAGGCCAAGCAGGCTGCAGGCATCATCAACGTCCCCAACCCTGGCTCCAACCAGGTACAGGCACAGCACCCCTGCATGGGCACAGGGACACTGAGCACAGCACCCCTGCAGAGCCACAGGGACACTGAGCATTGCACCCCTGCAGAGCCACAGGGACACTGAGCATTGCACCCCTGCATGGGCACAGGGACACTGAGCACAGCACCCCTGCAGAGCCACAGGGACACTGAGCATTGCACCCCTGTGTGGCCACAGGGACACTGAGCATTGCACCCCTGCAGGGCCACAGGGACACTGAGCATTGCACCCCTGCATGGGCACAGGGACACTGAGCATTGCACCCCTGCAAAGCCACAGGGACACTGAGCACAGCACCCCTGCAGGGCCACAGGGACACTGAGCATTGCACCCCTGCAGAGCCACAGGGACACTGAGCATTGCACCCCTGTGTGGCCACAGGGACACTGAGCATTGCACCCCTGCAGGGCCGCAGGGACACTGAGCACAGCACCCCTGCAGGGCCGCAGGGACACCACACCAGTCCCTAGTGGCATCAGCGGCTCAGGCTTCTTCTTGGAGCTGCCTGGGGTTATTGGTCAAAGAACCCCCACATTTCTATCACCCATCAAACACATTAATGGGATCCATAAATTAATGATGGAAGCAATACAATCATTGATGGAATGTTGAAAACTACCCCAAAGCCAAAAAAACCTCAAGTGTGTGTTAGGTGTGTTTCCAGTTCATCATCTTGGGCTGAAAAGCAACCAAATGCATTTCCCAACTCTTTATCTTAGAAGTAGAGTCCTTGTTTCTTCCCTGTGTCCTGATTTTTCCAGGACAGCTGTTGTTTTCTTGTAGAATGCATTTGGAGCTGGTTTTATTTATTCCAGGTGCGTTGCTGCCTGAATGCACTTCAACCTGTGTGTAATTTAATTCTGGGTGCAAAGAGCCCAGAATGAGCGGCCAGTGCTTGGAGCAACCACTGAAATGATAATTAATGGGAATTTTTCTGCCTTTCCCAGCAAAATCTGCCAGCTCCTACACCTGTGGTGTTGAAAGCTCTCCACCTGGGAGACAAAACCCCTGGCTCCTTTTTTATACATGGTTCAGGACCCTGTAAGCTCCCAGAACATCATCAACATTTTTAAACCTTTGTAGGCATGGGCTGTCTCTGACCCCTGGTTTTTCCCTCCCTGCAGCCTGCCTACGTTCTGCAGATCTTCCCACCCTGCGAGTTCTCGGAAAGCCACCTGTCCCGCCTGGCCCCAGACCTCCTCGCCAGCATCTCCAACATCTCTCCTCACCTGATGATTGTCATCGCGTCGGTATGAGCTGTTTACCAGTTACTGACTTTTTATTATTTTCATTTTAATTTTTTTTTTAATTTTTCCAAGGCCCTGCAGCAAAAAACAAACAACAACAACAACAAAAAAAAAAAGCCCACAAAAAAACCACATGAAAAATTAATTTTAAAATAAAACTTAATTCAAAAGAAGGAGAGAAGGTCGTGAAACAAGAAAAATGCTGCCAGAAACCAGCCTCCTGCCCGACCGGCCTCGATCAAACCTTGGATGTTTACATGTTGCTTTAGCTTATGGACAACTGATGCACTCAGCAGGTGGACTGGGCTTGGGTTCCCGTGCCTCCTTTTTTGGGGAAAAAAACATACAAAAAAGAAAAAAAAAAAAAAAAAAGAAAAAAGATAAAAGGATGGCTTATTTTTTTTAACAAAAAAAAAAGGAAAAAAATAAAAAAGAACCTGAACTGCCTTTGCACTAAATTAGTGACTCGGACTTTGCACAGTTGGAGACGCTGTGACGTTCTGGATGTCTTGACACACATTGACCGCGCCGTGGACGTTCTGCAGGGACTCTGCTGAGATTTGTGGGTCAAGGAGCATTTCACAGTCATTTTTTATTTTATTGGTTGTTTTGTTGGCTTTTTTGTTGTTTTTTTTCCTTTTGGGGTTGTTTATTTTTTCGGGGGGGTTATTTTTTCTGGATGTGAACCTTCCTCTTCCTCCACCTGCCCCTGCTGCAGCCGTCTTCTCTTCATCTGGGATGTACAGTTTACACTGAAAAACAAGAGAATACAAAACAAACAACAAAACAAAAGGGAGAGCTTTTTTCCTTCCTGGTGGGATATGCAGAACTCAGTGGGTGTGTGTATATATAAATATATATAATATATATATAAATATATATAATACTGACTTTAAAAAAAATCAAATCCCCACAACATACATTTTTTTTTAATCTGTGCCAAAAATGTGTTTTCAGAGAAAAAAAATCTTATTTTCATACTCAGACTTTGTATTGTCACTCATTTGTAAGTGCGCTTCATTTAAACATCCCCTTGTCTCATCAGCTGTGGAAGTGTTATACACTTGTACAAAGACTCTGCCCCGGCCCCCCTCGCCTCCCCTAACACTTAATTAATTTATGGAACTTGGTTTTTTTTTTTTGTTTTGTTTTGTTTATTTTTGGTTTATTTTTTTTCTCAGCGCAGTTTTGTTTTGTGTGTCCATTGGATTACGAACTTTATTAAAAAATACAAAACACGTCGGCGCCCCGACCTCGTCCCTCGGCGTGGGGAGGGGGAGCAGGGAAGGGGAGGTGTGGGGGCTGCCAGGGAAGGGTCACCTGCCTCTCCTTTAAAAACCACCAGGAAAAAGGTCCTTTCATCATACTAAACCAAATTTGTCTTGATTTCCTCTCATGAGTTGTAAATATTTGTGAAAACTGAAATTGCAGGATTTGCCCCCACTTTTAATCTCACCACGTACCAGCTCCTCACCAAAAAATCCCTGGATTACTGATACTCATCATCCTTTGAAATACAAGAGCTAGACTTGATGTTCTTTGCTGCTTTTCCACCCAAATCCCTACCAGGTGCAAGTGGGAAACCTAATCAAGGCTGGTGTAAAATTAAGCAGATGTAGTGAAAAAGGAGGTTTAGGACAGAATTTGGGAGCTGGCCTCCAAAACCAGAGGAGACTCTCACCCTGCACCCCCAGGCTGAGGTTGGAGGGCAGAACAGAGCCTGTTTTGGGGTAAAACCAGGACAAGAAGGTGCTGCTGATGCCCAGGATGGAGGTGGGTGTTGGGAGCCTGGCCAGGGCACCCCACTGTGACCCCCAATCCCACTGGGGGATTTGGGTGGAACCTTGGACTTCCTCCCCTTCCCCCAGGGAGACGGGACTGAGACAGGACTGATGGACAGAACCGGGACATGGAAGGGACTGGGACAAACGGACACGTGGATTACTGGGGCAGAGGGAAAGGGTCTGGCCCTGCTGCTTTCTGAGTGGGGCCTTTGGGATAAAAAAAGGGCGTTTTTGGGGTGTTGTGCAAGGGCTAGGGGGGGCTGGAGGGCACTCTCTGTGTGTCCAGGTGTTGTGCAATGTCCGTGCACCCAGCTGGACCTGTCTGTCCATCCAGGCCCATCCCCTTCACCCATTCCATTTATTGATCTGTTGGACAGAATGGGAGAGGGTCCAGCTGGACACACAGACAGATGGACGGATAAACATCCAACTGGACACATGTATTTCCAGCTGGACAGACACCTGCCCAGCCACACACTGTCCTCCTCCACCCATGTGAATAAAATGCCCCAAAATGTACTTTCCACCCCAAAGGTCTCTCCAAAACCAGTGATTTCAAGCCCCTGCCCTGCCCCCACAGCTCACATCAGTCTGTCTGGGCCCATCCCTGTGTCCATCCTCCAGCCCAGGCTCTGGGAGATGGGGAAGGGTCCGGCCCGATCCTGACTCCAAATCCATGGACAGTGGGGAATAGGTTGGGGGCAGGGCAGGGGTTTTGGAGAGGGGCCTCGGAGGCAAAAAGTGCATTTTTGGGGCATTTATGGCCATGGGTGGAGAAAAAAGGGTCTGGCTGGGCAGGTGTCTGTTCATCCGCTTGTACAATGTCCGTGTGTCCGGCTGGATGTGCAATGGTCCCTCTGTCTGGCTGTGAGTGTAACCAGAGAACAGTCTGTGTGTCCAGCTGGACATGTCCCTATCTGTGTCTGCCTGTCCAACCATCCCTGTGTCCATTTGTCCATCCATCCCTACACCTGTTCAGCCATTTCCACCTACACCTGTTCAGCTGACTGTCCAACCATCCACAGCCCTGTCCATGTGTCCAGCTGGACAGCGCAGCCTGTCCTGAATTCTCCAACTCCCCAGGCTGGGGAGCAGGGATGAGGACAAATGGACACATGCATGGTGGCACAGGTGGGCACATGGATGGGCAGACACATGTCCAGGTGTCCAGCTGGACGTGAAACTCTGTCCAGCCCAAAGGTCCATGTGTCTCTACCACTGTCCAGCAATCCACAAAACTTTCCATGTGTCCAGCTGGACCTGCAGCCATCTCTGTGTCCATCTGTCCTAGCTGTGTCCGTGCATGTGTCCATTCCCTGCCCCCCTGGGGGGGCGCTGAGGGGACAGAGCAGGGGGTGAGAGTCCAGCTGGACCCAGGGACCGGGGCAGTTCCTGCCAGTGTGGGGGGTTCTGCAGCCCCCCAGCCCCAGCAGGGGAGGGGCCAAGGCTGGAACCAGCATTATCCTGCTGGAGCCCCTGGGCCAGGGACAGACAGAGGTGGACACACAATTCCTGAGACCCCCCAGCCCCCTTCCCAGCTGCAGGGCCCGGGGGAGCCCCTGTGGGTGTGCCCAGCTGAGCCCCCAGACCCCGGGTGGGGGAGGACAGGCTCCCATCCCCCACCTCCATCCAGCAGCACCTTTTCTCCTGTTTTTACCTCCAAACAAGGGCAGCTCCCTTGCCTCGGTGGGGGTCAGCAGGTGAGGGTCTTCTTGGGCTTTACCACAGAAATCCCCATCTGCTGTCCTGGGTGGGGCTAAAAACCTTACACCACCGTTTTTACCCTTAATCATCCCATTTATCCTCCCTTTGAACACATCACACTCTCAGCACTGATTGGAGTATTTCAGTCCCCACCCAAAAGATGCCCTGGAGGGGAAACCGCAGCGTCCCCCCTCCCGGAGCACCAACCCTTATAAAATATTGCATTTTATTCCATCTCTTTCCTTGCAGAAATACACTTTTTACACCGTTTCCGAGCTGCCCTTTAAATAAAGGCTGGGCGGGGGCGGGGTCACTCGGGGGGCGGGGGTGGCCCCTCGGCCGGGGGCGCCGGGGCAGCGGGCGGGGGCAGCTCGGGGCCGTCGCGGGGGCGGAAGAGGAGCTCGGCGGCGGGGATGACCTGCTCTGCCGGCCAGCCCGAGGAGCCGTAGGGCTGGTAGAAGTCCGGCTCCGCCTGGAACATGACGAGCGCCTGGGCCGTGTGGATGCGCACGTGCTGCGCCAGGCTGCTGGCGTCCAGGAACTTCTCCCCGCAGGAATCGCAGGCGTAAAGGATCTGCGTGTTGGGGTCTGCCGGGGGACAGAGAAACGCACACAATGGGGCAGGCGCTGGGCCGGTGGGATGGGAGAAGCCGGCCCGGTATTCCCGGTCTCACCTGCCTCCTGCACTTGCTTCACGGCTTTGGTGATCTCAGCTTTGAGTGCTTCGGTCTCATCTGCTGTCACCGCGGCCGCCACGGGCACCACTGCGGGGACAGAGGGGAGAGGGACATGGGGGGCACAGGGACATGAGGGCAGGAATTCTCCCCCCAGCCCTGGATCCTGCCCACTGCCGAGGGTGGGAGCAGCTCCAGTGGGATGTTGGGCTGCCCAGACTCGGGTGCTGTGCTCTCGGATAAATCTCTAGCGCCTCTGGGGGCTCCAGGACCCCCAAGCTGTACCCCATGGAAAAGCCCCAAACTGCCCCCCACAAATGAATCTCCCTTTTGGGATGACTCTTGGGCCCCTCGAACTGCACCTCATGGATAAACCTCCCTTTCAGGACCATTCTAAGGCAGGGTCCTGCCCCCAATAGAAAAATCTCCTTTTTGGGAGGTCTCTTGGAACCCCAAGCTGCTCCATGGAGATCCATCCCCCTTTTAGGACAGTCCTGGATCCCCAAGCTGCATCCCATGGATAAGTTTCCCTTTTAGGGTGGCTCCTAGGACTTCCAAGGTGCACCCCCATAAATTAACCTCACTTTTGGGATCGTTCCAGGTCCAGCTGCTCCCCACAGATTAGTGTTCGTTTTGGGGTGGCTCATGGAACAACCAAGCTCCTCTCCAGGGATAAAATCTCCCTTTTGAGAAAGCAGCTGGGACCTCCAAACTGCACTCCATAGACAAACCATGAGACACCCCAAGCTGCCTTCCCATGGATAAATTTCCCTTTTGGGATGACTCATTTATGGGGATTCAGCTTAGGGGACTCAGTAATCTCACTGTGGGGACAACTCTGGGACCAGTCAGCTGCTCCCTATGGATAAGTCTCCATTTCAGGACAACTCCAGGACCACCCAGCTGCATCCCATGGCTAACTTTCCCTTCTGGATGGCTCCCAAGCTGCACCCCATGGATGAATCCCTTTGGGAACCCTGTGGGCCCCCCAGCTCACCCGTGAGCTGTGTGACAGCAGTGGCAGCCAGAGCCTCGGTGGCCAATGTCACCATGTCATCGGATGCCACCGTGACGATGTTGACCTCGTCACCTTCCTCAGGCTCCAGGATTTTGATGCCAGCCTTGCCCTGGTGCACGGTCTTCACGTGGGAGCGCAGGTTGTCCACGCGGTTGAAGCCACGCCCGCACTTGTCACACAGGAAGGGCTTCTCCCCTGGGAAGAGGACATGGAATGGGGGGGTGGGTGAGGGGTTGATGCCCAGGGTCAGTGCAGGGTTTTGGAGATACCCACCTGTGTGGATGATGATGTGCTTGGACAGGTCACCCACGTTGACGAAAGCTTTGTTGCAGACGGTGCATTTGTGGGGCCGGATGTTGTCGTGGTGACGGATGTGGTTGGCCAGCTGGCTCGACTGGACAAACCTTTGGGATCGACACCACAGTCACCGGTATCACCCTGGTACCTCCACCCTCCCTCCAGAGGACTGCACCCGGCAGTGGGTGAGTGGAGGTGCCCACAATATTCCACCACCACCCAAGTGCCCCTCCCGGTATGCAAAGGGGAATCCTCACCTCTTCCCACACCGCTCGCACACGTAGGGCTTCTCCCCGGTGTGCTGGCGCACGTGGGCGATGAGGGAGCTGGCCTGGGTGAAGGCTTTCCCGCAGATCAAGCACTGGCACGGCTTCTCTCCTGGGGAAACACAGGAGAAGGTGGGTGGGGAGCAGGGGGGCAGGAGGAGCCCTCGGGGAGGCAGGAGCCATCTGTACCGGTGTGGATGCGGACGTGGCGCTGCAGCGCGCCGGGGTCGGCGAACTGGCGCTGGCAGTGCACGCACACGTACGGCTTCTCCCCGCTGTGGATCCGCAGGTGCCGCTTCAGGTTACCTGGGAACAGGGCAGGCTGAGGGACACTGGATCCTTCTCCCTCTTTTCCTTCCTCCCAGAGCCCCAGAAGCTCCCCCGGGAAAGGCTGGTGCTATTTGGGGAGCAGGGACTGCACAGGGATCAAGGGAATTCGGCTGCACTCTGCCTGGGATCAGGCAACAATGTGGAAGTGAAGATAGCCAGGACAAGTACCCAGTGTTGGAGAGGATCAAAAGACTCCACTGGGATCATTCCAATCCTCTGGCTCTGCAGCACGTTGGGAGAAGATGGGAGGAGACAATCCCATCTCCAACATTTGGATGAGGAGCTCATTTCCAGGGAAAGGAGCTCAATGGGGAAAACCAGGAATTCATACAATACAACCATGGCACTGTAAAGCTGGGATGAAATCCTTCCTCTGGCTCTGATCCGGCCACAGAATACTCCCTGCTCCCCCCAGACCATCTAAGTCCTGTCACTCAGCCCCTCAGCCCCTGTGTTACCTGATGTGGTGAACTGCTTCCCACATTCCCGGCACTTCAGGGGCCCATCTGCAATGTGGATCTTCAGGTGAGCCTTCAAATTCCCCACCTAGGGATGGAGAACGGGATGGAGAGAGCCCCAAACCCCTTTGTCCCCCTTCAGAGCAACCCAAGTTCCCGTGGATACCTTCTGGAGTGGCCTCTGGGACCTCCAAGCTTCACCCCATGGCTAAACCACCCTTTCCAAGCTCCAACACCCCTGAACTGCATCCCATGGATAATCCACTCTTTCAGGACTGTTCTGGAATCCCCAGCTACACCTCATTAATACAACCACCATCCCAGGACAGCTCTGGGAGCCTCAAACTGCATCCCTCGGACAAATCTCCCTCCCAGGACCACAGTGGCTCAGCTTTGCCACTCCCCAGCACACCTGGTTGAACTTCTTGTCGCAGTGGGGACACTTGTGCTCCTTGTCGGTGTCGTGCGTCTCCAGGTGGCGCATCTTGGAGGTGGGGTCGGAGAAGGAGCGCCCGCAGTACTCGCACTGGTAGGGCTTCTCCCCGCTGTGCACCAGCTGGTGCCGCTTCAGGTTGCCCGAGGTGGTGAAGAGCTTGCCGCAGTCCTCGCAGCGGTAGCGGGCCTCGCCCGTGTGCCGCTTCTTGTGCAGGTTCAGGAGGCTGATGAGCCGGTAGCTCTTGCCACACTCCTCGCAGCCGTACGGCTTCAGCGGGCTGGGACGAGGTGGCAATGTCACACCCAGCACCCGCTGCCCCAGCCTGAGCGCCACCCCCAGCCAGAACCACAGCCTGCCTTGGGAGGGACCTCTGAGCTCATTGTGTTCCACCAGACCCCACCTGTCACTAGACCAGACTGGTCCAGGCCCCATTCAGCCCTGAACACTTCCAGGAATGGGGACTCCGTGAAACAACACAAAAGGGAAGAACTATTTGGATGATGGTCTCGGACACAGGGTAGGATTCTGATGGTGTCTTTGCAGGGCAAGGAATTGGGACTTGATCCTTGTGGATCCTGTGGATCCCTTCCAACTCAGGACTATTCTGTGACTATGACAGAGGCAGAAAGACAAATCTCCCAGATACCCCAACAGTGAAATCCCACAGTGGATTTCCAAAGGATTCAACCATTCCTAGCAAACCTCTCACTTTTCAGGTGCCTGTCCCTGGCTCCAGCCGTACCTGTGCGTCTTCTCGTGGGCCTTGCAGGCAGCTGGGTCAGAGAAGGCCTTGTTGCACTCCCTGCACGAGAAGGGCTTCTCTCCAGTGTGGATACGGATGTGCCGCTTGAAGTTGCCAGTGTGGGTGAACTCCTTCCCGCAGTCCTAGGGACAGAGGGACAGGTGGTGTCTCCCCGCTGTCCCTGAGGCGCCCGTGGCACCCGGAGCTGCAGCCAGGAGCCGGCCGGCCTCACCTCGCACTTGTGCGTGACGGAGCCGTAGGCCTTGGACTCGGTGCGGTCGCTGAAGGTGCCAGAGCGCAGCAGGCGCAGCTCCCCCGCGTTCTCCTGCCCCGAATCTGTGCTTCCCAACTCGTTATCCTCAGTGTTCTCCCCATTCTCCAACTGGGCTTGCTCTTCCTCAGGGATTTTACCCTCATCTTCCTTCTCCACTATCATCTCCCCCTCTTCCTCCTTCCTTTCTGGCTTCATCTCTGCAGGTAGAAAATGGGAGATGCTCAAGTTTGGGAGCAGCAGCAGAGGCACAAAATCCACCTGTACTTCCTAGCCTAAAGAGACTGGGACTAGGTGTTCCCTATCCCACATCTGAGATGGAAGTGAAAACCCATCCATCATCACTTTTGCTTGGAATTTGCAGGTAATTAGCCCTAAATTCCCAAAGCCTGTGCAGGCAGAGGAGAATTTCCCAACTCTCCTCGCTATGCTCCATGAAAACAGCTCCCAGAGGATCCGTGCCTCACAAAACTCACACACACAATTAATTCCACAGAAAACAAGGGCTCGAGCTCTGGCCAGCTTTGCCCCAGCCCTGCTCACCAACACACCTCCTGTCCCGGTGCCGTCCATGGCTGTGGGGCTGCCGCTGCCCACCGCGCTCTCCGACGGCTGCGGGAGCCCGGCAACGTCGACCTTGAGATCCTCCTGGATGGCAGCACCTGTCCCTGTGAGCACCGGAGTGTCAGGACAGGGTGTGCTGGGGGTGACAGCAGGACCCAGTCACCCCTTGGTGGCTCACCTTCCTGGCAAACTGGCTGCCCCGCAGGTGCCTCGGGCTGTGCCGCGACCTCTGGCTTCTCCTCCTTCTCCTCCTTCTCCTCAGTGTCAGGACCAGCTGAACTGGCTTTGTCAGGCTCCCCCAGAGCTTCTGCCAACACCAGTGTCTTGTCATCAGCCGCCACCTTGTCAGCTCCTGTGAGGGAACAGGCAAAGCTGTCCAGCTGCTGCTGCCAGGATTTCCAAATCCCACAAAATTCACAGAAGCAGCGATTTTTCAACTGCTGGTGCTGCCCAAGAGGGTCAAACTCCATCCTGGTACACCAGGTGCACCCGGGAACTGGGTTTGCAAAGTGGCCAAGGAACATAAGTGGATGAATTTTGGACTGCATGAAGCCTAAGCGGGTAAGTCAACCTCACTTTGCCTGGGTGACAGGAAGCCAGGAGGGTACATACCCATCTCGGGGGGCTGCTGGTTCATCCCAGAGGGATTTTCAGGGGGCACAGAGAGAGATTTGAGCGCGTTGCAAGCGCTGACGATCTCCTGCATCTGCAGGAAACCTGCCACAGCCAGCACATCCTCCACGTTGTCAGGGCTCAGGCTCAGCTTAGCTGTGTACATGAACTCCAGAACCTGGCCCAGGCCTGCAGGGGAGGTGACACAACCACAAATGAGCCCTCACCCCTCACTCTTGCTTTTTGAAACACTCAAAATAACAAGCTGAACAGCCTCCCTTGAAGCCTGGCTAGGGAATTGCATTGTTTAAGGAGCAGGGAGGGATCCTGGATAAAAATTCCAGGCCTACCTGCAGCATTGCTGATGTCCAGGTGCACCACGTCCTTCTGGTCCACGAAGAGCATGCGGAAGTAATCGCTGCAGGCGGCCAGCACGGCCTTGTGGGCCTTGAAGTCGATGCCATCCACCACGAAGGTGCAGTCGCAGAGCAGCCCCAGCTGCCGCTGCTGGTTCAGCTGCTCCAGCACCTGCTGGCTGTGCTGTGGGAAATCCATGGCTGTGGGGAGGGAAAAATCCCCAGGGTGAGGGGTGAGGTGGGTGGTGAAGGGGTCGTGGAGGAAGAGAGATCACAAAGTACAACCTGACTGCCCTGGTGGTTAAAAAAACAGCCCAAAAAGGTGAATTTCAGCTCTTCTCCTGGCTACACCCAACCCCAAACCCTCTCCTCAAACAGCCACGACTCCAGCACAGGGCTAGAAGGAGTTGATGGAACAGCCACAATGATTTTTAGCCACCCTGACAGCTATTGCTCCTCAGCTGGTCCAAGCAGTGAGCCTTGTCACCTCTGCAGACACAAGTGCCATCATCCTCCTCTGTGTCATGGCTCCTGCCAAGGCCACAGCATGGAAGTGTTCATCCAAACCTTCCAGCTCCTGCTCTTTCCAGCTGTTCATGCCACAATACCGAGGAAGTTTTATTATGTGTTTGGAGGGAGTTTCCCATGCTTGGAGCACAGCTGTGCCTAAAGAATGCTGCAAATTGTGGGAAACATGGCAAAGCTCCAATTTTCCAGCAGATCCTTGACAGTAAAGTGCCACACTGTGCATTTTCTCCTGAGCTGCATTGGTAGGATGAATGAAGGTTTTCACCTGGCTTTGTCTTCCAACAATGATTCTGGTGCTGAAGGGATTGCTTCAAGGGATTGGCAAAGAGGGAGGAGAAAGGACACGGGGATTATCCAGTTATTGTTCATGCAGGAATTCTCCAAAGCTCTGGATGCTGGAGTAGGAAGGTTATGGCTCGGGAAGCACTGCAGTCTTCCATGCTCATTGTATCTGAAAGTTACCAGCCCATGGAAGATGTTTTTCCACTTCACCACCTCTTAAATCAGGAGTTTCCAGTCAGGAAAAAGCAAGAGGTTTGGATTCACAACACCAGGCACCTCCAGCTCCTGTTCCTTCCAGTGATCAGTGGTCAGAGGGAGCCTCCTCCTGTCAGCTGTGAGTGCCAGCAACACTCGGAGGAAGATCTTCTTCCCAGGGATTCATTCAGCTTCCAGAGGCACTCCCAGTGTGGATGAGAAGCCAGGAGCTCTCTGACTGCATCAGATCATGCACAGAGATAGGAAGTTCCACTCCATTTTGTTGTTGCAAGGAGCTTCCCTGCCCTGGCTTTCTCCCAATTCTCCAAACTCCCCCAGCCTGTCCCAAAATACATACCTGACAGCCAGGAAAAAAAGTACTTGGGTCAAAATACTGCACAGCATGGCCCAGTGTCGTTTGCAAAGCTTGGAAAATAAGGGGGAGCATTTTCCCTGCAGGGTAAACAAGGCTGTGTTCCGTGCTCAGAGAGCTCTGTGCAGCAGGACCTGAGGAATCTTGACAGTTTGATGCACTAAAAGGGTATTTTGGAGGATTTGTGGGAGGCACTTTGCATCTGAATGATGATTTTTAACATTCCAAGATTGGATTTGTCTCAGCTTTGCTCCCCAGCTTTGAGAAGGAAGCAAAAATCCAGGAAATTCAAGTCTTCCCCAGAAAACCTTCCTATTTTCTGTAGTCTCCCCCATAATGTTAGGTTCCAGCTCCCTTGGAAGCACAGCAGGGAGAGGCTTGGATGAGCTCTCTACACCCACACCCAGCAGTCAATATCATCTTTATCCACTAAAATCCCTGACTCTGAGGTTTGACAATCCCAAACACCTGGACCCAACCACCAGGACTGGTGCCCAAGCTCACCCCTGTGCTGTGAGGAGTGGAGATATCCAGAGGGTCGAGGGTCAGAGGGCTGTGTCTCTCCTTCAGAGATTTCCACTTTCCAGGTGGAAAGTGGTGGTTCAGGTCAGTCTCTACACAGCCATCCTGGGAAAAATGGGACGAAAAAATCAATTTTAAACCTCCAGTCTGGGGTGCTGAAGGTGCAAAATCACTGTGCACCCTCTGATTTCCCCTCAGGGGAGGTAATTCCCCTCCTGACCTCTACCTGACAAGGTTGTTGAGTCTCTTGTTATCCAATTAATCATGGAAAAGTTCATTATGAGCCCACCCACACCCACCACACAGATAAATACAGCAGCTGCAGTCCCAGGGAGCTTCCCACGTGAGCTCTGCTAAGCGCTCCTACTAATGAGCGACATTACCTCTCCCCTTCCCTTCCACATGAATATCTACCTATCAAAAACCCCCAAACCTCCCTAAACTGGAAAAAACAGTGATTTAAACACTGCCTTTCACAGCTGTCACCACCCAGCCATCCATCCTGGAGAGATGAAAGGGAAGAGGGGGTTTGTTTCCTACCCACCGTCATCTCTTGCCTCGTGCGTCAGCTCAGGGAACAAGGCGGCCCCAACCCTCACTGCCTCTGCCCACAGGGGTCTGTCCTCATTCCCACCAATGGATCCTGCAATGTTTGCCATTAGGAAAAATAAGGTTTAGAGCTGATCTGAACGGAGCAGATCCATATAATAATAGTAAGGACCATGAAATAGGGAGGGGCTGCAGAGCTTGTGGTCGGAAGCGGAAGGCGAGCTGTGAGAGGGGAAATGATCACAAAGTGGAAAAAAACGTGGTGAAAAGGAAATAAAAGGAGAAAGACATGAGGAGAGGAACATCCTGGATGTCCCACTGGGAACAGACATCCTGAAGATGCCTTGGTTATTTGGATTTCAGGCTTATGGATGCGCTGGTGCTGCTCTGGACACCAAGAGCCTGAGGTCTGCCCTGAAACCCCTCCTGTTAATGCAGCACCCAGGGATGACAAGCCCTTTTCTCATCGGGGAAAAACACCCTTTGGAAAGCTGGCTGAGGGCTGGAATCTCGGGAGAAGCCCCTGATGCAGATATGAAACTAAGGAAACGGGGCTGGTCCTGGAAACGTGTCACCCATGGCCACCCGCAGAGGGCACGGAAGGCCAGGAGGGGCTCGCTAGACACCTCGCTAGAACCAGGGAAAATCCCGCTCTCCTTGCGGCTCTCCCGGTCCCTGAGCGGGGCGGGGATGTGTCTGGCGCTGGCTCGGGGCTGTGACCCCACTCCCCACCACCGGGAGGGTTTTTCGGTGGCCCGAGGGGACGGTGATGCCCCAAGCCCGGGGGACAGAGGCCACGAGTCCTGTCCGGCTGGGGTGACACGGCGGACAGGGACAGCCTGGGGTGCGGCCAGGAGCTCCCTGCTCCCCTCACGACATCCAGAACTCCCACTGCCCCTCACTAGAGCCCCCACTCCCCCTGCGACACCACCAAGCCCCCATTCCCCTCCTGAGGAGCCCCCGGCTCCCCTCACAGCAGCCAACAAACCCCGACGATATCCGGCAGCCCCTCGTTCCTACCGCGACAAACTCCTCTGCCCCCCACGACAGCCGGCAGCCCCCCGTTTCCCCGGGCCCGCCAGCAGGACCGCCCCTCTCGCAGCCTGCCCTCAAAGAACCGGGGCCGCGCACCGGGGTGACCCCCAAACCGGCTCCGTCACCCCACAGCCAGCGAGCCAGGCAGCTGCCCCTTCCTCTACCAGCGCCCGTATCCTGCTCAGCCCTCCCCCCAGCCCCTCCAGCGCTCTCCTGGGGCCCCCATGTCGCACCTGCCATGCCGGGCCCGGCGGAGCCTCACCCACAGCCCGCGGCCCTCACCGTGACACCGACCAGACAAAGGGCGCCGCCATTTTAGCGCCGGGCGGAAGCGGCGTCGCCCCGGCCCGCCCAGCTACGCCCGCGTCATTGCGCATGCGCGACGGGGCCGGTCACCTTCCCGCCCCTTCCCGCCGCAGAGCGCGCCGTGAGGGGGGCGGTGTGAGGGAACAGGGAGCCGTGAGGGACTGGGGGAGGCGTGAGGGACCGGGAGGAGCCGTGAGGGACTGGGGGAGGCGTGAGGGACCGGGGGAGGCGTGAGGGACCGGGGGGAGCCGTGAGGGAGCGGGGGGAGCCGTGAGGGACCGGGAGGAGCCGTGAGGGACCTGGGGAGGCGTGAGGGAGCGGGGGGAGCCGTGAGGGACCGGGAGGAGCCGTGAGGGACTGGGGGGAGCCGTGAGGGACTGGGAGGAGCCGTGAGGGACCGGGGGAGCCGTGAGGGAGCGGGGGGAGCCGTGAGGGAGCGGGGGGAGCCGTGAGGGACCGGGGGGAGCCGTGAGGGACCGGGGGGAGCCGTGAGGGTCGAAGGTGCCGAAGGTGCTGGCGCCTCCGCCGTGTTCATCGCTAACCATGTTCTCAGCTGCCACATCACCCCGGCTTAAACACCCCCGAAGGCGGCCTGACGACCCCCTCTGTGATAATTGATAAATGATTCGTGTTAATCATAGAAGTTTTGGAGTTTGTATAAACCAGAATACTTTAAAAAGAACATGGACCTAGATAAAGGGAAATATGTTATTAAACCCACTCTGTTTAAATCCTCCTGTTATGTTTATTGTGCATACCAGTTTGTAAAATAAGAAAAAAAAAAAAAGTGTTTTCCATAGTCTGAAAGGTTTTTCTTCAGAATCAGATTTCCTGCCTCTGTGTAATCAATCGCACACTATCTGCTAAAGATCAGACTTCCCACTTCTGGTTTTTTATCTACCAAGACCAGATAGTTACATGACCAATTGTCTGAAGAGCCGTTCCATGAAGTTTGGAAGTTTCTTTGCCCACCACTGCTTACCTTACAGAATTACTACAACAAACAAATAGCAATTATTGATTACTACAAGGAAAATCATCCTATAAAAAGGGAGCTGCAAACCAAGTTTGGTGGAACTGTGGAGTGGCTGGTGACCCCTCACGTTTTCCCCAGCACGCTGCTTGCTCTGTCTGTCTAAAATAAACCGATCTAAATTTTGCTGAATATCGAGACTTTAGTTTCTCATTTATAGCACCTCCAAGAAGGAGTTTTCTGTATATCTAACATAAATCTCCCTTGTCACAACTTGATGCCGTTCCTGCTTTCCTGTCACTTGTTCTCTTGGCTCCATCCTTGTGTCAGGGAGAAGGTTTTCATTTGCTGGAAATAATATAACTTTCCTAACTAATTTTTAATTAATTGTTTTAACTAATTGAAAGCAGCACCCACTTTTGGACAGCACTAGTTAAGTTTCTACACAGATTCTTGCTACTCAGATCATTAAATCACCAAAACCTTAAGTTTGTTGCAACTAACTCTGACAAGCTTTAATAAAGCCAAAGGCATTTGAAGATTGGATATTTGGCATCTTAAATTTATGGCCCTTCAAGGATGTTGGAGTAATGAGAAAATACAGAGGAGATTGAGGCCTGGAAAGGTGGAAATCCTCATCTGAGAGGAAGATAATAAAAGGGCTATCAATAGCCAATAGAGGACAGTATGCTAAATAATGAAGATAATTATGTGACTTAGAACCAATGAACATTAATTTATAAATAAGTTTAAAAGTTTTGTATCAGGTTACAAGGGTGCCCTCGATCCCCTTGTCCAGATGGCTGATAAAGAGCTTAAACATGTCCCAAAAACTGGGTTTTCCCCCAGCTTTCCTGCTGCCGACGAGCTGCAGTGGGCTGCAGCTGGACTGAGCCGGCCCTTGCCCCCTGCACATCTCCCCTGTCCGGGAGCGACCGGGCAGAAACGGGGCAGAAACGGGGCGGATTTTCCCGTTTTCTTGCTCCTTTCTCCGCATCTCCCCGGGCGAGGGCCACTAGATGGCAACCAGTGACCGGCGCTGGGTGCCGGGCTGGCTGCTGGGGACGGAGCAGCCGCGTCCGTCGCCGGGGCCCGACGGCAGCGCATCGCCGCTGCCATCCCTGGCGTTCATTCACGCTTTGAACCCCTTTTCCCGAAGCGGGGAGCGCCCTTTGTGCCAGCCAGAGCAGCCGTGCCTGGGACGCTGCCAGGGGTGTTAGTGCCAGTCACGAGTGGCTCGGGCCGCCCCGCGGCGGCAGCAGCAACACGAGCCGGGCGCTGTGTGTAGCCATAAACAGGCGCTGGCCTCGCCTCGCTGCTGTGGGTACACACAGCGGGACGGAGCCAGCCCCTTCCCTCCCTGCGGCAGCTTTTGCCCTCCCCCCAGAAAAGAAGCCCTTGGCTTGGGGGCCGTCATCCCGCCTCGTGCCGGCCTTGGGGCATCCCGAGGGTGGTGGGTGAGGGTGGGCGAGGGGAGGAGGAGGGTTTGGTGCCCTTCCAGGTGGGTCGGCAGCCGAACAGCTGAGGGAATGACTCTGAAATAGAGCTTCGGGGAAGAAATGAGTCACCCCGGGCTGGAAATAAACAGGGCAGCGGGCGCCCGAGCGGCTCCTGGTGCGGGTTTTTGTCGGGATGGTGGAATATCCCTTACCGAGACACCCCTCGGGTAT
Organism: Erithacus rubecula; assembly: GCF_903797595.1. Taxonomy (NCBI): domain Eukaryota; kingdom Metazoa; phylum Chordata; class Aves; order Passeriformes; family Muscicapidae; genus Erithacus; species Erithacus rubecula. Next base: position 856,438 of record NC_136676.1, read on the forward strand.
GAACCCACACCCCTTTTTGAGGGTAAAGCATCAAGGAAACATCAAAAAGCGGAGAAGGCAGCAGTCAGACGTTCTCAATAATTTATCCCAAGCTCTATATACAAAGACAAGCTCTGGCGGAGGGTTGGAAAGGGAACCTGGCTCCCGGCAGGACTCTTGGCAGGCTTGATCTTCCCCCTCAACACGCGCCAGCTAAAAATTGCCGGAGCTGGGACTCCCCTCCGGAGTTTCTCCGGTGGGTGACGGGATGCGTTCAGCACAGGTCTGACCCCACTCTGGAGGGAGCGTTCCCATTCCCTACCCCGCGTCCCGCCTCCTTCCCAAATCACCCATTGAATTAGCGAGGGAGAGAAAGGAGCGGGGGGAAAGGAGCCCCCCGACCCCTCAGATCTTGATCTCAGTCCGGAAGGTTTGCTGGACGTGCTCGGAGTGCTTGGCCGGCCGGCGCTGAGCCCGGATGGTCAACATCCCGTTGTCCGCCAGCGAGGACGACACGGACGTGGGGTCCACGTCTTCGGGCAGCTGGCACTTGTGGGTGAAGGTGTTCATGACGGTGCCATCCGTGGCCAACTGCGAGGGAAAAATGGGTGAAAAGAGGCGATTTTGGAGTGCAAGCGGAATGGGAACTCATTATTCCCTGTGGTTGCCATTAATTAATGGTTAATTAAAGCCCCCTGACGCTGTGGCTGCAGCTGTTTGGGAATTGGGTGGTTCCCGCATCCCCCGGTGAGGATTTTGGGGTCCCCCGCTTTGGGGGTGAGCAGGGAAGAGAAGGGAGCACCCACCTTCTCGGCGTGCACCTCGATCTGGTTGTTGGAGGTGGTGACGATTATGTCCTCGGGTGCGAAGTCGCTGACGTCCACCGTGAACTGATAGGTGTTCCCCAGGGTCTTCACCACGCCCGTGTTACCGGGACGAGCTGCTGGACAGGTTTGCGGGGGTCACAGCCACGGCTTACTGAGGATCCCCCCCACATGCCTCCTGGGTGTCCCCCAAACTCACCTGGGAACCCCAAAGTCTCCCCGTGGGGCCGGACAAAGCTCCCGAAAAGCTCCATGGTGCCGGCGGGCGAGGATTTCACCTTCACCCAGCGCTTGCCCCCACCTGCGACCCCCAGCTCCCACCGGGGGGAAGAGCGGAACCCCCTTCCTCGTTCTCCTGCCGGCGAAGGCGACGCCGGATCGGTTATTTCGGGATATTTCGACTTGACGAGCTTTTTAAAGCCTCGTTAAGGCTCCCGGCCGCCTGCCAGACCTCTTGTAAAACCGGCTAAATTTAGGTCTTGCGCCGGAGACGGTGGAAATTTTTCCCCTCCCCGTCCCCCCCCCAGCTCAACGCCATGGAATGCGATGCCTATTATTAAGGAATAATCATGATAATTAATTAAAATACTTATTAAATCCTCCCCGCCGCGGGATGTACATTGGGATTGGGAGCTGGGAGGTGGCGGAGGGGGGGAGGAAACCCGGCTCACTCCGGCCCGAGCGGGTCCGTCGGATTCGTCAAGGTCGTTTTTAATGAGCTCGTTTGCAAACTCAGTCGGGCAGCGGAGGCCGAGGCGGGAGGACGGGTCAGGGGTGCTAAAAAAGAAGGGGGTGCAGTCCCCAAAAACGTTCCCGGGATGGAGCGCCCCGTCCCCGGGGGGCTGCGGGGGGAGAAGGAAGAGGAGGAAGAGGAGGAGAGGGTGCTGGTGTCGGAGCACAGCTGGAGACCCTGTCCCACCGCCCGGAGAAGGGTCCGAGGTGAGACCCCCACCCAAAAAAGGGGATTCTGGGGGCGGGGCCTTTGGGAAGGTCAGCGCCCTGTTTCCCCCCTCGCAGGGTGCTTGGAGTGGGTGAAGCGGCAGCTGTTCCGCGTGGGGGAGGATTGGTACTTCCTCTTCATCCTGGGGATCCTCATGGCCACCATCAGCTTCACAATGGACATCATCATCATCAGGCTCCACGCGGGTAAACGAGGGGTGCCCTAAGGGGGCTCCACCGGCGTTTGGGGGCTCGCCGAGGGTATGGGAGGGTCTTTCGGGGGGTGCATCTCCCCTCTCCTCACCTCTCCTCCAGCCCACATGTGGCTGTACCGAGAGATCGGGGACATCGGGGTGCTCAAGTACCTCTCGTGGACCATGTTCCCTATGGCACTGGCCGCCTTCTCCACCGGCTTTTCCCAGAGCATCACCCCGCACTCCGCAGGTGAGCCAGCTGCACCCCGTCCTCCCTGGCTCCTTAAAATGCTCCCTTGCTAATGGGGGACCCCTAAAATTTGGATCCTGGCTCCCTCCGTCCCCCCGGCTCCAGGTTCCGGCATCGCGGAGCTGAAGACCATCCTGATGGGCGTGGTGCTGGAGGACTACCTGGCCATCCAGAACTTCGGAGCCAAGGTGGTGGGGCTGACCTGCACCCTGACATGCGGCAGCACCGTTTTCCTTGGGAAAGTGGTGAGGGATCCCCTTCTGAACCCCAGAATCCCCAGCGGTTCAGTTGGTACGGGGTGGGGGGGATGCTCAGCGCTCTCTCCCCCTCCCAGGGTCCCTATGTCCACCTCTCTGCCATGGCCGCAGCCTATCTGGGGAAGCTGAGGACCACGGTCACGAGGGAGTATGAGGTGCCACGCCCAAAAAACGAATGGAGGGATTTGATTTTACCCCTAAAAGTTGGGGTTGTGCCTAATCCCCCCTGCCCTACAGAACAAATTCAAGCAGCACGAGATGCTGGTGGCAGCTCAAGCCGTGGGGGTGGCCACAGTCTTCGGGGCACCCATCAGCGGTGAGGATCCCCCCCCTAATCCCCCTCTGGGCACCCCTAAACCTTGCCCTGATCTCTTCCCCTGTTTTTCCAGGGGTGCTTTTCAGCATCGAGGTGATGTCCTCTCATTTTGCCGTACGGGATTACTGGCGAGGCTTCTTCGCTGCCACCTGTGGTGCCTTCATGTTTCGGATCCTGGCTGTGTTCAACAGCGACCAAGGCAAGGCAGGGCAGGCAGGATGTGCCCCCTCTTCCCCCTTACTCTCCCCCGTGGTATTTTTGGAACGCTCACCACCAAACCCACACCCTCATTCCTGTCCCCCCTCCCAGAAACCATTGCTGCTGTTTTTAAGAGCGACCTCAAGATTGATTTTCCCTTCGACTTGCTGGAGACCTTCTTTTTTCTGATTTTGGGGTACGGAGGGTCTGGTTTTGGGGTGCTGTCTGTGCTCTGCCTGTGCCCTGCCTGTACCCTACCTGCCCTCTCCTCACAGGATCATCTGTGGGGTTGTGGCCTGTGCTTATCTCTTCTGCCAGCGCTGGATGATGGTGGCCGTCAAAAAGAACCGGCTGACAGCCAAGCTCTTGGCCACCGAGTCTGTACTGGGCGTCCGTCCATCTGTCTGTCTGCACCCTGCACCCTCTGTGTCCGTGTGTCCATGCCGTGCAGGCTCTGAATGTCCCCATGTCCTTCCCATATACCCCGGGTGTCTGCGTGCCTCGCATGAAGCACCCTGGGTGTCCCTGTGTCCCCCCCCTGCACCCTGGCATCCCTGTATCCCCCCCTGCACCCTGAGTGTCCCTGTGTACCCCCCTGTGCCCTGGGTGTCCCTGTGTGTCCCCCCCTGTACCCTGTCCATCCACCCTGGCATCCCTGTGTCCCCCCCTGCACCCTGTCCATCCACCCTGCGTGTCCCTGTGTCCCCCTTGCACCCTGTCCATCCACTCTGGGTGTCCCTGTGTCCCCCCCCTGTACCCTGTCCATCCACCCTGGCTGTCCCTGTGTCCCTCCCTGTGCCCTGTCCATCCACCCTGGCTGTCCATGTGTCCCACGCTGCACCCTGGGTGTCCATGTGTCCCCCATCCTGCCCATCCAATCTGAATATGTCCACCCTGTGCACACATCCACTCCATACACCCTGAGTGTCCCTATGTCCCCTCCCTGAACCCCAAGTGTCCCTATATCCCCCCATGCACCCTGTTCACCCCACCCCATCCACTCTTGGTGGCCATATGTCACCCCCAGTGACCCTGGGTGCCCTGATGTCCCCCCATGCACCCTCCCCACTCACCCCACTGACCCTGGGTGTCCCTGGGTCCCCCCATCTGTCCATCCCCACACACCCAGACCCCCGTGTCCCCCTGCAGCAAACCCGTGTACACGGTGCTGGTGGTGCTGCTCTTCGCCTCCATCACCTTCCCGCCCGGGCTGGGGCAGTTTATGGCCTCCAAGGTGAGTGGGGACTCGTGGGACTCCCTGGGGACCCCAAAACCTTCCAACCTGAGGGGGGCTCAGGGTGTCCATTTGTCCATCTGTCCAGCTCACCATGAAGGGGTATCTCACCTCCCTCTTTGACAACCGCACGTGGGGCTTGCTGGCCCTCAACACCTCGGAGGTGGCCAAGCCTGGGGAGCTCTGGCAGGAGTGGAACCATCCCTCTGCCACCATCTATGGCACCTTGACCTTCTTCCTGCTCATGAAGGTAACCATGACCCCTCAAATCTCTGGTGGACACCCTCAACGTGGTGTCCCCAACATGGTGACCCCCTCCATGTCCACTGGTGCCCCCAGTTCTGGATGCTGATCCTGGCCACCACCTTACCCCTCCCAGCTGGGTACTTCATGCCCATCTTCATCTATGGTGAGTCAGGGGCTGGGGGGATGTGGGGGGGACAGCCAAGCTGGGGGAGGGGTGCAGGGGATTCATTCAGCCCTTGGAGTGGGGATACTGGGGGTGTATCCCAGAGAGGGATACATCGAGTCTGGGGGTACAGGGGAGGCATTCAGCTCTGAGAGGGCTGCAGGAGGGTGGTCACCTCTACCCTCTACCTCCACCATTTTTTTGGGGGGGCTCCTGGGATCTCCCCACCTTCCCTTCTCCCCCAATTTTAGGAGCAGCTATCGGCCGCCTGATAGGGGAGGTGGTGGCCCTGCTCTTCCCACGGGGGCTCTATTCAGAAGGACCCCCACGGCCCATTATTCCTGCTGGCTACGCCCTGGCTGGTGAGTCCAGATATCCCCACGGGCAGGGGGACACCCACGGGTGGGGGGACACCCACCCCCATCCCCTGAGCCCCCATTCCCCCACAGGCGCAGCCGCATTCTCGGGCTCGGTGACCCATGCGGTGTCCACGTCCCTGCTGGTGTGTGAGGCCACGGGGCACCTGGGCCACGTCCTGCCCACCGTGCTGGCCGTGCTGGTGGCCAACGCCATCACCCAGAAGAACCAACCATCCTTCTACGATGCCCCCATCATTGTCAAGAAGCTGCCCTACCTGCCCCCCATCCGCAGCCGGCACATCGCGTAAGTGCTCGCCCCAAAAATCCACATTCTGGGGGGATTCTCCAGGAAATGATGGAAATTTGGGGGGGTTTGCATTCCCCAGCTCCTACCGAGTGGTGGTGGAGGAGTTCATGGAGCGCCGGGTGGTGGCCTTGGCCAAGGGGGACGGTTTCCAGGAGGTGCTGGTGGCCTTGGACGCCTCTGCTGATGCTGAGTACCCCGTGGTGGAGAGCACAGGTGGGATGTGGGACCTGGTGGGGTCACTGCCACCCTGTGGTGGCCCTTCTGTGTCTCCTCATGCTGTCCACAAGGTGTCCCCCAGTGCACACTGGATATTCCCATGCTGTCTCCAAACCGTGCCCATGCTGTCCCTATGGGGTGCTCCTGCTGTGTCCCCAAACTGCCCTTGTGGTGTCCTTTGATATTCCCAGGCTGTCCTGTTCCCATGTTGTGCCCTCGGTGTTGCCGTGGTGCCACTTCAGTATTCCCATACTGTCCCCATGTCATTCCCTCAATATTCCCATACCAGCCCCGTGGTGTCCCTGTGCTGTATCAATGCTGTCCCCATCCCCTTTGGTGTCCCCATGCTGTTCCCTCGATATTCCCATTCTGTCTCCACAGTGTCCCTATGGGGTGTCCCCTCAATATTCCCATACTGTCCCTGTATTGTCCTCATACTTTCACCCTGCTGTCCCTATAGGGTGTCCCCAGTACCTCCCCCTGTTAGTCCCATACTGTTTGCTTGGTGTCCCCCTGGTACTCCCATACTGTCCCCTCTCTCCAGGGTCCCCCACTCTGGTGGGCACTGTCAGCAGGTCCCAGCTGGTCACCTTCCTCCAGAGCCACGAGCACCCCCAGGCCCCCCAAGGGGAGAAGGTAAAGGGGGTGGGGGGCACCCTACCACACCCAAAAAGCTGCTTTTCCACCCCAAAATTAACATGCCACCTTCCTCAAGATGGCCATCGTGGGGACACTCGGGGATGACTGCACCATCGAGCCCATCATGCTCCAGTTCTCTCCGTGGACCTCCTTGCACCAGGTTTGGGGAGGAAATGTGTCCTGGGAGCCCTTCCCAGGTGTGTCACACTGAGGGGACACTGCAAGGGTGGCTCTCTGCCCACGTCTCCCTGCTGTCCCTTTCCCAGGCCTATCACCTCTTCCAGCTGCTGAAGCTGCAGCGAGTCTTTGTCACCCGCTCTGGGGAGCTGGTGGGAGCCGTGAGCAGGGCAGAGGTGAGGGGGAAAAGGGGGAAAAAAGAGGCGAATGGGGGCGAAAAAGGGAGGAGAAAAGGGGGGCAGTGGGGGAAAAAGGAGAAAGGAAAGTGCGGGGAAAGCCCCCGTCTCACCTCCTCTGTGCCCTTCCAGCTGCGGAGAGCAATCGAGGACCTCGCCAACCCCAAGTGATGACGTTCTGGGACCACGGGGGACCCCTCCCCAGGGGTGTCCCCCAGGAAAAGAGCGGGAGTCCTGACCCCCCAGCTGGTGGCGCCGGTTCCGCAGGAGTCCGTGTTGTGTATTAAACACATCGACCCACCAGTGCTTCCTCCTCCTCCTTTTCCAGCCCCGCCGGTTTCTTTTGCGGGGAGTTACCCTCTCCCAAACCCATCAATAACGCTTAAAACCGCCAACAGCACCCCAAAACTGCTCAGGGCATGCACTGAAGTGCCCCAGTTTCTGTGACACCCCACTATTCCCCTCCTAATACTATCAGCGCATAATTAATAAGGGGATGGGTGTTTAGTGACCCCGAAATCCGAGGGGTGGGGGGGCCGAGCCCCCCGCCCCTTGGTGACCCCGGGCTGGGGTGCAGCAGGTCTGGGCGGCGCATTGGGCGCTAACGAAACCGTAATTAAGCCTGGGGGGGTTAATTAGGCGCGGCGGGGCAGGTTGGGCAGGGCGGGCATGCCCGGGCCCGGCTCAGCACGGGTGAAGCGGGGTCAGCGCCAGGGAGACACCCCAAAAGTGGGGCAGGAGCTGGGCTGGGCTGCGGGCTGGGCGCTGGGAGCGGGGCTGGGCTGCGGCACCCACGGGCAGAGCGAGGGGAGGGGGGCGCAGATCGCTCGGGGGGGTGGGTGGTCAGCACCCCCAACCCTGCCCGGCACCCCAAAAGCGCCGCCGTGCCCGTGCCTCAGTTTCCCCCTGGGCTCCTTGCCCCGCCCCAGGCACAGGCGCTGCCAGGAGCCGCCCGCCGTGTCCCCCGGTCCGGCCGCTCCCGCCGGACTTTGAGCCGCGTTCCAGGCTGAGCCCGGCAAAACCGTGACACCCACGGGCCAAAATGTCCCCAAACGGGGTGAAACCCCCCCAAAACCGCGGCTTTCGCATCACGATGTTCGTCCGCCCTCACCTCCCACCCGCCCCTTATTATGGTTTGGGGCAGAAAAAGAACTGTCAGAGCCTTTTTTCCGGCGTTTTCCTACCCCGTCATTTGCTGGCTCCGGGCAGCCGGCGCGGCCGGGCTTTGGCTTCGGGGGAGCGGCGGGGGATGAAAAGGCCAAATTCCTCCTGGCTTTTGCTGGGGAAAGAGGCCCCGCATGGGAAACACTCCCGGAGCCGTGTGAAACCCCTTAAAATCCCTGATAGCCCCTTAAAAAACTGCAACCCCCTTTAAAAAAACTTCTTTAACCCATTTAAACTCCCTTAAATACCCTTAAAAACCCCTCCTTAACCTATTTAAACCCCTATTAAAACCCCTAAAGCCCCCCACTTTTAAAGCACTCTTAACCCCCCCTAAAAATTCCTAATAAACCTCTTAAAGAACATTAAGCATCCCCAAAAATAACTTAAAACCCCTTTAAAGCCCCTAACTCCCCTTACAAACCCTGATAACTCCTTAAAAGCCTTAAAATGCCTAAACCCCCCCCAAAACTTTAAAGCTCCTTAACTAGTTTTTAATGCCCCCCAAACCCTTCAAAAATTCTTAAAACACCTTAAAAAAAAACCTTTAAAACCCTCTTTAAATCCTTTAAATTTCTTTAAAAATGCCCTTAAAATCCCTAAAAGCCAGGGGAAACCCTCTCTTTTTGCCCCCCAAATTCCCTCAATCTCTGTGAACCAGTGGGAAAACACAATATTCTAGAAAACCAAAAAGTACATATTTTTTATTCAAAACCCCACAAAAATCCCCATAAAATTAATGAAAAAAGGGGGGTGAAAAAGCATTCAAGTTTTTTTTTTTTTTAATTTCCCCCTTTTTTTCTCTCCCAAACTTGACATCACCTTTAAATCCTCACAATAAATATACAAAAATAGAATAAATTAGGTTAAAAAATACAAGGCAACACTGGCAGATCAGCATTAAAGGGGAACAAAACCACCCAAAAACCCGGTGGGAGAGGAATAAATAGGGAGGAAAAAAGCAAAAATAAATCAGTTTTGGGACTGAGCCCTTTTTTCTTGAAATGTGGGGGGAAAAATAAGAAGAAAAATCCCTTCCCCCAGCTCCAAACAAGCTTGAAATTCTATTGTTCCAGGGGGGAGGGAAGGGGCAGCACCCGTTTCATCCCCAGGTGGGGGGACAGTATCAATAACACTATTAAAAAACCCTTAATAATTACAGAAATAATAAATAAACCCCTCGGGGAGGAGGGGGGGTCTTCATGTGGTGTTTGGGGGGTTGGGGTCAGCCTGGGGCCCCCCCAGCTCCCGCCTGCTCCTGCAGCCCCAGCAGGCTGTAGGCAATGCGCTTCTGGTGGCCCGGCAGGCGCACCCCGATCCGCTTGATGTCCCTGGGAAAAGGGGAAACGGGAAAAGAGTCGGGATTGGTGGAGCCACGAGCATGGAATGGGGCTGGGAGGGGCTGGGGGACCCCAGGAGCAGCGTCCTTGGGGTGGGGGTGGATGGGTGGGCACGGCTCATCCCGAGGGATAGCGAGATGGAGGGATGGACATGGCTCATCTAGAGGGATGGATGGATGGATGGATGGATGGATGGATGGATGGATGGATGGATGGATGGATGGATGGACGGATGGACATGGCTCATCTAGAGGGATGGATGGATGAACATGGCTTATCTAGAGGGATGGATGGATGGATGGATGACACAGCACCTGGTCTGCATTGAGCCATGGAATCATGGAATTAATCATGGAATGGTTTTGGTTGGAAAAGATCTCAAAGATCATCATGCTCTAACTCTGATCCATGGCAGGGACACCTTCCACCATCCCAGGGTGCTCCAAGCCCTGTCCAACCCAGATAGGGCTCATCCAGAGGGAGGGAGGGATGGATGGACGGACAGATATGGTTTATCCTGAGACATGGACAGACTGACATGGCTCATCCCAAGGGATGGATGAGCACAGCACATCTCAAGGGACAGATGGACAGACACAGCTCATCCCAGCCTCTCTGGCCAAGGAACATCTAATTTTATCCCATCCCTCGGGCCACCAAGGCCATGGAAGTGGTTTCCGTTCCCAGCACATCCCTGTCCCACGGGAGCTGGAGGGGGGGTATGGGGACAGTGTGGGGACACTCTGGGACAAGGGGACAGCACAGGGACAAGGACTCACTCGCTGGTCATCTGCAGGACCTTCTCAATGGTGCTGTAGCCCGAGGCCATGAAGGTCTCAGTGTACTGGGGCATCCGGATGGACTCCAGCCACTCCGGCACCGAGCGGAACGGGACGCCCTCGGAGCCGCTGGTGCTGGGCAGCCTGATGGACACCCTGCAGGGACAGACGGGAAATGAGGCAGAAATAGAAAAATGCAAAAAAATGGCACAGAAATGCAAGGCTGGGAAAGTGATATGAAAGCAGAAGGGCGGAAGAATAGTGCAGGAAGGAAACGAGGCAAAAAAATGATGCAGGAATGGAGGAATGTGGAAAAATAATGAGAAAATGGAAGGTGCAAAAAACTTGAAAATGGGAGGCTGCAAAAAACAGCAGAAAGGTGAGGACACAAAAATATTGCAGAAATGAAACAATGAAAAAAATGATGCAGGAATGAAAAGGTGCAAAAATGGTGCAGGAATGAAAGGGTGGAAAATAGAGTTGCGAAAATGGAAGGATGAAAAAATAACACAGGGTTTAAAAGATACAAAAAACAATGTGAAAATGGAAAGATGAAAAATTCTGCAGAAATGGAAAGGTGAAAAAAAAAATGCAAAAAACTGGAAGGATGCAAGAAGAGTATAGAAATGAACTGATGCAAAATATGATGTGAAAATGGAAGGTTTAAACAATGATCCAGAAATGGAAGGATGAAAAGACAATGCAGAAATGGGAAGATGCCAAAAAATAAATGCAAAAATGAGATTTTTAAATTATACAAAAAGTGGACATGTGAAAATGGGGAAATACCAAGAAATGGACATGCCAAAAGCAACGTGAGAGTGCAGAGATGCAAAACCCAACCCAAAACAGCACCACGGGAGTGCAAAAATGATGCACAAAATTCAAAGATGAAAACAAAATGATGCAAAAAACAACAGAAGATGCAGAAATGTGCAAGAACCAGAGAATCCCAGACTGGTTTGGTTGGAAGGGATCTTAAAGCCCCCGTGGCAGGCAGGGACACGTTTCCCTGTCCCTGGTTGTTCCAGCCTGGCCTTGGACACTGCCAGGGATCCAGAGACAGCCACAGCTGCTCTGGGCAACTACCCTCCTTCCCCTCTTCTCGCCCCCCACCCCATCCTGGGTCGCTGCACTCACCGGGGGTCGAAATCTGCCAGTGCCTTGAGGGACTCGGGGGCGCGGATGAGCTTGTCGAGGATGCTGACGATGTCGGCGAATTTGGGGCGCCGGCCACGCTCCTGCTGCCAGCACTGCATCATCAGCTGGTAGATGGCTGAGGGGCAGTCCAGCGGCGCCGGGAGGCGGAAGCCCTCGTTGATGGCCTTCATCACCTACGAGGAGGAGGAGAGTCAGGGATGGTCCCCCCAAAAAAAAGTGTTCATTCACAGAAACCCAGAGTGGTTTGGGTCCTTAAAGCTCATCTCATTCCAGTTCCTGCCCTGGGCAGGGAAACCTTCCACCATCCCAGGTTGATCCCAGGTTGTCCCACCCAGCCTTGAATAACTCCCAAAGCACCAGTGATGGTGGAGGGTGGGCACTCACCTCATGGTTGGAGAGCTCCCAGTAGGGCCGCTCGCCGTAGGACATCACCTCCCACATGACGATGCCGTAGCTCCAGACGTCGCTGGCAGAGGTGAACTTGCGGTAGGAGATGGCTTCGGGTGCTGTCCAACGGATCGGGATCTTCCCGCCCTACAGCAACATTGGGGTCAGCCCTGTACCCCAAAAACCACTTCACCTTGATCAACCACCCCGACACAACCACCACGATGGATGATCACCCACCTTGGACAACCACCCCACCATGACCAGCCACCCCTCCCTGGCCACCGCCCCACCGCAGTGACACTCACGCTGGTGGTGTAGGTGGCTTCAGGGTCATCCTCCAGCACCCTTGAGAGCCCAAAATCAGACACTTTGCACACCAGGTTGCTGTTCACCAGGATGTTTCTGGCAGCCAGGTCCCGATGGACGTAATTCATGTTGGCCAAGTACTTCATGCCGGCAGCGATGCCCCTCAACATCCCCACCAGCTGGATGACACCAAATTCACCCTCTTTTTCCTAGGAAAAGAGCAGAATCCAGCCTGGAATCCACCTGATGTCCCACCTCCCATGGTGGGTGTTGGAGGTTCCATCACCCTGTGGTCGTTGCCACCACGTGTCACCTACCCTCAGGAATTTATCCAGTGCCCCGTTCTCCATGTACTCTGTGATGATCATGAAGGGCTTGTCTGTACAAAAAGAGACCCCAAAATAGGTAAAAACTAAAAAAAAAAAATCCCTCCAAGACCCCCCCAAAAAAGGTCGCCCCACTAAAGTCTCTAAACCTTCCGCAAGCCCTCCCAAAATCCTTAAACACCCAAATACCCAATGTCCCTCAAAAACACCCAACCCTTCAAAAATAACAAAAATCCTCGAACACCCCCAAAAGCCCTCCCAATTCTCTCCAAAAACCCCTGACCCCAAATCCCCAAAAAATCACCTCTTTTTAAACATTCCCAAAACAAAGTTCCAACTCCCTTACAGACCCCAATAAACCCCAGCAGCCAAACCCTTAATATAAGTCACCCAACTCCTCCAAAAATCTTCTAAACTCCCCACAAAACCTCCCAAATAAACCTGAATTCCCTCTCCAAAAAATTCCTCAACCTCATCCCCCAAAAAGACCCAACTCCCCCACATTCCCCCTTATGCCATTGCTCAAAGCACCCTGTTTTTATATCGCTTGTTTTGGGGTGTTTTGCTGGGAAATTGGGATGGATTTTTGGGGGTCACAGGACATAGAGGCCACTCACACTTGGAGACAACGCCCTCAAGGCGGATGATGTTGTGGTGGCAGAACTGTCCCATGATGGTGGCCTCGCTCAGGAAGTCCACACGCTGCTTCTCCGTGTACCCCACCTTCAACGTCTTGATGGCCACTGGCACCTCCTTCCTGCCACGCTTCAGGGTGCCCTTGTACACCTCCCCAAATTCACCTGCTCCAAAAGACACAATGCACCCTCAGTTCCTGCCCCACCGCGATTTTGGGGTGTCTCTGGGGGACAAAGCCACGCACCAGCTCCGATGACCTTCTGGCGGGTGATAAAGGACGGAGGGATCTCGGTGGTGAACTTGAGCATGGCTTGGTTCGGGTCTTCGTAGGTGTGGGGGTCAACGTAGGTCTTGAGGGGCTTCAGCTGATCTGGGGGTGTCAAGGAGGGGGTCAGCACCCCTGTCATCCCCCTGCCATCCCCGTTGTCCTCTCTGTCCCATGGCTCACCTGACTTGGAGAAGTAGACGTCCTCAGCAGATTGGCGTGGCCGTGACCTCCTCCTCCTGTGGAAAAGCAGCATTTTGTTTCAAAATATCATCCCTTGCCCATATTTGCCACTGGGACAAAGAGATTTTGGGGTTTTTTGGGGGGTCTCAGGGAAATTTTTGCTCTTACTGCCGGAGGATGCAGAGGAGAGCAGTCAAAACCCCGACGACAAAGACGACGCCAGCAATGCTGCCGGTGATGACAGCAGTCGATGCCATGGCCTCGGAACCTGTGGGGACCATCCAGGTGAGCCCTGCACCCCCTGGAGCCCCTATCCCTCATTTCCAACGTCCCTGGAGACCCCACCCCTCACTCCTGACACCCCTGGAAACCCCACCCCTCATTTCCAACAATCCTGGAGCCCCCACCCCTCACTCCTGACACCCTTGGAGACCCCACCCCTCACTCCTGACACCCTTGGAGACCCCACCCCTCATTTCCAACACCCCTGGAGCCCCAACCCCTCACTCCCAGCACTGCCAGCCCCCCTCACCCTCAGGCAGGGTCTCGAACTCGTGCTGGGGGCTGAAGGCCCCGTGGCCGTCGGCAGTGAGAGCCTGGACCCGAACCACGTAGGCGGTGGCTGGGGACAGCTTGGGCAGGGTGACAGAGGTGCCCTCGCAGCGCAGCACAGAGTAGCTGTTCTCATCCACCTGGGGACACGGCAGGGTGACATTGGGGTGATACGCAGGGAGGAGTGGCATGGGTGGGGCAAAGATGGATGTGATGTGGGGGAGGTGACATGGAGGTGACAGGGATGGGAGGTGACAGGGATGGGGACAAGGATGGAGGGGTTGATGTGGATTAGGGCAAGGATGAGGGACTATGTGGATGGAGATTGCATTGATAGAAGTGACACAGCTGGGGGCAAGGATGGAGGTGACACGGATGGATGTGACACAGATGGAGGGGTGGGTTTGGGGGTGTCAGGCTGTGTCACCTTCTTGCTGTAGGTGACCTCATACTTCCAGACCCGACTCTGCTGCCGCAGTGGCACCGTCCAGGACAGGACCAGGCTGGTGGCCGTCCGTCCATCCAGGCTCACTGATGTCACTCGGGGGGGTTCTGCCGGGGAAACACAAAGGGATGTCACTGAAGTGTCCCTGGGGGGTCAAGGGACATCATGGAGGGATGGGAAAATCACAGAGGTGTTCCCTTAGGGGACAGGGACACCACAGATGTGTCCCCAGCACGGAGGGAAGGCGTGGGAGCTGCGTATGTCCCCTCACCCGTCTGGTTGACGCTGATGGTGGCGCTGGCCACGCTGCGCTGGTGGCTGTAGGGGGACACCCCGTTCCGGGCCTCCACCGTGAAGGTGTAGTTGACGTGAGGCTCCAGGTCGGTGACAGTGACCTCTGTCCCCGTGAGCCCCCGGGAGGGCTGTGAGAATCTGACGCTGCCATCGCAGGGCCGGCACTCGCCGCTCTCGGGCCAGCACTGCTCGCAGGTGACGCTGTAGGTGACGTCCTCGCGGCCACCGGGGTCGGCGGGGGGGGCCCAGCGCAGCTGCACCGCGGCCCCCAAGCCCAGGGCTGTGACAGCCTGGGGGGGTGAGGGGGGACCTGCAGGGGGCACAAGGCAGGGTCAGGGAACAGTGAGGTGACGCCGTAGTGTCCCCCCTCTGGAGGTGACTTACGGGTGCAGGGATGCTCCGGGGGGTCCTCAGGGGCCCGGAAAAATCCATCCTCACACGGGCAGGTGGCAGCGGCAGCCGGGGCGGGCAGGGTGTGGGGGGGACAGGGCTGGCAGCCCCCCAAGGACACTGTGGCCTTGAAGGTGCCGGGGGGACAAGCTGTGGGGACACACACGAAGTGACACTGGTGAGATCCCAAATCCTGTTCCCCATCTGTGGGATCAGCACCTGGCAGATGGGGAGGGAAGCACCCCCCAAGCACCTAGAGAGGAGTTTAGGGGGGTTCAGCTCATTTTGCAGCTTCTTCATTATTGGAGAGCCCTGCTAAACTACCCTCTTCCAGGCTGAGTCCTGCTGCACTCACTGCACAAGTGATGCTTCAGGGGAATGATCCAGGATGGGGAATTTTCCACCATCTCCTTTCTCCAACTCAAATGGGTAACTTTAGGGTGTTCAATCTTATTTTGCAGCTTCAACTTTATTGGGATCCCCCCAGCCCATCCTTAACCTGTCTGAGCTCTCCCACACTCACTACACTGGTGATGCTGAAAGACAAGGATCCAGGGCTGGGAATTTTGGAACCAAAACCTCATTTCTCCAACTCCAAACTGAGAATTTTTAGGGCATTTTTGCAGTTACTGCCCTACTCTTCTCCTAACTGAGCTCTTCCACACTTAGTGCCCTCAAGGCAGGATTGGGAATTTTGAGGCCAAACCCCCACCCCACCCCAGGCCCGCAGCAAGCTGGCCCATCCTCACCCCTGACCCCTCAGTTTGCCCAGCCCGTACCTTGGCAGGTGTCTCCCAGGCTCTGGAAGCCGGCGCGGCACAGGCACTCCCCGATGGGCACGAGCCACTCGCCGTCGGCGTTGCAGTGCAGCGCCGGCGCCTGCTCGGCCACGGCCTCGGCCACGCACGAGCCCCGCACCTCGGCCAGGGTCTGCGAGTCCGGCCCCGCCACGGTCTCGGGGAACCGCGCCATGCCCCGCACCACGGCCGGGCAGCGCTTGTAGTAGACGCGCACGGAGAGCAGCGCCACGCAGGCGCCCAGGTCCTGGAAGGCCAGGTAGAAACCCTTCCTGCGCAGCGGCCCCACCGACCGCACCTCCACGTTCAGCTTCACATTGCGGGCGGCAAAATCCTCCTGCACGGTGATCTCGTCCGGAGCGATGGTGTCGATCTTCCTGAACTGCCGCTTCTGGAAGTTGGTGCCGTAATCCACGTCGGACTCAGCGTAGTAGAGGTTGAAGGTCTCCTTGCAGGAGCCGCCGCCGGCCGTGGGGAAGCTGTTGCAGTCGCGCACAGTGAACTGCAGCTCGATGAAGATGCGCTGGGCCACCCCGCGGTAGATCCAGTTGGTGCGGAGCCAGTTCTCCTGCTCGCCCTCCAGGACGTTGCACACCGAGTACATGTAGATCAGGGAGTCGTTGAGGACGTTCTGCAGCTGGTCCCACTGTCCCCGGAGACAGAAATGGGGCTATGGAGGGGAACCGTGTCCTCATCTCCTTCCCCCGTCCCCATCCCTATGGAGGCCCCCAGACACATCCCAGAGGTCTCTAACACCATGGATGTCCCCATGTTCATCCCCATGGGTATTCCTGGTTCCATGGAGGGCTCCAGCCCAATTCCAGTGGAGGCCTCCAACCTCATGGGTGTCCCTGTCCCCATGCCCAAGGAGATCCTCATGACTGTGGGATGTTCCTGTGGAGATCCCTCCCTACGGATGCTCCTGTCCCCATTCCCATGGATGCCCCAGGCCCATCACCATGGATATCTCCATTGCCATGGAGGTCCCCATTCACCATCTCCGTGGAGGTCATCATCCCTGTTCCTGTGAAAGCCCCCAAAGATGTCCTTGTCCCCATTCCCCATGGAGAGGTCCCCATTCCCCATCCCAGTGCTGGCCAGTGGGGCCGGATGCCGGATCCGTGGGTGCTCACCCCTTTTCCGTAGGGATGGGTGAGCCAGCCCAGCTCCCCGTGTGCCTTGGCGAAGTCCAGCAGCACCACTGTGGGAAAGGAGAGAGGACAGGAGATGCCATCAGGACCCACAGACGGCTCCAGGACTTGCAGGTACCACCAATACACCCCTTTGGTTCTTGAAGGTCCCCCAGGACCCACAGACATTCCCCAGGACCCACAGACAGCCCTATGGAAGTCCCCAGAATGTGCAAACACTCCTGGGGTCCACAGATGTCTCCAAAATACATGGATGTCCTGGGCACCCACAGATATCCCTGGGACCCATGGATACCATCAGGACTCAAGGATATCCTTGGAACCTCTGCATCCATCCCTGGGACCCAGAGATATCCCACCAGGATCTCTGGATGTCCTGGGCACCCACAGATATCCTGGGAACCCACAGATGCCAGGAGATTCCATGGATGTCCTTAAGACCCCTGGATACCCCAGGACTCACGGATGCCCCCATTCCCACAGATGTCCCCAGGATCTCCAAACAGCCCCAGGCCCCAGAGATGTCCCCTGGACCCACGGACGCCCCCATTCCCAGCAGATTCCGCTGGCAGAAGCCCCCCGGGGCCGCCCCCGGAGACGGGGAAGCCGCGGGCCCGGCGGGACCTGCCCTGGCACGCCGAGGGCGGTGGCCGGATCCAGGGCCGGGAGAGGAAGAGGAGGAAGAGGAGGCCGGGCAGGGAGCGGGGCCCCCCCGGTGAATCACCCCCTAGGAATGCGCCCGGACGCCCGGGTTCAGCGCCGAGATGGGACCCGCGGCACGCCGCAATTTCGGGGCCCGAGGCCCCCCAGCTCCCACGGCTGAGCACGGACCAGCTCGTGGCGTGTCCCGAGAGGGGCGAGGCTGGGGGGACCCCAAAAAGCTGCCGAAGGGGACGGGGTGGCTGCACCGTCCCCCCCGCGCCGTGCTCGGGGTCAGGAAGGATGCCGGGGCGGATATCCCGGTTTTCCTGAGGCTGGAAATCCCCCCCGCGAGCCTCCGGAGAGCGGAAAGCGGCAGGAGCCGGAGCGGGCGGGGGTTCCCTGCCGGTGCCCCCGGGGTGGCTCTGGGGACACTCCCGAGGCTGGGGCTGCTCCAGGGGCGCAGCACTCGCGCAGCTCCGGGACAGCGCCGGGGCCGCACCCCGTCCCGGGAGTCACCTGTGTCACCCACCGCCACCATCATCAAATTCTCCGTCGGCTTCGTCACCCGGCCACGGCCGCCACCACCTCCAGTACCGCCGTGAATGTGGCCACCAACGCCACCACCACCCCCGCGCCCCGGAGCCGCATCCCCGTCCCATTCCCGGCTGCATCCCTTGTTCCTGTCCCCTGCCCTAACCCCGTCCCAATCCCAGTCTTTGTCTGATCCGAATCCCATCCCATACCCAAACTGAACCCCAATCCCACCTCCTCCTCTCCCATTCCTGTCCCCATCCCAATCGCACCCCCATCTCAGCCTTAATGAGAATCTCAGTCCCAAAAGAAATCCCATTCCCTCCCCATCCTCATCCCAACCTTGTCCCCTCCTCAATCTCAATCTGAACCCCAATCATAATCCCAAAACGGATCCCATCCCAATCTCAATTCTGCTCCATTCCCTCCTCTTTAACCCCTCTCCACCTCGGCTCATCCCAAATCTCACTGGATCTCACCGGGGGGAACCAATCCCCCCAAATCCCACCTCTCTCCCTCAACTTTCCCTTTCCGCCCACGCACTTTTAAAACCCCCAAATCCCAGTATTCCCTTCTGGGAAACTGCACTTTGAGAACACACCCCAAACCACACAGCTGCCACGGGGTGATCCCCTCTGCTGTTCCCCCAGCACTTCCAAAAAACCTCCTTTTAGGCTTTTTTTACCCCATTTCTAATTTTAAGGGAGTATTTTCCATCCCAGCCTCTGATTTTTTTTTTTTTTTTTGCATTTGGGGCTGGATTCTTCCACTTTACCCTCAAAAGTGACAGATTAAACCCATAAAACAGAGTTCACAGAAACTTAATCTTAAAAAAATTCAATCTATACACAAAAAAGCGAATTTCCCCCTTTTCTTTTGCTCAGCCTTCCCAAACTATGCCCCAAAATCACTGGGGGAAGGGTTGAGAGGTGGAGGCCGAGACGCTTCTTGTTTTTTCCCAGCAATTTTTTGGGATTTTCCTGACATTGTTTTCCAGCTCTCCAGCCGGATCCTACCCGGCCCTGCACCACCCATGGGAAGCAGTCCATTTTAAGGTGATTTCCCCCTTTTTGGGAGGGGTTATTTTTTAATCCCCCCACCCTCACCCCTCTGCGAGCCTCTTTCGGGGGCTCCCGGCAGAATACAACCCCGGCACATCAGTCGGACGCTCGGCATGGGAAAAGTTGCCCCAAACTCTCAGTTTTCCTCTTATTTTAGCTTTTTTTTCTCCCCATTTAAGTTTTTTTCTCCTCTATTCTAGTAGTTCCCCAGTTTTATCTTTCCCCTCCCTGTATTTTCAAACCCCCATCACCTTTTTAACTACTCCTTTTTTAACTACCCCTTTTTAACTACCCCCCTTAGTTTAACTTTCAGTCCTTAATTTAACTTTTCCCCTTTTAATTTAAGCTTCTCCACCCTAATTTCAACTTTTCCCCTAATTTTAACCTTTTTCCCCCCCCAAAAAATGCGCTCCGGCACCTGCGGATTCCCCACCGCACCCCAGCCTGTGGGGGGAAGGTGGAACTCACATCACCCTTCACCCTCAGAGCGCTCCCCGCGCTCCCCACGTCCTCAGTTCCCCCCAGACCACCCGAATTTACCCCAAATCCACCCCACCCTTGGGGCTGCCCACAATCAATGAGTTTTGGGGTGCTCTCCCCCGCAAAAAAAGTTGGGGACTCACCTTCCTCGGCGGTCAGGGGGCTGAGGGCGGTGAGGAGGAGGAGGGTGAGGGCCGGGAGGGTGCCCGCCATGGCGGGGCTGTGTTGGGGGGTCCCGGGCGCCCCACGAGCGGCGGCCCCGCGGGGAGTGCGGGGGGTGTGGGGTGCGGGGCCGCGCGCCCGCTCCTGTTCATTCATGCCCTGCTGACGTCACCGGCCACGCCCGCTCTTAAAGGAGCAGGAGCCGCTCCCAGTACGCACCAGTACGGCACTGGGAGGGCGCGCGCCCGAGGGTGGGACGCGACCGGGTGGAGGGGCGGAGGGTGTGGGAGCCCTCCCAAGGTGAGGCACGGCCCTGGAAGGGGTTCGGGGGTCCTGGAGCCCCGCGGGGACCTCTGCAGACCCAGCTCCGAAGGGGTGCACGCGACCCCCCCCCCCCCCGCCCCCTCCTCTTTCATTCATGAATCGGCGTGGGAAGGGCGGGGGGCAGCAGCCAATGGCTGCAGGGGGCGGGGCCACGCGGTTACTACCGGCCACGCCCCCCGCCCACAGGCCGATACTGGGGGCTTGGGGGGGACGGGTGTGGGGGGGCTGCCTGGCCCCCTCGGGCCCCAGCGCCCCAAATCCTCAGCACCCCAAACCCCATCACTCACAGCACCCCAAATCCTGCATCACCCACAGCACCCCAAAGCCCGCAGCACCCCAAATCCCATCACTCACAGTACCCCAAATCCCGCAGCACCCCAAATCCCACAGCTCCACAAATCTCATCACCCACAGCACCCCAAATCCTGCATCACCCACAGCACCCCAAAGCCCGCAGCACCCCAATTCCCATCACCCACAGCACCCCAAATCCCACCGTTCCACAAATCTCGCAGCACCCACAGCATCCCAAATCCCACAGCACCCCAAACCCTGGATCATCTGTTCCACCCCAAATCCCACAGTGCCCTAATCCCATCAATTCCAGCACCTCAAATTCACAGCACTCTGAATCCTGCACCCCTGTTCGCATAACCCCTCTGCAACCAAATCCTGCAACAGCCACAGCACCCAAGTCCCCCAGGACCCACAACACCCCAAATCTGCCAATAGGCCCAGCACTCCCATTCCATGATCCCACTGAACCCAAAATCCCCCAGGATCTGCAGCACCCCCATTCCCAGGATCCCAGTGCACCCCACACTCTCCAGCACCCCAAATCCTGCAGCACCCACCTCCTGATGATCCCATTGCACTACACATCCCCCAGTACCCCCAAATCTTCATTACCCTAGCACCCCAAATTCCCAGTATCCCACTCACTCCAGACCCCCCAGATCCCCCATCCCCCGAATCGGACAAGTCAGGCCACCAGGGATCTTTTTCATAGAAAATCATTGATTTTAGCAAAAAAGTACCTTTACCCCACCCGGCCCCCAAACCCGCCCCAGGAGGGGGTTCATGTGGGGGTGTCCCCCGTGTCCCCCGGGGTGACGCCGGCGGTCACTTGGTCGCGCCGCCAGAGCCCCTCGACCAGGGCGTCCAGCACGGGGGCGACCCGGGCCAGCCCCGCCCGCGCCCCGCCGGCCCCCGCGGTCCCCCCCACCCGCAGCACCCGCAGCCCCCACGTCTCCTCGAAGGTCCGCACGTCCCCCTCCGTCACGGCCGCGTGTGGGGCCAGGTCGAATCTGGGGTGGGGAGGGGACAAAGGGTCAAGGGAAAACGCAACGCCCTGGAAAATCCCCCCAAAACCACCCAAGATTCACGGGGAGCTGTGAACCCATCGGTGTAATGAGGTGGGAGTGTTCTCTGCCTGCCCAGGGACTGAGTGGTTTGAAATCTTGGGGTGCAAATCTGATTGTGGGGGGGGGGGCACAGGGTCAAGGGAGACACCAACACCCCGAAAAATCCCCCAAAAAACACGTAAAGAGAAATGGGAATTGTGACTCCATTGGTGTCACGAAGTGCTGTACGTTCTCAGCCTGCTGAGATATCTGCAAACCTGACTTGGGGGGGGGGGGGGGACACAGGGTTAAAGGAGACCCCAAAAATCTCCCCAAAACCCTCTGTAAATAAGTGGGAGTTGTGACCCCACCCCCCCAAACACCCTAAAAAGTCAATGGGATTTGATGATCAGTTGGTGTCATGAGTGTTGCACGTTCTCAGCCTAACGAGATATTGAGTGGGGGTGCAAACCTGCTTGGGGAGGGGACGACACACGATTAAGGGAGACATCAACATCCCAAAAATCTCCTTGGGGGTGGCAAAACCCCTTAAAGATAAGCAGGAGCTGTGAACCCATTGGAGTATCTCAGCCTGCTGAGATACCAAACGCTGAGAATATAGGGGTGCAAAACCATTTTGGGGCGAAAGGGGGCGGAGGCACAGGGTCAAGGAACACCTAAAAAACCCCCAAAACCCCGATAAAATCAGGACTCGGGAACCCACCGGTGTAACGAAGTGTGCCCATTCTCAGCCCCGGCCATGCCAAGCGCTGAGACCCCCGGGGATGCGATCCCCCCCTAAGGGGTGACTTTACCCCCCAAGAGGGACCCTAAAAGGATACTTGGTGCCCACGACCATCCTGACGAGGTCGCGGTCCCCGGGGCCCAGCACACGGTCCATGAGCGCCGGCAGCTCCTCGAAGGACGCGCGGTCCGTGAAGGAGAACAGGAACAGGGCGGCGTCCGCCTCCTCCTTACAGGCCTGGGGACAGGGACACCCCCTCACTGCGGGCTCCTGGACGTGTCCCCCTCCCCAAAACGCGTCCCTCGCTCACGGGCAGCAGGTGCTCGAACTTCCTGAGCGCTGCGTCCCCGCAGTCCCAGAGGTGCAGCTGGAACAGGACGGGGCGGCCGCTGGCGCGGGGCTTGGCCGGCCAGAACAGCGTGGTGGCCTCGATCCCTGCGGGGACACGCGGGACTGTCACCCCGGACCCCCCGGGCCCTACCCAGGGTGTCGTGGTGGCCTCGATCCCTGCGGGGACACGCGGGACTGTCACCCCGGACCCCCCGGGCCCTACCCAGGGTGTCGTGGTGGCCTCGATCCCTGCGGGGACACGCGGGACTGTCTCCCCCCGACCCCCAGGCCGTACCCAGGGTCTCGTGGTGGGCGGGGGGTACGGAGGTGCCCCCCCAGCCAGGCCACCAGCGCCGTCTTCCCGACGCCGCTTTTCCCCGCCAGGAAGAGTTTGTAGGTGACAGTGGGGACAGCCAGGGCGGGCGGCAGCGCCGGGCGCTCCAGCAGACCTGGGGAGGGAGCTCAGGGTGATTCTGGGGGGCTCAGACCCCGGCTTGGGGGGCGCAGGGGGGCACCCACCGAACACTCTCCGCTGATTCTTGTGCAGGATGGAGTCCAGGTAGGGGCGGCCGGCGGGGGACAGGAGCCAGCCGGGCTCCAGCGCCTGGTCCTGCTCTGCCATGGGCCCCCAAACCTGGGGGACGGTGAAAAGCCCCCGTCCCCCATGGGGTCACTGCATCCCGCAGCTTTGGGGTCCCCTTCTGACCCCGCCCCAGGGTCCCTAAATCCTCCATCGCGTCCCTAAAACACCCCCCGTGTCCCAGCATCCTCCCATGGGGTCCCTGACCCTCTCTAGGGTCCCTGTGCCCCTCTGGGGTCCCGCCACCCTCCCATGGATTCCCTGACCCCACCATGGGGGTCTCTGTGTCCCCTGTACCACCACAGCGCCCCCCCCAGGGTCCTTCCCCCCATCCCCGGGGTCCGCACACCCCACGGGGTGCCAGCGCCCTCCCATGGGTTCCCTGCCCCTCTCCGGCTCCGGTGCCCCACTTTGGGGTCCCTGACCACCCTCAGTGTCCCACCATCCCCTCAGGGTGTCCCTCACAGCCCCACAGAGTCCCTGCACTCTCTTATGGGGTATCTGCGACCCCCACGGGGCCTGTGCTCCCCCCAATCGACCCCGCGCCCCCACAACATTCCAAGGGGGGAGAACCCAGCCCCTGTCCCCCTCCCCGCACCGGCTGCCCCCCAGATCCTGCCCATGCGGTGCCCCCCACACCAATTTTCCCGCGCGGGCCCTTTAAGACGCGGCCCCGCAGCTCACCTGAGGCCGCTTCCGCCTCCCCGTGACGTCACGAGATGGGCGGGGCGCTACTGAGGCCACGCGCAGCCGCAGCCGCGCGTGCGCGGGTGAGTTGAGCGGACAGGTGATGACCCCGATCCTGCGGATTTTGGGACCCCATCCCAAACTGCTGACGCTGGATTTGGGGCCCCCAGCTGCCACTTTATCCAGGCTTTGGATCATCCCTAATCACTGACACTGGAATGCTCTGGGGTCAGCATCTCTCACACTGGCGGGACTTGGGGTCCCAATTCCCAGCCCCAGCAGACTCTAGGATCCCCATCCCCAATTCCATCTCCCAACAGGCTGTGGGATCTCCAGTTCCCAGCACTGGCAAGATTTGGGGTCCTCACTTCCAGCCCCAACTGGCTTTGGGGTCCCTATCCAAAATTTCCAGCCCAAAAAGTTTTTGGGGTTCACAATTCCCGGCACTGGGATGCTTTGGCATCCCCAATAACCATCTCCAGCAGTCGCTGGGATCCCCATTCCCAATTTCCATCCCTAAGAGGGTTTGGTGTCTCCAGTTCCCAGTGCTGACAGGCTTTGGGATCTCCATCCCTAATTCCCAACCCTGGCAGAATCTGGGGTCCAGGATTTTCAGCACGGGCAGGACCTGGGCTCCCCATCCCCTGTTCCCAGCCCTGGCAGGTTTTGGGGTCCCCATCCCAAACAGGGTTTGGGATCCCTGAATTCCCAGATCCAGTAGGCTTAGGGATTCCCAGTTTCCAAGCCCAACAGGCTTTGGGGTCCCCATCCCCAATTTCTGGCTCCAAGAAGTTTCAGTGTGCCAAATTCCCTGTGTCCCCCTTTGCCTCCCTCCCATGCTCCAACATCCTCTGGCACAAATATTTCCCCTTTCCTACCAAGAAAGACCCCACATCCCCCCTTTCACCCCTAAACTTTAGGGAGCACAGCAGGAACTTCCCTTCCACATCATTCCCACCCCACCCCTCCCCAAAAGCACCAACCATCCATTTCTTTTCCTTTTTATTTGTTAAACCACTAAAAATTCGTCAGGACGGGGGGGAAGGACCCCCATGAACCCCCCCAGAATGTACACAAGATTTTAAATATCACCGGAATCGCTTCCCATTGCTGCACTGGGCCTGGGAATGACGGCGGGGGGACACCTGAGTCGCGGGGGGGGACACCTCGCTCACAGCACCAGCAGCTCCCCGGGATTCGGGGCGCAGGGACCCGAGTTGGGGCTGTCTCTGAACGACACAGAACATGCGGTTCCCGTCCGGGGATCCCGGGAGCGGTGCAGGGTGTAAACGCTGGCAGAGGGATGCTCTGCAGGGAGAAGGACATCATGGCACCGTCCATCCCAGGGTTTGACTCTTTTTTTTGGGGGAGGATAGATGACAAAAAACATGCAAAGGGAACGTGGGAATCGATGGCGAAGCCTCGACCGCCTTCCCCATGGCCACGCTTGGAGAAGGAATATTCCACAGCTCACCCAAGGTGCTCCTGAGGTCTGGGGTTTTTCTGGGGAAAAATTGCATTTTGCTTTCCCTTAGGACAAATCAAATCGTTCTGGGATGAATGGGAGAGGTGGGATTCAATGAGGGATTTATTTACAGAGGTGGAAATGCCACGGGTGAAGCAAATCCCTCCCCATTCCCACGCGGCTGGGATGGGATTTAAGGCTCCGACCGGCAAAAAGCTCAGTGGGAATGGAGAACAAAGATTTAGGGAAGAAGGGACCACGTCATGGCACTGCCGGCATGGGGAGGGCTCCCTGTTTTTAGGGTGCTGGAGGTTGTTGACCAAAACCTGGCAGAATCCGCCCCATTTTCTCCCCTTCTCTAGGAGACAGGGAAGGAGGGGGGTTGTCCCAGAAGGACGCACAGGTTCAATCCCTTCGGATTTGGATTTAATCTTTGCAGAGGGAGGCACGTGCAAAGATGAGGTGAAGTTACTGCATCAAGGCTGCCCTCAGCCAGTATCTGTCCTTTTCCCAGGAACACCCACCCTGCTCCCAGGCTCCAAATGGCGACTTCGGCCTTGAAAGGATTTGGGCCAAATGAAACCTTTAAATCTAGAAGCGAATTGGCAGCCAAATATCTCAGTTTTGGGGGAATACTGGGATTTTCAGAGAAGTTTTTCAGATCAGAGGGGATCAGGAGATGATCCCAAAGCCTGATCCAGCAGGGCAGGGAGAGGAGGGATGCTAACAATCGAGAGTTTTGGCATTTTGACACAAAAAAAAGTCCTTTCCTCCTCCTTTTGGTCCTGCCTGGAGGACAGGGACAAGCGGCAGGTGAGAGGCAAAATAAAAAGGCATCGTGTTTGTGTCGAGCAAAGGCTGGCAGCGCTGGGAGATTCCCAGTGGGATATTGCTGTTGTTTTCCTGAAGTCGAGCATGGAGTTAATCAAGCTAACAGCCTCCTGCCTGCTGGAATTTGGGTTATTTCTATAAAACCACTTCTACTCACAACCCATGAGGAGACTAAGACTTGCAAACACTTGGAAAATAAACCCAAGAAGATCCTGGCTGGCAGAATTCCCTGGCTGCTCACCCCAAATCCTTGGATCCTCAGATCCTTCCCCACCTGTAAACACAACTCGCTCGACTGGGGTCTTACTGGGAACTGCCGGGGCAGCACTGGAGGGTTTGCTTGGACTTTTATTGTTTCCTGCTCCCTAATTCACAGTTTGAATTGGAACACCTGCATGTTGGGAAGGGGCTCAGGAAGGAGGAAGAGCCGTGGGGATGGAGGGGACGGGTGGCGGCGGCGGCCGGGGCCGCATTATCTCTTTGCTCGCACAAAGTACAAGGCATTTGTTTTGGGATAATATTTGACGTTTTGTTTCTTGTCCATGAGGCCACCAAATATGATCAGCTCCCCTCGGCCTTGCACCACCGTGTGTAAACTGGTCTCGGGTGGCCCCACCACGGAGCTGCTGTTGAACACTTTCCACTTGACTCGTCCCTGCTCCTTGGTGTCCTTAATGTCCAGCACATACATCTGCATGGGCTTGCAGTTCATGCTCTGGTACAGCGGCTTGCCCACGTTCAGCGACTGCGGCGGGTGGTGCCCGAGGCGCCGGGCGATGGGGGGCAGCGAGTGCCCCTCCCCCTGGGCAGCGCCCGGCCGCGCCGAGCCCGGCTCAGCGCCCGGCGAGCCCGGGGACGCTGCCAGGGGAGGGCTGAGCGCGGCCGAGGCCGCGGCGGCTTTGGAGGAGAGGGCTTTGACGGCCTCGAGGCTGCGGCGCAGCGCGCCGGGGGACACGGCCCCGGGCAGGGCGCCGGCGGCGTGGGGCGGGGTGTGGATGCCGTTGGTGTGCTCCAGGGGGTTCCGCGCGCCCGCTGTCCTGCCCTCCGCGCCGTCCAGCTGGCACAGGAGGGACGTGGGCTTCTGCTCCCAGCCCAGCTCCACCGAGGCCAGGCGCAGGTCCCTCTGCTCCGGCAGCGAGCCCCGGCGCGGCACCAGGGCCGGCCCCACCTTGAGGTCGAATCCCTCGGCGGCCGAGGGGGTGCTGGGGGACAAGGCCTGCACGGGGCTGTCCAGGGCCGCTCCGGGTGACACGGTGCCGCCGTTGAGCACCGGGGAACTGTCCCCTCGGGCCGGGGACAGGCTGCCCTCCCGCGAGCCCGACGGCGTCTGCCTGCGTGGCCGCAGCGTGCCCCAGCGGCCGTTGACGCAGGGAGCCTCGTCCGTGCTCCTGACGGGAGACTGGGAGCGGAATTCCCGTGTCTCAGGCACCAGGGCGGGCGGTGTGGCGCTGATGGGAGACGGGCGCGAGTTGAGGCTGGGGCTCAGCGGGGCCCTCCCGCTGGGAGCTTGGCTGAACACCACCACACACTGTCCCACCTGTGGGCAGAGCAGGGAACACCCATCAGCAGGGCCTTGGGGCTGGGGAGGAGATGACGGCATGTTTGCACAGCCCTGTCCCATGTGTGACACAGTGGGACATGGGGACACGCAGACACAGCCCTGTCCCACGTGTGACACAGCATGGGGACATGGGGACACACACACACACACAGCCCTGTCCCATATGTGACACAGTGGGGCACAGGGACTAGTGAATGGTGTTTATAGAGCATTTTGGGCAGGGAATAAAGAGGGAGGGATGTGTGTGAGGGAGCAGGGACCCTGCTGTGTCCATACCCTGCATGCGGGATGGCACCACAGCTCCGGGGCTCCGTGGTCCTCGTTCTCCACCTTGAGCGGCTGCCACGTCCAGGGGTTGGCCTGCATGTGCAGCAACCAGGCGTCTTTGAACAGCTGGGGAGGGAAGGGTGACACATTCAGGAGTCTGGTCTGGGATTTAGGAGCCCAGGCTGAGATTTAGCCCAGTTTGTTTCTGGGCTCAGCCCATCAGGGCCATGTTGGGAGCAGTGCTCTGCTGCTGCAGACAGAGGATGCTGACCCAGAGCAGGAGCTGATTACCCATGAGTGACTACATCCCACTATGGGCATGGATAAATCCCTTCATTCCCATCTACTATCCCCGTACAAAGTCAGGGCTAATTGTGATGAGCCTCAGTGAACCTAGGAAGCTACTCAGAGAGCGTCTGGGATGATTTTTATTAATTAAAGCAGCTCCAGCCACAGCTAAAGAGCTTCTCTGGAAAATCTACCAGTGGGGTGCCCAGATTTGAGGGACAAAATGCCACCAATGTGCAGTGTCCCCCCATCCCAAATCTAACCCCCCACTGCCAGGAGGATGTAGATGTCTCTGTTTCCCTAGGTACTCACTGCATTGGGCCCCCCACAGCCTCCGAGGATTAAAATGGTCTCGTTGTCTATCACGATCTGGAGGGGACAAAGGAGAGTTTCAGGCTGGGAAGGATTTTTAGCCAGGCCTCCTAGAGCAGACAGAGGCAGTGCACAGGCAGTGCACTGCCTGTGCTGGTTCTGTGCCCCGAGATGAGGAGTGGAGCTGGGATGGAGCTGGTTTTGCTGGGCCCAGGGCAGAGTGGGATGCAGGGCTCATCCCAATCCTTGTCCCAAACCAGTTCCTCTCACCGAGAAGAGGAACTGCCCTTCCCAAAGCACCAGGGACCCAACATCCCTCTGCAAAGAAGGGGAAGGTGGAAGGATTGTTTGGGAGGGCAGGTGCTGGCAGCAGTGTCTGATCAGTGCTGCTGGTGGGCGAGAGATCCCTGCAGGCTCCCTTTCCAGGGCATGGAAAGGCACGTTCCAACATGAGCCATCTGAGCCCTGCTGCCTGCCTGGTGGGACCAGCCACACCCTGGGAATCACTGACCACCCTGGATGGGGACACCTGCCTCAGCCAGCCACCAGCTCCCTGCCCCAGGCAGGCAGTGCTGGAGCTGTGCTTGGAGCAATCCCAAAACAAAGCAGCCACCAGGGCCTGGAGCCAAACCAGGCTGTGCTGCCTCTCCATTGATCTGAGGTGCCACAGGGCATGAGTGGGGTTAAAGCAGGGATTTGCTCATCAGAGCTCTCAGTCACTAGGGGAGATGGGGGCTGTGCCCACTTGGAGGGGGAGAGGGCCTGGCAGGCAAGGGCTGCACAGGTAACTTGGGGATGAGCCTGTGCAGAGCTGTCTGGAGCTGGGAGTGAGGCTGTGCCTGCTTCTCTGGCTGAGCTCACCTGGGACTGGCCCCCGCGCGGGTGGGGACTGGGCCCGGAGATGCTGGGCTTAGACCAAGCCCACTGCTCCAGATCCAGCACCCAGACGTCGTTGCTCCTGCAGGGATGAGACAACACGGGCTGAGGATACAACCAGGGATGTGGAACTTGGGCTTAGGGCTGGGTTTTATGGCAGAATTGGGATTTTTTTCAGGCTGGAGCCTTGGGATTTGCTGTGAAAAGCAAAGGGTGTGCTAAAGCAGCAGGCAGACCCCAAAATCCTGCAAAAAATTCCTCATGGGCGACCCCAAGACCATCCCAACCCCCTGTGTTAGACACCCTCACCCCAAACTTACATCTGTCGGGATCCAAGGGAGCCCCCAAAAACAATCATTTTGTCTTCGATGACACAGGAGGAGTGTCCTGCCATGGGAGGGGGGCCGTGGGTGGTCATGATGCAGTTCCACCTGGGAAGAGAGGCAGGAACACATTCCCCAGTGAAGGAAAATGTTAGATGAAAGGCCAAACAAAAAATCCCACTGGCCTGCAAAGTCCTTAAGAACATGTCATGGGGGAAAACCACAGGGAAAACCTCCAAATATCCAAATAGAAATGAAACTAATTAGAAATCCCAATGTGCTAAACATTTTTAAGGCATGACCAAGTCCCATGGCCAAGTTGGGAACATCTCCCCTTCGAATTAAGTTTACCTCAAATTCTTTCCAAGAGGTTTAATTACAGAGTTGTAACGACACTGCCCAAAGTGCACTGGATAATTGATACTTTGGAGGATGAAAAGTTCTCAGTGCAAGAGAAGCATGTCTTCTCTTTGATACAGCATTTTCCTTCTCATACACATGATCAGTGAGAAAGCTGGGTCTAAAATCAGCCAAATGGTGGTGTTTAAAGGGAAAATTCCTGCCAGCACCACGGACACTGCTGGATGCTCCAGTCCTGGAGCTGTAAAGGCAGAGATTGAAATGAAGAAATCTGATTTATCACATCTCCCTGAGGGAGCTGAGTTTTGAATCATCTCTAAATACAAGACCTCCAGCACTTCAGGCTTACCTCAAAACACCTCAGTGCTCCCAGCCAAAGTGATAAGGCATTTTAAACACCCAAGATTCCCACCTGGATGGGGATGCTCAGGCAGCCTGGAATATTTAGGTACAAGTCCAGAACTATATGGAAGAAACAGCAGCCACGAGGTGCTTGGCAGCACCCTGTCCTCAGCTCTGCTGTGCTTGTGTGGCTTTTGTTTCAGAAAGAGCATTAGAGACACACCTGGGAAACCAGGACCACGCACAGCTTCCCAGGCATTCCTTCAGCTGCATTCCAGAGCCATTTTTCCAGGATCAAAGCCTGCTCTTACCAGTTTTTGGAGGGGGAGTATGTGTGGATCTCATCGAAGAACCTCTCGGGCTGGTGCAGCGGGTAAGGGCTCGGCCGGGTCCACCCCCCAAAAAGCACCAGCAAGTCCTTGTAGACCACCAGTGTGGCCCCAGCCTTGGGAGAGGGATAGGAACCTGGCAGGGAGGGAGGAAAAGTTAGGAAAACAACATTTGAACACAAGCCCCCAACTCCGTATCGTTTCTTCCCTAAGTGTCACAACGGGGAGACTCCACCTTTCCTAAAAAATGAAAATAACATGAAAAAAAAAAAAATTTAAAAAGGCAAAATTAGAACTGGGAGCATGGGAAGAAAACTCCTGCCAATTTGTGTCAATGTAATTAGTAGGAGCCTGAAAGCACATCTTAAACACAGCAAAACATCTGTCACTCATTGGCAGGAAATTGCCGGTTTTCCAGCTATCCCTCCAAATTATTGCTTTAGCGCCGAATAAAAGCAATAATTACCTCCAAATACCTCACAACGTCTCTCCCCGAGGAGGGAGGGAGAAGGGAGACAATTCCAAAGCACCCAGAGTGGCTCGTGCAGATGTGTGAGGTGCTCACAAGCAGTGGCACTCACTGAGCCCTGTGTTTGAGAAGGAAGCCCTGAACTCTCTGGCTGTGAATGAAGTCATTGCTTGAGTCTGCAGGATGCAGTGCTCTAATATAAAAATCATAGAAAACCTTTTTGAGGTTCAAAGGGCTCTGCAGGTACCAGGGGCTTCCTGAGCAGGACCTGCACAAGGACAGTGTGATCTCCTGGGCTTGGTGCCGTTGGGATTTGCTGTGCTCAGACGATTCCGTGTATCCCGAGGGTTTTCCTGAGCTCACTTCTCAACCTTGCTGCTGCTCCTGTGGCCACTGGCCACCACATCCCTAAGAAGCTGTGGCTGCCCCATCCCTGGAAGTGTTCAAAGCCAGGCTGGATGGGACTTGGAGTGCCTGTGGATAGTGGAAGGTGTCCTTGCCCATGGCAGAGGGTGGAATGGAATGAGCTTTATGGTCCTTTCCAACCCAAACCATTCTGGGATTCTGTGATTCCTGTGGAAGACATCCCTGTTCATGGAAGGAGGGGGAATGAGATGCGCTTTAAGGTCCTCCCAACTCACACCATTCTGGGATTTTATGGCTCTTAACCTGCTTGGAGCAGGAGCAGCCTCAATGCAAGAATCCTGTTGGCAAGAGCAAATACCAAAGGATTCGACCCGTTTGAATTTATGTTGGGAAATCAGCCACGATCTGCTACAAAATCCCGATCCCTGACTGCCCCTGGAGCCAGAGGTGCTGTGTCGCCACCCTGCTGATGTGTGAAGTGTTGAGCTGCTTCCCAGGAACAGCTTAAGCCTCTCCAGCCCAGCTGACTCCAAGCATCCTCCTTCCCACTGGAAGGTCACTGGCACCCTGCACATGCCTCCACCTCCGCAGCCACTCTTCCCAATTAATCCTGCAATCCCCACCCCAGCCCCACGGCTCTGTGCCTGGCTCTGGGAGTGGGGCAGCTCAAGGGCATGGCTCACACGTGGCCATGGTGGCACCACCACCCCTCCAACACAGCTGATGCTCTGACCTGGCCTCTGTCCCAGCCCCTGTCCCTGCAGGACTCAGAGACACATTTTTAGCAGGGAATGACACCCAGAACAGACTATTTTTAAAAGAAACTGGAGCAGCTATTTCAGGATATTGCAGCTAAGGGAAGCAATTCCATTGCGATGGGTTCCAGGTGCTGGGAGGGAAGAGCTGCACAAAGCACCCTGATGCAGAGATGGCCACAGTGTCCCTGAGCCCTTCCCCAGGGACAAAGCACTCTGCTGCCCTCAGCCTCATGAAGATGAGGGAAAAATGGGAATAAAGTTCTGCAGAAGCACTTAATGCAAGGTAATGTGTGGCCAGGGCTGTGCCAAAGGTCTCTGTGAGGACGAGATGCCAGTGAGGGTCACATTTGGTTACTCCTTGTTCCTGAATTCCAGTTCTCCTGGCTTGTTCCATGTGTGCAATTCATTAACCCAGATCAGCAGGTTTCTAGCCTAAATAATTCCCTTGCAGTAAAAAAAGTTTTTCTCCTAAGCCTGGCACCACAACAAAACATTCGTACCCAAGCTGGTGAATCCCAGCTGGGTGATGCCACAAAGTGCTGGGGTTAAACTGGGTTCTTTTTAAACAAATTGGGACAGTTAAGAGTCATTCCAGGATGGAAAAACATTGGCACCTTGCTCAGAAAGATGGGATGGAGCAGTGAGGAAAGTCACCCTCCCACTGCTGTAACCTGAAGGTCAACCCTAGCCTCAGCCATGGACACAATTCCCAAGTGAGTCAGTGCCGTGCAAACAGCCCAGGGCAGAGGCCAGCCCCGGTTTTTCAGGAAGCTTTGCCTGTTATTGGACATTTTAAGGATGTAAATGAGCTGAGTTTCATTCTGCAATGCAGGAAAACTCTGCATTTTACAAGTCAAAGAAGTGCTGGCCTCTCAAAGCCACTTCCAACAGCAAAACTGGGATATCTGTGGATGCTCTCCACAAACGAGATGCACCACAAGCATCTCCAGGATCTTGTGCTGGAGCAGGAATGTGCGGAAATCTGGAGAATTAATGCTGTTTATCCCTAAAGCAGAGGAGAGCTGCTGGGTCCTTGGGAAGGGCAGGAACATCCCGAGGGAGCTGCTGGAAGAGGAAGGCACCGGCAGCTCTGTGACCTCAGCACTCAGGCATGCAAAGGAGCCCTGCACAGAGGGACATCAAAGGGACCGGAGGACCTGCTCAAAGTCCAAGCCCTCTGGAGGATGTGGGAAGTGGGAGCGGCCCTTCAAAGACTCCCAGGAACACATGGGATCCTGTCTGGGACTGCACACCGACTGGGCTGAGAGGCCATCAAAACCTCTACATGAACTGCACTGGCTCCCACTGGTCCCAGTGGAGAACCGGCTGTGTTCCTGAGCTCCCCATCCCAGTAACACCACCCAGCCCAACATCCAGGTGATCCTTCCTGGGGATAAAGGTTTGAGCAGGCTGAGGGTGCAGCACAATTCACTCCTCTCAAGAACAGCAGGCCCCATCCCTGCACAGCTGACACTGTTCTTTTGGCTGGGATGTGGAGCTAAAAGCTGGGCTGAGCTATTTTTTTCCCAGCTGATGGATTTTCCTGGCTTGCAAAGCCAAAAAAACAACCAACCAAAGATCTCTGGCTTCCACAGATGTTTGGAAAAGAAATGTCAGCCTCTGATCGCTCCCGACACGAGCTCTGGGTGTTTTATCTGTGTTGGATCTGTCCTTATAAGCAGTTTTTAAAGCCCAGTTATCCAGCCCTGTAAAGCCACCGGAGCTGCACGCGCGCAGATTAACAGGAACAAAGGAAAAGCCTGGCTCCAAGGGCATGTGGGACACAAAGTGCCAGAGCAGCCTTTTACCTCTGGAATGGGCAGCCCTGAGAGACTCCAAAAACCAGCTGGAGTGGGGAACAGAAATAGTCACCCTGTGGTTATCTGCTGCGATTGCCCAGGTGGAAGGCTTGACTCAGGTCGATGAGGTTTGGGGAATATTTCACAGGAGGGTCTGCACTGGTCTGGGGGGAAGGGAACACATGGAAAGAGTTGTGTCAAGGGGATCAGTACTGAGGAGCTTCAACCCTGGAGAAGGATAAGAGGTGCGGCCAGGAGCTGTTTCTGCTGGATCTGGTGGATCCTGCAGCGAGCCAACTGCCACCATCACGGCTGATCGGATTTCCACAGAACACCCGGGTAACCAAAGCCATGTGTCCAGTCTCAAAGCTGAGAAATTAAAGGGACCTGCTCTAGCACCCCTTGCATATCAAGGTGCAAAGGAAATCAAGCTCCCAGGTTCAAAAGCCACCTGCAATCTGCACTCCAGAGGGACAGGAAAGCATCCCTGGGAAGGGCTCAAAGATGTTCTTTCACAAGAATCCCAGAATGATTTGGAAGGGACCTTAAAGCTTATCCCATTGCACCCTCTGCCATGGGCAGGGACACGTTCCACTACTCCAGGATGTTCAAACCCCCTGTCCAGCCTGGCCTTGGACACTTCTTCCCAAGGCAGGATGGTGCCTGTTTTGCACTCTCAGTCCAACCCTGTCCACCAGCAGTTTTGTTTCCATGCTCAGGAAGCAGCACAGCCACATCCAGGGGCTGGTTGTTAGTCTGGCTGTTAGGCTGGAGCTGGATTTTACAAATCCCAATTTCCAGCCTGGAACCCTCACACACCATCATCCACCCCAGCTGAGGGATGGCCTTGACTACATCCCATCTCACAGAGTTCATTCCAAACTTGTATGACAGCGTGAAATCCCCAAATCTTTCCCCTTCATCCGGAAGCAAAACCGGAGAAGGAAAAAACAATAAATCCCTCTGCTTCCCAGGCCAGACAGGATTTTTCCACAGCAGTCAGCAAATTCATCCAGATCCCTGCCAGGTTTCCCAAAGGGAAGAGGACAAGCTGATGAGCAGCAGTCCAGAGGCCAGAGGAGGATGAGCATCCCAGCAATCCCAGCGTGAACACTGGATTTGGGGGATGCCAAAGGAGCACTCGCATGGGAAGAGCAGACATCCCTGTGGCACACCTGCTCATTGCCAAACTCAAACCCAACACTGAGGACTCTGCTCAGCTGCCTCAGATCCAGCATTTGACATTCACCTGTTTTTAATCTCAAAATGTTTAAAAGGGAGCACTGGGATTACAAACATGTTCTAGGCTAGTTCTGACCAGGACTGCCTAAATCTTAGAGCCTTTAAAAACCACAGAAGTATTACCAAAACCATAGGCAATTTAGTGTTCTCTTCCAAAAAAACCCCAAATTCCATGCTGGGAAGCAGACAGGAATTCAGCCTTGCAAGAGTTTTAAGGAAAAACTGAACAAGATCAGATTTGTCTCCTCAGCAGAGAGACAAGACCTCTGCAGGCACAAATAACCTCTCAGGAAGGAAGTGAGGGGATATCCCAAGTTTATTTGCAATTTTGGGGGGCAACCCCCCTATGTTGACATAAAGAATTCCCACCGTGCTCCCAGTGTGGGATTTTCACCCTGCAGTGACTCGGGACTGTGGTACAAGCCCAGTCAAACCCCGGCGTGGAAGCGAAGCTTTGGTTTCTCGCAATCTCTGGGAGGTGCAGGCAGAAGCCCCGGGGAGGATCAGTCACCTCCACGCTGTTGCAAGGTGCCCGTGGGTATTTTTTTAACCCCGGCATTTGCGAGGTGCTGCCGCTCCGATAAAGGCAGGGAAGAGGAGAGGCAGTGCCCTCTGAACCCTGTGCAACTGGATTTACTGAGTCACTCTGTGCTAATGCCTGGCAAAAATGTCCTCATGCAGCAATTGAGCAAACAGTGCCGAGATAACCGCGCCAGAACGCCGCGGGCTCGGCCCTTATCTCCCAACAGCCCCGAACCGGGATCGCCGCAATTCCTGCCGCAACTCCCGCAGCTCCAGTGCAGGAGAGGCTTTATGGGGATCCACCCTGCCCCTGCCCCTGCCCCTGCCCCTGCCCCTGCCCCTGCCCCTGCCCCCGGCAGCATCGCCCCGAGTGCCGGCTGCTCCGCGGGTGAGGTCACCCTTCACAACCATCCTTTGGGAAAGGCGCGTTTGGCCCCGCACGAGGTGCTGCTCTTGCAAAAGCCGCTGCTCCCTCTCTCCGTGGGCGGAATCTCCACCATCCACCTCTCCCCGCTTCCACGCTCGTGTTTTTATTCCCCCTGAAGTGACGCTGCCCCGCAGACTTCTCCGGTGATTTAACAGCCCGACACCTCCCCAGATCAGCCCTGGTGCAATTACAGAGCTCAGCGTTCCCAGAAAGGGCTAAGCAGCGACCGCCGCTTGCGCTCCCCGCAGGAGGCGAGGGAAGAGAGGGGAATTGCTGACTGCCAGCCCTGAGGAGGGGGTAATTGCAGGGCGGGGAGGAGGTCGGGCTGGGGTAGCGGGGCTGTGTCCCAGCCCTGCTGACCTCTGCACTTTCCGCTCCCGGATCGTTTCCCCTGGCGCGAGGGAGGCGGCGGCAGCCGCGACGTTGGAGAATCCCAAAATGAGTGGTGTTCCAGGAAATGGCTGCTGTGTAATTTGGTGAGGTTACAGCTACCACGGGGCTCCAAACCTCAACTATCCTCTAAAGAGCACCCTGTGGGCACAGCCAGAGAATCCCAGAATGATTTGGGTTGGAAGGGACCTTAAAGCTCATCCCGTTGCACCCCCTGCCATGGGCCAGGACACTTCCACTGGACCAGGCTGCTCCAAGCCCTGTCCAGCCTGGCCTTGGACACTTTTGGGGATGGAGAATCCACAACCCTTGTGGATGCAGTCAGAGGAAGGAAATGTAAAAAGCTTGGGAAGAGCCAGGACTTTGCTGCTCCCAGTATTTGCTGCAAGGACAAGCTATTTACTGAAAACCCAGCATCTTCCTACTTTCTACTGAAATTCCCAGCACAGGAAGGGAAATTCAGTCCAGCTCTGCACTCCCCTCGCTGTCTTCCCTTCATTCCCATTTTCAACCCATCGGTTCCTGAACTTTGCTCCCTGCATGCCAGGGAAGCACTTTTCTCTCTCATTCCAGCCCTGAACGCTGAACTCCCTGAATTTTTCACGTCAGGAACCAAAATTCACTTTTGGACTGCAGACAAGCAGGAGCAGCGAGTGCTCTGTCACTCTGTGTGCCTGGCCCAATCTCCAAGAGTTTTATAGCAGATGCTTTGGGGAAAGATTAAAATCAGGCTGCAGAGAGCCAGGATGCAGAGAGGCTTGGAGAGGCACATTGTGCTGGGTATGGATTAAAGTGCCCCGGGAATGCTGCCTGCTCAATCCCGAGTATTACACACATAATCCTGGCAGATTGAGTCCTCAAGGCAAAGGCTGAGCTGCCTTGGAAGGAGCTCTTGCCGATAGATGTCAGCACAGCCTGCCCGAAATTCCCAGGAGCACCTTTCCTTCCCAGCTCACGGTGCAGCCATGGGATAGCGGGGTTTATCCCACTGACTCCACAATGGACAGGGAGGTACCTGCCCAGGAGGGAAGGCGCTGTCAGAGACCCAGGAAAACGAAATAATTGGATGTGAAACTATCAGGGAATTTGTGTCCAGGGAAACCATCACGCCTGGGTGCCTCCCACGCCTCAGGAAGGAGGAATCAGCTCCCTCTGGGGTGCAACACATTCATGAGATGTGAGACACCACCAGTGTCAACAACCCTGTGTGAGGCTCCGGGGTTTTGAGCCTTTTTCCTGAAAAGGAAATATATTGAGATGCTTTGTCTGAGCCACAGTTTGCAAATTCCTCCAACTGAACTCAGACAAGTGAGAAATTAAATTCTTCGCAGGGCTGGGAAATCAAACATCAGGAAAATAGGAAAAAAAATCCTGGTAGAAAAACAACAGCAACAACAACAAAAAACCAAACCAAAAGAAAAAAAAACCAAAACAACCAACAACAACAACAAAAAAACCCAAACAAAAAAAAACCCCAAAACACCCCTCTTGGAAAATCCAGCCTAACTTCTGCCTAGGTTAAAGGGATGACAGACCTGCACTTTGGGATCTTAATGATAAACAATGCAAATTGTTCTCCAAGTCTTTCCAAGGTGGAGGAGGGAGCCAGGTACTACTACTACTACCTGCTAGTACTACTAGAAGGGATTTCTACTCAACTCTGGAAGTATCCAAGGCCAGGCTGGACAGGGTTTGAAGTACCCTGGGATAGTGGAAGGTGTCCATGGCAGTAGAACAAGGTGAGACCCCAAAGACACAGAGGAACTGAGGGAAGAGGGAATCCAGATGCCTACTCAAGCACCCACTTCCCTCTCGCAGCCTCCTCAGCTTTCCCCTCTATTCCCTTTCCACAAGACTCCTGCCA
Organism: Erithacus rubecula; assembly: GCF_903797595.1. Lineage (NCBI taxonomy): Eukaryota > Metazoa > Chordata > Aves > Passeriformes > Muscicapidae > Erithacus > Erithacus rubecula. Next base: position 894,764 of record NC_136676.1, read on the forward strand.
GGTCAGGCTGAGCTGTCTGGGCAGGGCAGGAGGGCACCCACAGCTGAGGGATCACTTCCTGAGGGAGTGCTGCAGTCTGACTCTGCCCTCCTGCCCTGCTGACCCAGGCAGCCAAGCCCTGCTCCGAGGAGCCCATTTCCCACAGCAGGGAATGCTCTTCCCCCATGTTTTGCCCACGGATAAAAAACTGGCTGAACTTCCAAGTCCTGTGTCACACGGAGAGCGGGGAATGGGAGAGGGGAAGTGCTTGGGCCTCCTGGGGTGGCAGCTCACCCGACTGAGCCCGGCACATTCCCACTCCCTGGGCGGGTGATCCGTGGCCTCTTCAAAGCCATTCCCGGCTGCCTGCGGCACCGCATTCCTGGGAAGCAGCGGCTCCCGAGGCGCAGGCACGCCTCGCCTGCTGCAGTGCTGAGCTGCCGCTGCCCCTGCCCTGCGGAAAGCAGCCCCGAGCGACTCGGTGACCTTGGCGGATACCGGAGCCGTGGAAAGGCTGTGGGAACACAGCATTGATAAGGATAAGGCGCTGCCAGCTGCAGGGAGGGGCAGGATGCAGCCAGGTAGGGTCGGGGGGAGGGAGGAATGTGGGAAGTGAGGCCATTTCAGATGTGGGATTCAGGAACGAGGGCACAGGATTGTTTGCCCTGGTGGTGGTGATCCTCACCCATTTGCCATCCCACTGACCAGGAAAGCCCTGCACCCTGCCAGGCTCTCTGAGCAGGTGCCTTTCTGAGTTGGGAGCAGATTCCCAGGCAGGGAAGGGATCCCAGAGAGGGATCTTGTGGCTTTTCCTGTCTTGTTGAATGAAGGCACCTGTGGGACAAATCCTCACAAACATTTCACCACATGCTCAGTTTGCAGTGGGTTTTGTACCTGAGTGTCCCTGGGACTGATCCGTGCCACGCATGGCAGGGTGGCCATCCAAGGATGGATACCAGTGGAATGTGGTTTGGATCCAGACAACAAAAAAACTTCCAGAGGTTAAACACAGCCAGAAAGGCCAGGAGCTGGAGGAGGACAGAGCCTGGCAAATCAAAGGGAGGGCAGGTGTGTGCTGTAAACCTAAACCCATGGATTAATCTGGAAACCAGCAGCGCCTTCTCAACCAGGCAGCAGCTGACACATGAAAAAAAAAAAAAAGCTTTCACTTGATTTGGGTTGATTTTTTATCTCTTGCCCTTGAGATATTTCATATTGAACACCACAAATTCCATTAGAGACATTCCGTAAAACCAGTCAGGCAAAGAGAGGAACAAATGAATGTCAGATGGATCCAGGAGCTGGGAACAGCCCTGCTCCCACCTTGTAGCTGCAAGGGCAGGAATGAAGTCCAAACTCTGTATCCAGGGACACTGCTGGAGAGTTTGTCTGTCAATGGCTTGGCAGGAGTGGTCACTGATGTCTTTGTAAAACTGGGAGCCCAAAAAAGGAGGAAAAAAATCAATTTAAACTGGAGGAAACAATTCCAAGCAACCTGTGCTGGGACAGCCTCTGCCCCAAAGGGTGGCACTGGACAAAGCCTGGAAAATCCTGGTTTTGCTCCAGAAGGGCAGAAATGAGGGGTGGGATAAAGAAGAAATGAAGTGTGTGTAAGGAAGAATTTACGTGTGTGATCAGGAGGAAACTGGGTGTGTGATAAGGAGGAAATGGGTGCAGGATAAGGAAGCTCCAGGCAGGAGGCTCACAGGATTACAGCTGAGCTCCCAAAGGGGGAGAGTCACTCTGGGCTTCAGGACTCCAAGAGCCTTTGGATAGTGGTGGGAAAGCCACTGATTTTTGGAGGATAACATGGAATGTTTCAGCTCTGCAGAGGCAGGAACGGGCCCTGCTGCCATCAAACTCAAAGGGCAACGAGGAAATAACCACCTAGATCAGGAAAAGAGCTGGAGAAAGCTTTCCTCTCTTCCAGGCTCACTAAGACTGCTCACAGCACGAGGGATTTCCATCCACCCCATTAACCTGCTCCACTTTGGAGCACTCAGCCATAATTAGAGAGGTTATTCCATGCCAGGAATCAGCTCTTGGATCCTCTGGGCTCCTGGGAGGACAACAGCAACCACACAGCTGTGGTGGGCTCAAGGTGATCCCAAGGTTTTAATAAAGCTCAGCTTTGCCTTCAATCAGATGGGGCCAGAGCTCAGAGGAACAGGGGGACACCAAGGGAATTTTGCAGCCAGAGTTTTGGTCAGGTCAGGATTCCAGGGGGTTTTAATGCCCAAAGCAAGGTTGTGCCTGGGATCCCTGTGAGGGAAGTGACTGCAAAGGGAACAGAGATGCAGTTTGGGGTCAGGGCAGAGCACCTCAGTTACTGCTCTGCAGGAAAAAGAATCCAGAATCCTTGAGGTTGGAAAAACCCCCCAGGACCATCAAATCCAACCTGTGCCCAGTGCTCTCCTTGTCACCCAGCCCAGAGCTCTGAGTGCCACATCCAGGCCTTCCTTGCACACCTCCAGGGAGGGCACTCCAAACCTCCCTGGGCAGCTCCTGCCAAGGCCTGATCACCCCTTCCATGGGGAAATTCCTGCTGGTGTCCACCCTGAACCTCCCCTGGCCCAGCCTGAGGCTGTTCCCTTTCCACCTGTCCCTGCTCCCTAGGGTAAGATCCCAAATCCTCCCTGGCTGTCCCCTCCTGTCAAGGAGTTGTGCAGAGCAGAAGGCTCTGAGCCTCCTTTTCTCCAGGTTGAGCCCCTTTCCCAGCTCCCTCAGCCTCTCCTGATGCTCCAGCCCCTTCCCAGCTCCATTCCCTTCCCTGACAGTGGCTGTGCAGGGCTGGATGCCATGGGATCCTGTGGGATCCAGTGGGATCCTGTGGGATCCAGCACCACTTCCCCTCCTCGGGAAGCCCACTCAGTCTTTCCCCTTGTGTCCTTCAGCTCCACAAAGCTCCCAGAGCTGAGAAGACCCCAACAGAGGAATTCACTCTGCAGCGGGACCAGCACCCTGAAACTCCACCGACTGTTTGGAAAATTGTTTTGAAAACTCGCCGCTGTTTTCTAGAAGGGGGAGATGAAAACAAGGCTGGGCTTCTTAGCTCGGGGCAAGGTTTTTGCACAGCTTTGTCAAGGCCAAACCTCTCTGCTCTGCGAGCAACGGGGAGGTTTCTCCACAGGACCACATCTAACAAACAGCCAGAGTCTCTCCCGAGTCTCTCCTGCCTCCTTCGGGCTGTTGCCTTTGTTGACACAACACCATCAAAAGCACCTTCCCCTCAATCACAAAAGGAAACCTGATCCTCCTACTCACAGCATGGAGGGGGCTGGGGGAAGAGCTAAGCCATGAGAAGCCACTGGCAGAGGGGTTTTACTGAGTCCTGCTAAGGCCACCCAGGAGGTTTAAGCACAAACTCCAGGGTAGAGGGCTCTGCTCATTCCCAGGCTGGAGCAGGAGGGAGGATCAGAGCATCACACGGCAGAGTTCTGCCTCCAAGTATGGTTTGATCCCGAAATCCTGAGGAAAATGAGAAGCTTTCCCATCTCACCAGGGACAGAAAACACCTGGAGAGAAGTTCTGGGGAGGTCCCTGTGCCAGAGCAAGGGTGGCCCTGGGCAGCAGCACCAGGAGTCCCCTCCCAGCAACAGGAAAAGTGAAACCTTGGGGCTCCTGAACTCCTGTGGGATCAGAGAGGGACAGGAGGGACGGGGCCCTTCCCAGCCCTCCTGCCTCCCCAGGCAGCTGCAGGAAGGTGGGAGCAGAGGGTGATGATAAAACAGACCCAAGAGGAGGATGTGCAGATCCTACAGGACTTCAGCAGGAATGCCTCTCCCTGCAAAGCTCTGCTCTTTCCAGCACCATTGCTGACTTTATAAACCCAACAGGCTCAGTTTTAAAGGGAAAAACTTTTCACCTCTGTGCCATAAACCCCCGGGAGAGCAAAGTTCCTAACCTTTCTCTCCCTAATTCAAAAAGGCATTTTCTGGTGTGGTTCTGGCTGAGAGAGGCCAGATCTCTGAGACAGGACTGTGAGGAACTGGAACCAAGGAACCCAGAGAGGGATGAGGCTGCAGAGAGCCTGAAACAGCCCGGGCAGAGCAGCAGGAGACTGCCTGGGGACATGGTCCCAATTCTGCCGGCAAGTTATCCCTGCAGGATGTGTGGACAGGAGGCTCAGATGGTGCCAAAGCACCTGGGGCTTCTGTGGGAGCCTCCAGCAGCTTCCCTTGCACAGGGATGGGTGGAAGCTCACCAGGAGCTTCACAGGCGTGCAGGGAAACAGGACAAACCTTCCCTGCCAGCAGGGCAGCAGATCCAGTGATGAATCCCAGCTCAGCCAGGTCCAGGCATCAGCAAAGACCTCAGCACAACCCCCTGCAGCTCCCATTGCATGAAGTCATGGAATCATGGAATGGTTTGGGTTGGAAGGGACCTTAAAGCCCATCCAGCCCCAGCCCTGCCATGGCAGGGACACCTTCCACTGTCTCAGCTGCTCCACACCCTGTCCAGCCTGGCCTTGGACACTGTCAGCCTGTGCCAGCGCCTCATCCCCCTCACAGGGAACAATTCCTTCCCAGTATCCCAGATGACCCTGCCCTCTGACATTCCAGGCCCTTGTCCAAAGTCCATCTCCAGCGTTCTTGGAGCCCCTCCAGGTACTGAAAGTCCTGGGACTCTCTGTTCCAAATGGGGTTTGGTTTCTTTCCTGGCTGTTCAGCCCATTTTTGGGGAGCAGCAGGGACTCTCACCACTGAAACCAGTGTGCTCCAGCTGGACTCACAGGAGTGGGGCCTCACCCTGGCCTCCAGCTGGATAAACAGATTCCAGCATAAACCACCCCCAGTCCTCCATCAGGATGCTCTGAGCACAGATGGGCTCAAACTCCAACAAGTGCCCTGGTTAATTGTGCAAGTGAGGGCGAGGAAAGCATCCCAAATAGATGGAAAAGGCCTCTGCCTGCCAGAGACCACCTACCCTGGGACAGCACTGCAGCATCCCACACATGGGGCTGGTAATTATCCTGCTCCTGCTCCAGCAGATCCTGCGTGGGATGGGAAGGGATGGGAGCAGCTCCACAATGGCCAGGAGAGCTCGAGGGAGAGGAGCTGGGAGGCACCTTCCAAAAAGAGAGATCCTGCTGCCTGCCACCCTCCTTTCCAGAGCTTCCAACCCCACCAAAAGCTCTCCAGAAGAGCCAGGCAGCAACTGTCTTGTGCTGCTCCAGCCCCATCAGTCATACGTCAAAGCCATTGTTTCAGATCTAAGCAAAAAATACTTTGAAACCTCAAAAATTAGAGTTTTTTGAAGTAATTATCTCCCTCCTCCGTCTCTGAGACTAAAGAAACCCAGGCCAATTATTTCTTTGAAGGCTAAATATTTACTCCCAGATGAAGCAGCTCGGGCTGGAGGGGAATTATCCAGCTCTGATGTCATCTCATGCCTGGGAGCCAGAAAACCTGGATGAAAACAGGTAGGAACAAACAGCAGCAACAACAACAACAACAGAAGGGTGTTTTCTCCTGGAAAAGCCTCTCAGAAAGGGATGAAGTTGTGTCCAAGACATTGTACTCCCATTCCATGCCCAGGGCTCATTAGAGAAGATGCTTAACAAGAGCAAGGGTGGAGTGTGAGGGAACCTCTCCGAGCAAGACCTGGCCTTGGGAAAGAGCCAGGATCTTATTCCAGAGCTCTGGAGTCTGTGGGGCAGGTATGGGAACTCCTCCACAGCAATTAGCCTGCACACACAACAAGTCGTAATCAATCAATGTCACCTCTTCGGTTTTCCTTTAAAAAGCCCTCTCCTGCCTTATTGACATGGCAGGATCTCAAAGCTCCCAGCTTCTGCCCCCTGCAGCCACTCTCCTTTCCCAGGCAGGCGGTGCCAGCCCCACGCTCCGGGTACCCAGAGGAGGAGCGGGAGCTGTGCTGGGTCCCACCAGGGGTGACTCATCCCCGCGGAGCAGCAGGAACGGGAGCGCTCGCTGCTCCCGCCCTCCAGTTTCAGTTGCGATCCCATCTGGCCCTCGACAGCGTGCAGGAACATCTCCCCGGGGGATCTTCCCGTGGGACCCGGCCCCGCCAGGTGCTCCCAGCGGCGCCGTGCTCCGGGAGCTGGGATGTGGAACGGCTGGAGCCCCGCGGGATCCCCGGGCTGGGGTGAGCAGGGCTCTGCAGAGCCCAGGGGCCGTGTCACCCTCCCTGTCCAGCCCCCGCAGGGCAGCAGGACGGCAGGAGCCCATCTGGAGGGGCGGGGTTCGTTTAAATCCACAACTCCTTACTGCTCCCCATGTGACACAGAGGCTGCGACACAAAAATCAGAACACAAGACAAGTGTGGCTGGAGATCCAAGCACCAAGCAAGGTGTTCACAGCTGGAAATTCCCAGGTGACAACAGCATTTGGGACTTGTGCCCGGCCCCTCTCCAGCTCTCTTGGAGAGGGACTTCAGGCACTGGAAGGGGCTATCAGGTCACCCTGGATCCTTCTCTTCTCCAGGTGAACACCCTCCAGCTTTCCCATCTCCCTCTATATCTCCTTATTCCCCGGATTTTAGGGGACTTCAAGTGCCAGACAATAAAATACTTTAAAAAGTATCTGAGCAGTCCACAATACTTGGAGCACAGGACAGGGAATTCTGAGCCCAACAAGGAGAGGTGCTGAATGCTGAGCTCCTTTTCTCCTTCCTCCTGCCAAAACAGCTTGTTTAATACCGATTTCTCCCCCCGTCCCAAGAGCTTCCCCCAATTCTGCTTTCCTCAAAGTTAGTAGAATTCAGAAATTAAAAGGAAAAAAATCAAACTATTGTGGGTGACATTTTCAGCACAAAAACTAGTGTGGGAAATAATCTGTGGTGTCTTCCTGCCCAGCTGAGGGTGCCTGGACAACAGGAATGAAGCTGCTTTCCCACGCTCTCCCACCTGCACAGGCTTGTCTGCTCCACTCCCCAAAATACCTGCAGTGGGAGCCACTGGAATGAGTGAAGAAAATCTCAGCTTTGGGACAATGATTCTCACCATACCATCAAGGAATGGGACCTTAAACACACCCAGTGCCACCACCTGGCATGGCCAGGGTCACCTTCCACTCCCCAGGTTGCTCCAGCCCGGCCTTGGACACTGCCAGGGATCCAGGGGCAGCCACAGCTGCTCAGGACACCCTGTGCCAGGACCTCCCCACTCTCACAGGGAACAATTCCTACCCAATATCCCATCTATCCCTGCCCCTGGCATTGGGAAGCCATCCCCTGTGTCCTGGCCCTCCATCCCCTGTCCAAGTCCCTCTCCAGCTCTTCTGGACCCACTTTAGGCACTGGAAAGGGCTCTGAGCTCTCCCTGGAGCCTTCTGTTCTCCAGGCTGAACAATCATCACATCTTTCCCAGCCTATTCCAGCGTGAACAATCCCAACTCAGCCTTCCCCAAGCTGAACAATCCCAACTCCCAGACAGATTCTGCCACAAACCCTGCATTTTTCCAGGACACAGCCCAATCCCAGCAGGCTCATGCTGAGGCACACACAGAAAAATGGAACCCGAGCAGAGGGGAGGAGAGATGAGGCACGGGGGAGCTCACCTGAGGCCAGGGGCCGGATCCACTCCTTGCTGTTGAGGTCCAGCCTCCAGAGGTCGTTGAAGGCGGCATTGCAGCTGCTCTGGGTGCAGCCCCCGAACACGTACATGGACTGGTTTGCATCATAGTAGCAAGCACCTGCAACAGAACACAGCCTGTCACTGCTCTGTGCCCCACACAGCTCCTGTCACTGCCCTGTGTGCCCCACACAGCTGCTGTCACTGCCCTGTGTGTCCCACACAGCTCCTGTCACTGCCCTGTGTGCCCCACACAGCTCCTGTCACTGCTCTGTGTGTCCCACACAGCTCCTGTCACTGCTCTGTGCTCCACACAGCTCCAGTCACTGCCCTGTGTGTCCCACACAGCTCCTGTCACTGCCCTGTGTGTCCCACACAGCTCCTGTCACTGCTCTGTGTGTCCCACACAGCTCCTGTCACTGCTCTGTGCTCCACACAGCTCCAGTCACTGCCCTGTGTGTCCCACACAGCTCCTGTCACTGCCCTGTGTGTCCCACACAGCTCCTGTCACTGCTCTGTGTCCCACACAGCTCCTGTCACTGCCCTGTGTGTCCCACACAGCTCCTGTCACTGCCCTGTGTGTCCCACACAGCTCCTGTCACTGCTCTGTGCTCCACACAGCTCCTGTCACTGCCCTGTGTGTCCCACACAGCTTCTGTCATTGCTCTGTGTGCCCCACACAGCTCCTGTCACTGCCCTGTGCCCCACACAGCTCCTGTCATTGCTCTGTGTGCCCCACACAGCTCCTGTCACTGCCCTGTGCCCCACACAGCTCCTGTCATTGCTCTGTGTGCCCCACACAGCTCCTGTCACTGCCCTGTGCCCCACACAGCTCCTGTCATTGCCCTGTGTGCCCCACACAGCTCCTGTCACTGCCCTGTGCCCCACACAGCTCCTGTCATTGCTCTGTGTGCCCCACACAGCTCCTGTCACTGCCCTGTGCCCCACACAGCTCCTGTCATTGCTCTGTGCCCCACACAGCTCCTGTCACTGCCCTGTGCCCCACACAGCTCCTGTCACTGCCCTGTGTGTCCCACACAGCTCCTGTCACTGCCCTGTGCCCCACACAGCTCCTGTCACTGCTCTGTGTGCCCCACACAGCTCCTGTCACTGCCCTGTGTGCCCCACACAGCTCCTGTCACTGCTCTGTGTGTCCCACACAGCTCCTGTCATTGCTCTGTGTGCCCCACACAGCTCCTGTCACTGCTCTGTGTGTCCCACACAGCTCCTGTCACTGCTCTGTGCCCCACACAGCTCCTGTCACTGCTCTGTGTGCCCCACACAGCTCCTGTCACTGCCCTGTGTGCCCCACACAGCTCCTGTCATTGCTCTGTGTGTCCCACACAGCTCCTGTCACTGCCCTGTGCCCCACACAGCTCCTGTCACTGCCCTGTGTCCCACACAGCTCCTGTCACTGCCCTGTGCCCCACACAGCTCCTGTCACTGCCCTGTGTGCCCCACACAGCTCCTGTCACTGCCCTGTGTGCCCCACACAGCTCCTGTCACTGCCCTGTGTGCCCCACACAGCTCCTGTCACTGCCCTGTGTGTCCCACACAGCTCCTGTCACTGCTCTGTGTGTCCCACACAGCTCCTGTCATTGCTCTGTGTGTCCCACACAGCTCCTGTCACTGCCCTGTGTCCCACACAGCTCCTGTCACTGCCCTGTGTGTCCCACACAGCTCCTGTCACTGCTCTGTGTGTCCCACACAGCTCCTGTCACTGCCCTGTCCTGTCACTGCCCTGTGCCCCACACCCAGACCAGGCCCTTTCCTCCCTGGACAAAAGCAGCCAGGCTGCCCCAGCTCCCCAGAACCATAGGGTATTCTTGAGCAGAGTGCAGCTCCAGCAAGAACCTTCTCAAGAGGATTATCCTCTCAGGCAGAGCTGCTCCTCAAAGTGCAGAGAAAACTGTCTTAGAAGCCTGTAATTAATTAGCTTAGCTGTGATTAAGGCACCCAGCTCCCTGACCTTTCCTGAGCTGGTTCACACAGCTCACAGACCCTGCTCTGTGCACCCAGGGCTGGGTTTTTTTCTCTCTCAGGGTTTCATGTCATCTCATTAAAAAGCCCCACTAAAACTCAGGATCATCCGAGGGCATTTCCTCTGCTCCCTATGGGAAAGGATGAGGCAGCAAGATGGGGAACACCACATGTGACAACCCCTCAAAGGTATCCATGGAAATCAAGAGCTTTTGGCTCCAAAACAAGCTCTGCAGCAAAACAAAATCCATACAAGTGTCTGCCTTTGGCAAGGAGTGTCTGCAGCATCCAGGTACCTCTGGCAAGAGGGAACTGAAAGATGGAGCAGGGAGGGTTTGCTCAGCTTGTCTGCCTTGGAGGCTGGGCAGAATTCTGGGTTTTCTGTAAAACTGCATGTAGAATATCCCCACAGCTAAATCACTGAGATTGTGCTTTCCTGCTTCTTTTCAGGGTCATTTTAAGCTGCTGAAGACAAGGAAGGCAGAGCAGCTTGAGGAAAAAGAGAAAAGTAGGAAAAAGCAAGCACAATGAGAATTGCAGTTTATTCCAGCCTGTAGGAATCCCACAGTGGGATTGTTTGGGCTGTTCTGTGCAGGGCCAGGAGCTGGACATTGATGATCCTTATGGATCCAGATCAGGATATTCTGTGATTCCATTATATGTTTTTATATAGTATAATTTTTATAGTATTCAGGTGTAGAATAAATCCAGGGGAAATTGTGCATGTCCCTGATGGTTTTAGGTTTTTGTTTTTCTTTTTTGGGCGGAAAACACTGACTGGATTTTGTTGGGTTTTTTAATGTCCCAGCAAAATTCAGTGACCCCCCACCCCCCAGAGTTTCAGCACTGCAGAAGTGGCTTATCTTTGGAAATGGATCAATAATTCTGATGTTTAAAAACACTGATGCTCAGAGGGAGCAAAGGCAGCTGGTTCTGACCACACTCCTGACTCCCTCTCCTGAGTAAAGAATCATCGCAGATTTTCACCCAGAGCAGCCAATAGCCAAAGCAGAGATGACTTGGAAGGGAAAACCAAATGGAAAGCACATTCCCTTCACCATAAGTGAAGAACATTAACTTCTGAAACTTGGAGAACATGAAATAAATTAACCCATCCCAAGTTCAAGGGTTATGTTTCCCACTGGAAAGGTGGGAAGGATGGCTGGGCTGTAAATCCCATTCCCACACAGTTCTTTGGTTGGAGGGTGACAGCCCTTGGTTTTGGCCTTGGACACTGCCAGAGATCCAGGGGGAGCCACAGCTGCTCTGCACTCTGTGCCAGGGTCTCCCCACCCTCACAGGGAACAATTCCTTCCCAATACCCCATCTATCCCTGCCCTCTGGCAGTGGGAAGCCATTCCCTGTGTCCTGTCACGCCAGGCCCTTGTCCCCAGTCCCTCTCCAGCCTGCCTGGAGCCCCTTCAGGCACTGGAAAGGGCTTTGAGTTCTGCCTAGATCCTTCTGTTCTCCAGCTGAACGTCTCCAGCTCTCCCATCTCCCTCTATCTTCATCTCCACCTTTATCTCCTCACTTCCTAAAATGCCACTGTCCTGCTCCTTGCAGTGCAGGGCTTGGGTGCAGCCAAAAATCCGGGGATATTGAGCAAGGCTGGGTGCTGGGAGGAGCTGTAGCTCTGCTCCAGGGGCAGCCCATCCTGTAAAACAAACATTCCAGCTCTCACCACTCCCGACGGGTTTGTCAAACCCACAAATTGCTGTAATTACTCACTCTGGTGGTGCCACCAACCCCAGGCTCCGTGGAAACAAAAACAATAAATCAGTGTTTAAAATTAGTCACTCCTCCAGCAAAGGATCAATATCCCTGGCACAACGGTCGGCATTCCTTTGCTGCTTTTCCGTTTCTGCATTCCTGAGCCTCCTGACATCGTTTTCCGACTGCGGGCAGTGATTTCACCCCGTGACTCATCGCCTTGCTATGACCTCGCAGGTTCATACATAAAACAACTCGGTGACTCCTGCAAACATCACCCAAAACTCCCCAAATATGGAGGACTTCTGCCCCTAAACACACAGCATTATTGATACTTCATGTCTTGCAGTTCTGCAGCTTCAGCCAAATCCTCTGGAAAAGTGACAGCTCATCCACAGTTTGTTCTCAGCTGTGATCCCTGCCAAGCACTCCCTCCCCACGGCAGTGCCTTCCATTCATTATTCCTTATCAAGCACTTTTGCCATTCCTCCCCTCAGGACTGAGAGCAGACAGGTTGACCTCCAACTGCTTAAAATTCCTCTCCTTGTCTGTTTGTGCTCCCTGTGAGCACTTCTGGGATAGTTCTAATAATTCTTGGAATAGAGAGTGAGCCCCAGACAGAGCTTTGATGGCAGCGCTGACTCGTGCCTGGGTGGTGATGTCTTCCCACAAAAACTGGCAAACCACTCATCCCTCAAAAAGAGCTTTGTGAGTCCTCCCTGCATCCCTCCCCACTGCACAAACCTCCGGTTCCCTCCACCTCAGCTCACCGTCATCCCTTGGGATTTCACATGACGGTTCAGAGATTCACTTTGACTTTCCGGAATTGATGATTTGCAGCTTCACTTTAACACTGGAATCTCGCCCGCAGGCACCGAGCCCTGCTTCAGGGAAAGCAGAGGCTGCAGATCTGGGCAGCTGCTCACAAACCAATCCGTTTAAGTCAGCAAACAAGTTAATCCAGATTAGCTTTGTGCCCACAAAGTGCATTAATAACGCTGCCATGGCCACGGGGCCGGGCAGAGCCGGGACACTGTCACCGAGCGAGGCTAATACAGATTACACGCTCCGAGGGCAGTGGATTTAGGGAGACAACTCACTTTGGAGCCAGGAAGCCCGTGGCAGGCAGTAGGATAAAGGAAAGAGCACACAGTGCTCTTTGAGGCAACTCTGAGCCTCTCCCAGGGAATTTCTAGCTGACCTGAGCACTCAGCAGTCGCAAAAACGCTGCTAAAACTGAGGGGAAATACATGCAAAAGTGAAGTCGTTGCTAAAAACGAGCTGTGAACTACGGAGCGTTTTCATCCTTCAGGAAGGCAGGATATCTCGGCAGAGCACAATGACTTCACCACAGCTCCCCACAGCGTCTCCCGGACTTGTCCTGACAGGAGGCAGCGCAGCTGCGGCTGCCTCGAGAATTATTGCTTGGGAAGATGAAAATGTGATGCCTGCTGCTCTTGGAATGGCAGGGCTTGCACAGTGTTTATCTTCCCTTAGAAAAATGCAGTTTGTTTCCTGCAAGAGCTGTCCCCCAGAGGGCTCAGACCCTGTGCTGGAGTCACAGCATGGAATTTTTGTCATGGTTTTTTTTTTGTTGGAGCTGAGGCAGCTCAATGCTAGTGCACTCCAAAGAACAGGGTTTATTTCAATATCCTTCCCTCAAAGGCACTGTGTTAAGGTACCTTTTTCACTTTCTGTTCCCTTCCAGAATCTTGGAAGCAGGGGAAGAATTCACCCAAACATTGAGTGGTGCTGAATTGCTCCCTTCTGCAGCTCTGCTCGATTTGAACTCAGCACATTGGAGAATTCCCAGTTTTCCTCACAGATGTAGAGGACCTGTGCAAGCAGCTGGTGCACATCCTTGAGTGCTGCACTTCCCAAAACTCACCGGCTTTGATGGGATTGACTCCAGTCCAGGGGCTGAGGGAGGGGCTGTTGAGGAGGACGCAAAGCTCAGGCCCAAATCTTGTGGGCAGTCCTGGGTGCCTCAGGACAAGAAGGACACTGAGGGGCTGGAGTGTGTCCAGAGATGGGAACAGAGCACCAGGAGAGGCTGAGGGAGCTGGGAAAGGGGCTCAGCCTGCGGAAAAGGAGGCTCGGGGGGGGGGGGGGGGGGTGTCTTGTAGCTCTGAACAGCTCCCTGGCAGGAGGGGACTTCTGGGGGATCAAGTTCTGCCCCCAGGAAACAAGGACAGGACAAGGGAAAATGGCCTCAAGCTGTGCCAGGGGAGATTTAGGTTGAATATTGTGAAAAACCTTTCATGGAATGGGTAGCCAGACACTGGCACAGACAATGCTGGAGTCACCATCCCTGGAAGTGTCCCAAGGTGGATGTGGCACCTGGGGACACATTTTGGTCAAGGGTTCACTCCATGAACTGGGTGAGTTTTCCAATCTGGGCAGCTGCAGAAAGATCCCTGCACAACCAGCAAGCCACAATCCCACTCCATCAGCATTTCCTATAATCAACAAGCCCACCATGACCAGCAGCTCCCAAAATCTCTGCTGTGCTGAGTGTTGGCACAGCTGTGGGTTCAACACCAGCAGTGATGGGCATGGACAGCACTGCCAGCCCCTGAGGGAGGCACTGCCAGCCTCTGAGGAAGGCAGCTCCCAGCAGGACTCCAGGGGATGGCATCACTCTTGTGTTGGGTTGACGTGGCCAGAAATGTGTATTCTATCACCATCTGTTGGAGCCGGGTGGGGCAGTGACCCTGATCTCCTGGCACATATTCTCTGCCAATGGGCCATCTTTAAACCAGCTGGGACAATCATCTTTATCTTTCCACTGCCCATCCTCCCTCCAGGAGATATCTCCTGTTCATGGCCCTTGAGTCCCAGTGCATGACTGAAAAAATTACATCATCCCACTGGGAGATGCTCCAGCCAGGGGAGGAGCCAAGTCTTTCCAGCTTAGATAAAAACTGAGATTTTGGACAGTAAGTTCTCCATCTTCCCACTGGATTCCAGAGGAAAGCCAGACCTTTCCACATCATCCATGGACCTTCAGAAGAAAACTGCACCTTCTCCAGGAGCACTGCTACAGCAGAACCACATCTGCCACTGCAGCAGGATGCAGCCACCATTGAATGGAACTGCTGCGAACACCCTGACTGACTGACGGGTGTCCCCTTGGATTCTGACTCTGGCAGGGTTGGGATTGCTCTTTTGTAAAACTGCATTTCTATTTTAATTTTTCTAGTAAAGAACTGTTATTCCTAATTCCCCTATCTTTGCCTTAAAGCCCCTTGATTTCAAAATTATAATAATAATTTGAAAGAAGGAAATTGACATTCTCCATTTCAAAGAGAAGCTTCTGCCTTTATTGGCAGACACCTGTTCTTCAAAGCAAGACACCCTGCCAGCCCTTGAGGGAGGCAGCTCCCTGTGGGGCTGCAGGGGATGGATACTCACTGTGTGAGAAGCGCTGGGTGATGGGGGTGCCAGGGTAGGGGTAAGTGCGGCTCTCCCACTGGATGTTCCCTTCCTGCACTGCCTTGATGAAGCCGTGGTAGCACTGATGGGCCACACCTGGGGAGAGAACAGCACAGTCAGCAAACCTGGGAACAAACTGTGCCTGCACGGTGACAGCAGCTCCAAACCCCTGTCTTTGGGTTGGAAACTCGCTGGGAATGCAGGGGATTAAAGAGAATAAAGACAGGGAACTCTGCAAACGTGGCAATCAGCATTGTGCACTGGGCTGGGTCACAATGTCCTCGGTGCTCCAGCTCGGGAAGTAGAGCCTTTGGGAAAGGAAGGAAGCACTAGGATGCTTTGGATCAGCCCTCTCTGCTGTGCCCTTGTTCTCTCATCACACCCTGAGGGGCAGCTTCCCTTCCCTCAAGGAAACTCAGTGCAATGATCAATTTTTAAGAATGTGAACACAGCTACTGGCCAGGGATCTGAAAAAAGTTGGAGATATCAGTGATAAAAATCAGCAGGGATGCTCCAAGGCTGCCATTAATTCTGTGTGAGGGTGCTGGGAAGGGCCAGAGGCTGCTCCCTGAGGAGACAAAAGGGTCTGGAGAAGGTTTTCAGCAGCAGCAGTAGCTCAGCAGACACTTGGTGGCACCTGCACTGAGGATGCCACAACCTGCCAAGAGTTTTTCCTCAAGCCCTGTGCCAGGAACACCCTCAGCAAGAAATTCCACTCCAGGATATAAAGCAGGAAGGTTTTTTTTTTAAATTAAAAAAAAAAGCATGGGGTCCTCAATGAGCTGATCCTTGATAGTCATATGGAAAAGGGAATGTGAGTTCCAGGACTGCTCAGCAGATGTATCCTGGCAAACAGGAAAAATTAGCCAGGAGAACACAAATCAATTGTTTACCTCAAGTGACCTCTCTGGGCACAGCTCGCAGGTGGTGGTTCCAGACTGTTTTTTGGCTGGAATTGCCCCAGAAAGGCCCAGCTGCCTGCTCCCTGAGAGGTGACACAGCCCAAAGCCACACTGTGCCTTGGGCTGCTCAGCCCTGGCTCCAGGGATGTCTCCCACATCCCTTTGGGGTGAATCCCAGATGTTTGTACATTCCAGCTGCATCTCTTGCAGGCCAGTCCAGGAAACAGCCAAGCAGCCACTCAGGGCTGCAGTACTTGGAAAAGGCTCTTCCCTGGGGCTGTGGGCAGCTGCTGCCCCAAAATTATGCACAAAAAAGAGTAATTTTGGGCCATGGTCCCTGCTGGGGTAACTGTGTTTTTTTAACCCCCAGCCTGCTGAGCTCTGGACAATGTGGGAAATGCCTGGAATCTGAGCAATGCTTTCAGATGAGTAGAAGTCCATTAAAGAGACATTACCCCACAAACTGTCAAGGGCATTCCTCACCCACTCCTGTTTACCAGAAGGAACATGTTCCCCTTCTGCAGCAAGGTGTCTCATTTCCTAGGATTTAACTGCTCTCCTCTGAAAAACTCCTTGTTTTTTAAATGAAGCTCTTGATTAAAGCGTGCACCCAACAGCATTGTACCAGAAATCACCCAGTGTATTAAAATAAAATGAAGCAGGAGGTTCTGCTGTATCCTTGTCCATTTATTCCCTCCTTATTTGCTGTATCACACTTCTCCAGCACAAAAATACCCCCATGAGGCTCTGGAATGAATGCTGTGCAGAGGCAAAGGAAGGATCTGTGTCTCTGGGCTACTCTTCCAGGAAGCTGGAATATGCACATCTCTACTCATGCAGATTTTATATTCCACTTGTCTCAGGCAGAGCTGTAAGAACCAGAGCCAGGGTTGTTTCCAGCTGAAAGCAGCAGCTTTGGGAATGTTAATTACTGAGCAAGATGCAAACAATTAAAGCCACATCAGCCATGGGACACTGGCAGGGGCTCTGGGGAAGAGGCTGCAATCCAAGGTTATCACTGCAGCATTGGGAGCATCCAAAGGCAGCAAAGGAGCTGCTCTGTCATGGGGCTTGGGCTTTGTTTCACTTTGGGCTGGAAGGGACCTCAAAGCTCACCCAGCTCCAATTCCTGCCAAGTGTGGGACCTTCCACTATCCCAGGTCCCTCCAAGCCCTGTCCAGTCTGGTCTTGGACACTTCCAGGATGGGAATTTATGGCCTCTCTGGGTTTTCTACCCTGAGAGAGGCTGAGGGGCTCAATTCTGCACATCTACAGGCCCACTTTGAGCGAAGCCAGTGACTCCATGGCTGTTAGGATTTCCCTGGGATTTCACAGAAGTCAGATTTCAGAGTCTGAGGGGAAAACAAGAGGCAAAGGTAAAAGAGAGCTGGGTTCCAAATCCCACAATTAAAGAAGTGCACTGCCATCACTTGTACCTTTGATCAGTCGATACCACTGTTTGCAGACAAGGGCGGCAGTTTTGTGCTCCTGGTAGGGAGAGAGGAAGGACAGGATGTATTCCAAAACCTCTTCTGGCAGCTCCAGCATCGATCTGGAGCTGGGCCTGGGCTCCTCCCCCTCCAGCTCAGCGTGGGGCTCATCCTCCTGCTCCATCGTCCCTTCCACCACGGCGTCCTCTGGATCCACAGCCATGAACCCGTCATCGTCACTGTCCGAGGAGCTGGCCATGGCATCCCACGTCACAGCTGGGGAAAGGGACAAGGCAGGTCACAGGGAGGATCAGAACAGGTGTGTGTCACACCAGAGAGCTCAGGCACAACAATGCTGTCCAGGACGTGTGTGCTGCAGTTTTGCAGCAGCTGAGGCTGCTTTAGGAACGGCTTTTCCCAGGTCACTCCATCTCTCACCATCCTTCTGCTGCCTCCAGTGGGAAGCAGAGAGCCAAAGCCAAACCCCTGGAGCTGCTGCTCCCTCGCTGGGCACCAGGAGAAATGGCCCTGCCCTGCTCTGCACTGTGGAGCCCAGCTGCAATGGGGAAAGGATCCTTGGGGAATCTCACTGCAGGTGAGACAGGATCACAGCGACATTTACAGTCCCTGCACCCTGTGGAACCTGTTCTGCCAGCGAGGCTGTTTTACCCCAAACAACTCCTTCTGGGGGAAAAATTCCCTGCCTCATTTCCACTCCCTTTTCCTTTTATTTGTGAAATGCCTACACACAGCTCTGGCTGGCAGGAGGTGAGGAAAGCAAACCCCCCCCGGGATTTACTGCTGATGGGAGGCTGGGATATCAGAGGTTGTATCTGCAGCTATTCCCAACATCCCAAGTGTAAGGTGACACCTCGATGACAGAAATGTATCATGAAATAAATCCACCTTAACGAGGAGTAGCTGCATCCAGTTTGGGCAGCTGGCACCATGGGAAGCCAAATCCCTGCCTGCCACTGCAAGACAAACCCCTGGACTCCATTTCCCAGGAAGGAGCCAGCCTGTCTTGAGGAGAGAAGCAGCTCTTTTCCCTTCCAAGGCAACTGAGTAGAGACCAAGGGAGGCACCTGCACCCTGAGTGCTCCTGGATCAACAGCCCAAACCACAGTAACAGCTCCTGGAGATGACATGGGACTTTCTTTTCCAGAATTCCCTTTTTATCCTTTCCTAGCATGAGGAAAGGACCCAAACCAGGGCGAGCTCCCTGTTCTTTCATCACTCAGCCTGAGTTCCTCCCAAAGCAAAGGCTGCCCAGCCATTCCCCAGTCCTGAACTAAGCAGGATTACTGGAGGCAGATCCACACATCCCATAGGATAAACCCAAACTGCAGCAAGCCATGAAACAAATCAGCTTCTCAAGAGGGAAGACAAGACACAGCTTTTCCCTAACATGCTCCAATATAAGAATATTATCATTTTTTTTTCCAAGCTCTAACTATCCCAGAAAATACGTCTGGAAGGAATTTAAGTTAATGATGTAATGGTTTAACACAGGTTACTCAGCAGGATAAATATCCTGCTACAGAAATACCCTGATAAACACACCCTGTTAAACCACATCACCTTGGGTCATTGACCTGATTTATAAATGTGGTTTATTTATCAGAAATAACCTGAGCTGCTGTTACCAATCCAGGGTTTTCCCATGCCATGGGAATGGCAGGAGGCAGACACACAGAGCAGGAAAGCTTTCCATAGCAACCAATTCATGCCCAGGAAAATGACAGGTGACAGCATCAGTCCCCGCTGCTGTCAGGCTCCTTGATGAAGCAGCTTTGGAAAATCCACAGGGCTGTCAATCTGTGGGAGGAACCATGGCAGAACCCAGCACAGAGATCACATCCCAGCAGATGCTCTGCATGTTTCCCGTGTCAGAAATCCCTGCTGGAGTCAATGTTGTGACAGGGGAGGCTGGAACCCAAATGCAGTGACACGAGCACTGCTGCTGCTGCTGCCAAAACCTGCCTTAAGCAGTGAGCAGGCACGAATTCCCAGGGGCTGAGGGATGGAAAGTGGAGTGGGGGGAAGAAGAAAAGTGGAGTTGTACTTAAAAATGATGAAATAATGGATGGTCGGGCCTTTTCCAGGCAAAGGCATCCATGGCTGGGAAGTGCCTGTGCTGCTTTCCACCCTGACACAGCATGGTGCCTGTGCTGCTGGTGCCCCTGCTCAGGATGGGGCTGTGCTCCTGCTCAGGATGGGGCTGTGCTCCTGCTCAGGATGGGGCTGTGCTCCTGCTCAGGATGGGACTGTGCTCCTGCTCAGGATGGGGCTGTGCTCCTGTTCAGGATGGGGCTGTGCCCCTGTTCAGGATGGGGCTGTGCTCCTGCTCAGGATGGGGATGGGCTCCTGCTCAGGATGGGGCTGTGCTCCTGCTCAGGATGGGGATGGGCTCCTGCTCAGGATGGGGATGGGCTCCTGCTCAGGATGGGGATGGGCTCCTGCTCAGGATGGGGATGGGCTCCTGTTCAGGATGGGGCTGTGCTCCTGCTCAGGATGGGGCTGTGCTCCTGCTCAGGATGGGACTGTGCTCCTGCTCAGGATGGGGCTGTGCTCCTGCTCAGGATGGGGCTGTGCTCCTGCTCAGGATGGGGCTGTGCCCCTGTTCAGGATGGGGCTGTGCTCCTGCTCAGGATGGGGCTGTGCTCCTGCTCAGGATGGGGCTGTGCTCCTGCTCAGGATGGGGCTGTGCCCCTGTTCAGGATGGGGCTGTGCTCCTGCTCAGGATGGGGATGGGCTCCTGCTCAGGATGGGACTGTGCTCCTGCTCAGGATGGGGATGGGCTCCTGTTAGGGATGGCGCCGTGCTCCAGTTAGGGATGGGGCTGAGTTCCAGTCTAGCATGGGGCTGTGCTCCAGTTTGGGATGGGGCTGAGTTCCAGTCTAGCATGGGACTGTGCTCCTGCTCAGGATGGGGCTGTGCTCCAGTCTGGCATGGGGCTGGGCTTAGGATACAGAAGGGCAGGAGGGTCCCTCCCTCCCAGCTGGGGAACACATTGCAGCTCCCCAGGAGGTTTCACTCCCTCAAGCAGTGCCAGAATCCAAGCAGGAAGATTTGCCTCTGGCCCAGGGACAGTGGGACCCAGTGGATGGTGATGGGCTGGGGGGTTATCAGGACCTTGAGTGATCCTAATAACTTCTTTTTGTCTTTTATTTGTGCTCTAAATAACGTCCAAATCCTACTGGAGGAAGTAATGGTAAGTGCAGGATTGCACACCCACTAGAAAGAGGTGTTTTCCAGCCAGTAAATCCCAATTTGGATCCTCTGGAACAGACCTGGGAGTAACCCAACACAGCAGGCTGATCCCAGGCACAAAACAACAAAAAGCATCTTTAAGGCTGATTTTAAAACAGTGGGAGGAGCCTCAAATAGCATATCTGAGGATGAAGAAGCTCCACTGAGTTTTGTCTGCTCTTCCCAAGCCACTTGATATTATAAATATTCCAAAGCATCTCCTTTGGTAAATCCTTGTTTCCTAAACATTTGAGCATAAGGAATAACCATCCTGAGAGTTTTGACACCCACGCCGTGTTCTTTTTCAGAAGGAAAACAAGGCCAGCAATAAACTCAGCTCCCAAAAGGCAGCTTGCTGTCAAAATAACCCTGCAAGCTTGACCTGCCACAGATGTGGATTTTGTTTGGAACAGCAGGCTGGGAATAACCAGCCCTGGAACACAAAGCAAAAGCCCTGTCCCAAAAGCCTGCTCCAAGAAAATGGAAAAAGAACCCAGGCAGGTGGCAAGAAAGAGCTCCTGCTGCCAGTTATTCAGAAGATCCATGGGGGAAAATCCCATACCTGGGCTTTTAGTGGTTATTCCAGGAGCAGAACTGAGCATTCCTGCATTGTGGGCTGATGCAAGAGGTGCTTTCTCCCCCATCCTGGCTCTCCAGGTGATCTCTGCTTGCACTGTGCTGGGCTCCACTTTGTACCTGGGCTAAAATGAATCTCTGAGCACTCAAAAAGCTGCAACCAAGAGATTTAAGCAGTTGTGTCTCATCCCAAAGTAGCTGCAATCCAATTAACTCCAGGATCGCATCGATCCCTGAAAACATCGACACAACCCCCAAAGATTCCATTACATTCTACACCCCAGAGTCCTCCTGGTCCCAGAGAAATGCCTTTATATACCAGCACTAGGAAGAAGGTTTTGGGGAGTCTGGAGCAAGGAGGAATTCCAGCTGCTTCCAACAAGCTGATGGAAGTGCTGGAAGGGCAGCAGGAACGGAGCTCTGCCGGCGCTGGTGGAATCTGCCTGCCCTTTACTAAAAGCTGCATCTCTGCCAGCTGGCAAAACATTTCATAATCCTTTTCCTCCTTTCAGAGCACTTCAATTTTCCCTCTCTCCCTCCCTGAAATTAGTTAAGAACCTGCTATTTATTCTTAAAGTAATTATCTGGAACAAACAACTGAGGAATATTAAATGCAGGCAAAAATAACCTCACTGGGTTGAAGCTCAGCTCAAAATCTGCTTCTTCAAATTCCCTCTTGATCCAAGGACGTTTTTCTACCTGCAGGCCCCTTTCCCAGTCCCACAGACCCCAAAGCTCTGGTGTGGGTGGCACAGGCAGTTCCCATCCTGAGCTGACTCCTCTTCTTCCAGCTGCTTTATGAAGTGCTTGAACCCGCAGGGTTTTTGACCTGCCTTTTTTTTCTCCTTTTTTTATGGATTTTATGGAAAAAATTCTCCAAGGGAAACCTGTTGAAAGGCAATGAGAGGCTGAGCACCAGCCCTGAGTCAGAGCACGTCACACACAGGGAGTGCTCAACTTTTACAAGAAATGCTCCCTCCAAACACCAGCAGAGGAGCTGTGCTGTTCCCACAGGGAACACAACATTCCAGGTGTGTGAAAGGACCCAGCCTGGCTGGCTGAGGGCTTGGGCTGCCAGGAGAGAGGGATTTAACTGCACCTGGCAATCAGGAGCCCTGTTGGTAATTTAGGGGTGGAAGGCAGCAACTGTCTCCAACCTGCTCTTCCTCATACTTTGGAATCACTTCTCCCACGTGCAGCATCCCCAGGGGGGCACTTGGGGGACAGTCACACTTCTGGCTGATTCTCTGCTCCAGTTCAAATAAAAATCCTCTTCCATCAGACAGAAAACGGTTCATTTTTCCTTTAAAAAAAAAAGGAAGGATTCTTTCCTCATTTTTAGTATTTTTGTGCTTGTGTCTCCAGCTGTGCCATCAAGGACTTCACCTGCAGCTTTCCCTGTTCCTGGTTTTGCCCTAAAAGAAGTCCTGAGACCTCTTCTAGGGTGAAAAGAGGAAAATCCAGCACTATTTCCAAGGAGAAGCACAATATTTAATAAAAGCAGCAGCACTGGGTCTGTGGGAACCACGGGATTCAGGACTGGGATAAACACCATTAAATAAAACAATGTTCCCAGTCCTCCCAAACCTGCAGCAGCTGGAACTGATCCGTTTGGAAATCAACTGCTAGGCAAGCTCAACAATGGAGGAAAAAGGCAGATTTTAGTTCAAAAAAAGAAAATGAAACCTCTGGGAAGCTGTGAGATGAGCAATAACCTGTCTGTGCACAGTGAGACCTCGGGAATAAAAGCACCACAGATACTCCTTATCCCTGCAAAACAGGCAATTCCAAGAGTTCTTCAAAGAACAGCTCTCCTTTTTTTTTTTTTCCTTTTTTTTTTTTTTTCCCCAGCAGGAAATTGTTTTTCTTTCATACAAGCCAGCTAGGAAAAGAAAGGATTCCTAAATTCCATCTGCCAGATTGAAAATTCCAACATTTCTCTGTCAGCATAACCTCCCTGTGATGGTTTTGCCTGTTATAAGAGTGGGTTTTGGGACTTTGGGAAAAAATTCCAAATGACATCATTTTTACTGCTGCCTATTGTCCTGAAACAGCATCACTGCAGCTGAATTTTGGTTGATATTTCTGTAAGAAAAAGGTACCAAGATCCCAGGAATTCCTTCCAGCCTAGTGAAGAGCTGACTCTCTGCTATTCCAGATTCTGGCTCTTTTTTTCCCCAAGGTTTCAGTTAAAAAATAAGCAGCAATGTGACATTACACAGCAGGATTTATTGCACAAACAGCATAGCAACCTACAAATAAATCCTGCTGAATCTGTTTTCCCACAAAATTAATGCACTGAAAACCAGAATGAAAATGTGGGGGTTATCTTGGATTTATTGGTGGAATACAAATCAGGGAGCTGGTGTTTGAGGGACTTTTTGGTGTGGGGTTCACAGGGAAAGGGAAGCAGCAGAGTTTAATGACACCACACTTGAGGTGTATGTAGGAAAATCATCATTATTATTGTTATTATTATTATTATTACAAAACCTCATAATATAGCTCCAAGCTAAATAAAAGCTTAATACATTTTAATAAACATGCAGGAAATTTATAATGGAAGCATGAGGAAAACACTTCAACTGGCCCAAAATCCAGTGTGGTTTTGCTCATGTGAAGAACAAGTCTGAAAAGATAATTTCTGTAAGCTCCGTATTTCCCTTTCCACATCAAAAAAGACAATCCTTAAATATCATAAATGGCATGAAAAAAAAGCCAAAATCTCCACCATCCACCAATCCCTCCACTTGTTATGGATGTATTTGGGATCTGGAGAATTTCCATGGTTCTGGACAATACTATTACCATTAAAAGAGGTGGATTTGTTTCAAACCTGCCAAAATCTGCCTTGCCAAGCCCTGGCAGTGCAAGAGGAGCTGCTCAGGTGCAATAATCGCTGTTCCCTTTTCCCCGTGCTCCCGAAATCCCCTAAACTTTGTAGGAAATGAGGAGGATCTCGGGCTCACACAC
Organism: Erithacus rubecula; assembly: GCF_903797595.1. NCBI lineage: Eukaryota > Metazoa > Chordata > Aves > Passeriformes > Muscicapidae > Erithacus > Erithacus rubecula. The sequence goes on from NC_136676.1 coordinate 918,535, forward strand.
TCCCTCTGCCGGCCCCTGCCAAACCCTGAATTCCAATTATCCTCACCTCAGCTTTCCTCAGCAAACAAATCCTATTCCATTTGCAATCCCCAAAACCTGGAATAACCCAAGCAAATAAAAGGTTTTCAGGTGGAAAATTGAGGTTTTTCCAAGGAAAAGGGCAGCTGCTCCTCCTGGTGTAAATCTGCTGTAGGAGGATGGACTTTACAGGATAAAAATATTTATCCAAACCTGCTCAGGATGCTTTATTGGCAAGAATTCCTTGCCAGTAAGGGGAATGCCAAGCAAACACACACTGGGAGATCCTGGGAATTGCTGTCACCCCTCCCTTAATCAGGAGAGCACAGGAGCTCCTAGACAAGCTCTTGGAAAGCTGTGGGTAATTGTTTGGAGGACAGCCTCCACATGTGAGAATGTCACAGCATTCCCTGAGCTCCACAGCACCTGAGACCTCCCAAAGTCACTGAAATTGGTTCATCCGCACAAATGAAGGGAATTTGTAACAGAACTGTGAGGAAAACAGTCATTGACCTAAATCCAGCCCACTTCTGCTCCTCTGAAACATCAGACTGAAAACACAACTCCTGCATTTCTGGATTTCCATCCAGCCCAATATCCAGCTCACCTGCCCGGGTGGAATAATCAAATGAAAAATGTGGAAATATATTAGCAAAGGATTTGTTAATAGAACATCCAAACATATTGGATGCCTTAATTCCTGATTTTCTGGCAAGCTGCATTAGAGGCCTGTGGGATTGTTTGGTTAGAGTCTGCTCTCTGCACAGCAGAAGGGAGGGATGCCGAGGGCGTCTCCCAGCCACTGGTCCCGGCGGGAGCCACGGTCCCCACGTGTCCTGCAGGAAAGGCAAGTGCCAGAGCTTCCCTGGCTAGGAGAGTCCAGAGCTTCCCCGGCTGGGAGAGCCCAGAGCTTCCCTGGCTGGGAAAGCCCAGAGCTTCCCTGGCTGGGAGAGCCCAGAGCTTCCCTGGCTGGGAGAGCCCAGAGCTTCCCTGGCTGGGAGAGCCCAGAGCTTCCCCGGCTGGGAGAGCCCAGAGCTTCCCTGGCTGGGAGAGCCCAGAGCTTCCCTGGCTGGGAGAGCCCAGAGCTTCCCTGGCTGGGAGAGCCCAGAGCTTCCCTGGCTGGGAGAGTCCAGAGCTTCCCTGGCTAGGAGAGTCCAGAGCTTCCCTGGCTAGGAGAGCCCAGAGCTTCCCTGGCTGGGAGAGCCCAGAGCTTCCCTGGCTGGGAGAGCCCAGAGCTTCCCTGGCTGGGAGAGCCCAGAGCTTCCCTGGCTAGGAGAGCCCAGAGCTTCCCTGGCTGGGAGAGTCCAGAGCTTCCCTGGCTGGGAGAGTCCAGAGCTCATCCAGCTCCTGCAGCCCCACAGGCAGCTGGGGAGCAGGAACAGGGCATTTCATACCCCTGCACTGCTCAGGATGGGAGTGTCTGGCTGCTTCCTCCCCTGTCACTGGGATTGTGAACTCTCTTGTCTTTGCTGAGGATGCTTCCAGCCCCTTCCCAGTCTTATGGAACTTGGGGGAACTGAGGATTGTGGAATCATGGAACGGTTTGAGTTGGCAGGGCCCTTAAGACTCATCTCGTTCCACAGGCAGGGACACCTTCCACTATCCCAGGCTGCTCCAAGCCCCATCCAGCCTGGCCTTGGACACTTCCAGGGATAACCACAACTTCTGTGGGTACCCTGTGCCAGGGTCTTACCACCCATACTGGGAAGGATTTATCCCTATATCCCAACTGAACCTACTGGATCCTAAAGCAGGATCTTCGAGACCTTCCTGCTCCTGGTGATTCAGGCAAAGGGGGGCAGTAGGATCAGGAATCAGTGAGAGGGAAAGCAAAGGGCGCAAGCCTTGTTTCCAAAAATTCATGAAGGGCTGGATACACTACTCCTTTCAGAAACCACCAGCACTTCCAGAGGCTGAGAATGACCAGCATTCACACCTCACTGCAGTGCTGCCCACAGAACCCTGGCAAACTCTGGTGGGACAACCAGGCAGCATTCGCATGCCCAACACTGCTGCAAAGCTCAGGTTTAATGCTTCGCTGTGGGAATGAAGGATGGAGTTTCAGGAAAATGAACTTAAACACAGCCAGATCAAGGTCAGGGTTTTCCTAATGTGGATGCTCATGCTCTATCCTCTGGTTCTCCATCATGACGTGGTCTTTGGCAGCCCTCACACATCCATCACAGAATCATGGAGTTGGTAAGGCTGGAAAAACCCTACACAATCACTGAGTCCATTGTTCCCTCAGCATTACCATGTCCCCAGGTGCCCATCCTGGGACCAGCCAGGGCCATCAGCCTCTTACCCACCTGAGCATAAGGCAGTGGCAAAGGAAGAGTTGGAGGAGAAGGAGGGGATAACAACTTTATTTTTGCAATAAGCAAAGTTATTCTTCAGCTCAGAGTCACCAACCACAACCTTCCTTTCCCCAGGAAAACATACAAGTCATGAGCAGCCCCCAGACCTTGCACGCAAAGCAAAGATGAGCTCATGGCTTTCAAAAAAAGAGAAGGATATACTGGAAAAAAGCTGTTTTATTGCAGCCTGGCTGGCCAAGGTTTGATTTGAATCAATAGCCAGGGCTTTCAGATGCACTGCTGACTCAGCAGCAGCGCTGATGCAATGTTTTTGTTAGCAAGCAGGACACCAGGACATTTACTACCAGCTGCACATGGACATGATCAGGGATGAGCATCACAAACTGCCCCCCACTCCTGATGTGAACTCCTGTGACACAGGAGTGTGTCACACACACCCAATGGAATGCCCACTGGCTGTCACACACTGTCTCACATCAAACCCATCTATGCTCTACTTTCATGCCCATCCCTGCCATTCCCAAGGTGAAGCCTTTGATGGAAGCTCCCAGCCAGGCATTAACCACCCCAAGCAGTGCCCAGGAGCAGGGCTGGATCACACACAGGGGGTTAAAAAGCAGATCTGTTTGTTAAACACGGCAAAACAATATGAAAGCTATTTTCCCCTCTCTCACACAGAACAAAAGGAGTTTCCATCATAGACAGACACAACCTGAAATGCCTCAAACATTCCAGCTTCACACATTCCAGCAGTTAACCCCATTTTGCAGGTAAAGGAACAAAGGCACGAGAAACTGGGGTTAACAAACCCTCTGCAGCACTGGGATTCAGGGAGAAGAGATTTCTAGCTCCCTGTCCTGAGCTGCTGCCTCTTCAGAGCTCAGAAGGATGTGCAGACAGCTGGAAACAGATACCTGAAGGGAGCAGACAAGAAACAGGGGAAGGAACCTTTTACCAGAACCTGGGGTGCCAGGACAAGGGGAATGGCTTCCCACTGAGAGAGAGGAGGTTTAGATGGGATATTGGGAAGAAATTCCTCACTGTGAGGGTGGGCAGGTCCTGGCACAGGGTGTCCTGAGCTGTGGCTGTCCCTGGATCCCTGGAAGTGTCCAAGGCCAGGCTGGACAGGGCTTGGAGCAGCCTGGGCCAGTGGAAGGTGTCCCTGCCCATAGCAAGGGATGGGACTGGGTAGATTTAAAGTTCCTCCTAACCCAAACCATTCCATGATTCTTTGCTGCCCTAATCAAAACCTAAAAAGGGGATGGGTAGTGTGATAGTCCTGAAAAACAAACAGCATTAAGCACCTCCTTGACCCACAAAGAGGTGCTGGAGTGTGTGAAGTCCAAGGTGCTGCAATTCACGACTGGGCTTTTTTAGCAAGAAATGTGAGTTAGGGAGGGCAGACCAGCCTCTGCAAATTTCAGACTATGGAACCCTCACTGAGCTGTGCAAGGATGGAGAGAAAAACCTACAAGCCTAAAGGTCCATGGTGAGATGTTGGTGTGGGCAAAGGGCAGGGCCAGAGGCTGGGAAAGAGGGAAATATCAGCTTCACCACAGGACTCACTTTGAGGCATCCCAATTCCTTGCTCAGAATCCCAGGGAGCTGGTGTGAGCTTGGTGCTTTGCAGCCAGACACATCCCACCAATTCCCTGTCAGTGGAGCTGGGAGCTGGTCTCCTGGAGCTCCACTCCTGCTAAAGGCATTGCACAGAACCAAGCAATGTCCTCAGCTGGAAGGGACCCACAGGGATCAGAGTCCAACCCCTGCCCTGCACAGACACCCCAACAATCCCACCCTGTCCAGAGGCTCCTGGAGCTCTGGCAGCCTCAGGGCTGTGCCCATTCCCTGGGGAGCCTGGGCAGTGCCAGCCCCCTCTGGGGGAAGAATTTTTCCCCCTCTGGGGGAATCTCCAACCTAAACTCCCCTGGCACAGCTCCAGCTGTTCCCTGGATCCTGTCCCTGGTCACACAGAGCAGAAATCAGAGCTGCCCCTCCACATTTCTCCCCCAAAGCAGCACCTCAATGGGGGAAAATCCCAACCACTTCCCAGCAAACAGGAGACAGTGAGCAACAGAGAATTGCCTGAAATCTTTGAGGGAGTAAAGTAGATGGGAAGGATCTGAGGTGCAGACCAGCCCCGGGGTGGTGGCAGTGCAACCCTATTATTATTACAGAACTGGAAGGACTGCTCTGCATGACCTCAGAGCCCAGGCTTCAAAGGAGGGAGAAATGGGACTAAATCCACAGGGAATCTCAGCACAGACAGGGGTGAGGGGCTGGGAACAGCACCCACCAGGCAAACCCCAACCATAACTGAGCCAGGAAAATATAATCCAGGGATTGCATTTGAAACAGATTTCATGAGTCTGACCCACCCTATGGGCTGGACAAGGATTTGCAGTTTCCACTCATTTGAGCAGAATAAATAAGAGCATTTGTTCTTGTTTTGTACAGGATTTTCTTATTCCTCAGCTACCAGGAAAGGCAATGCATGGAGAAGGAGAAGCACTGGATACTGGGGATGAGGAAAGCAGGAGCTCTCCTTCCATCCTTTGTGCCATGCCTCAAGCCTGGCTGTTTATGGACGCTTAAATATCAAATACTAAGAAAGAGACAACAAAAAACCCACAGTCAAATCCATATTACATTAATAAGCAAATAAAAATTCAGGGAAATCGTGCAGTTTTCAAGTTCATCTCTACCATTCAATGCCAAAACCAGCTCCCCAAGATGTTTCTTTGTCACCATCCTGTCACCTCAACAATCACCATTAACTGGCACTGTTGTGAGTGGGAGAACAGGGCAAATCCCTGATCATCACATGTTATGGAACCCTGGGACCTCAAAGCATCAGGAATCCTGTTCAGAGCAGGCTACAGCATCCCCTGTGCCCCTCCCAATACACAAGTCCGTGTCTGCAGAAACCCCAAAGTCTGGGAGGTTCCAGGAATTCCCAGCAGCTGCTGGGACTGGGAAGGAAAACTCCTGGCCCAACACTAACTCTGGGAAGAGCAGGGCAGACTAAAGGCAGCTGCTCAGAGGAACTGAACACAGTAATTTCACAATGGATGCTTCTCCAGAGGGATCTGCACCTGGATCTCTCCTTCCAGGTGTTTTGGGCAGGTGGCAAAAGGCTTCAGTGTGCATCTGACACCAGGGACAAGAAAAGGCAGCGATTCCCATGGCCAGCCCCTTCCCTGGAAGCTCAGCATGAAGATAATGGCACCCAAAGCACTCACAAGTCTCTTCAAAAGCACAAATAAATCACACTGCAGGTTCTCCAGAGTGAAAAAAAACTAGCTGGAATGATTAATGTGTCCCAGATTCTCTGATGTGAGAAGTCTAGGGGTGGACAGTTCTTCCTGCAGCCACCCTGACTTCACAGTGAGATCCTGACATTTCTGAGCTGCTTTTTACCCAAAAAACCCCAAATCACTCCTCAAACCAGAGATGATCTGCTGCCCACTGAAACCTAATGGGAGCCAAAATCATGTAAAGGTTTGGGTTAGAAAGGACCTTAAAGCTCATCCCATTCCCTGCTATGGACAGGGACACCTTCTAGATTTGCTCCAAGTCCCATCCAACCTGGCCTGGAAAAAGAAGCTCCAAACAAATAAAAGCAGCTCTGCCAATTTACCTTCAGCTGCCAAAACTCCAAATTATGAAAAAACTGCACAAGCACAAGACAAAATGAGCCAGAGAAAGACTTCCAAATGAGTCTGGAACCCAGGGAGAGATGCAGTGCATTGGAATTGCCAACTGCTGGTGCCTGAACTGCATCCATGTTTCCCACAGGGGGAAAACGAGGATTCTCAGTCACAGATGTTGCAGTGGGAGTTCAGCAAGCAAAGATAAATATTTAAAGATTGCCATAGAAATAGGGGAGAGAACACAGTCCAGAGCAGCTCCTGAAACAGCAAATTCCTGACGGGAAGAGCCCTGATTCCTGCAGGTTGCTTGACACGAGCCACAGTTTTCACGTGGATGTGTCATCCCTGCTCTCTTTGAAGCAGGTGAGCTCAAAAGGAATTCTGACCTGGATTTCCCAACTCCATCACAAGCTGTGCTGGCTGCTCCTGGCAGCACAGCCTGGATGCTGCTGGGGACAGCCCAGAGAGATGCCAGTGGCACCACCTGGGACAGGGAACACGTTCTGGAAGGAGCCCCTACCTGGAGAAACCTCCCTGGAGCACACCAGCACTTCCCAGAGGCCTCTTTCCATCTCTCAACTGCATTTGGGCCAAACCTGAGTCTGGCTCCAGCTCCAACACCTTCCTTAAGCCCTCACAGCCATCTCCAGGTGATGCTGCCTTTCCAGGTCAAAGCCCAAAGTTTACCCACCTCCAGCCTTAGGAAAATCCTGAATGAATATTTTCCAACAAAGCCTGCCCTGACGGAACACACAGGGGAAAATCACTTCCCTTGGAGGTGCAGCTCTGTTTACACAGAGAGTGGGAAGCCTTTTCCAGCAGCCCTTGCTCACATCCTGTGGAAGTGGATGGGATGGAAGCAGGCTGTGCCCAAACCCAGCGCTCTCAGAAGCCCTGGGAACAGAACTCCATGGATCAGCCGCGTGCTGGGAATGCACAACCAGCCCCTCCCGCGCTCCCACTGCAAACCTGCGCTGCTGTCGCTCCTGGCAGATGTGCAGATTGCTGCATGCATTACATTTCCCAGGATTAAGGATGGGATGAGGAGCACACCCCAGCTCTCCCTGGGAACAAACACCTCTCCAGAAGGTGCCCGACGCGGTGGCTGAAAGCTCCAAATCAAAGGTCGCACACGTTCAGCAGTGGGAATACACCAACCCCACCTTCATTCCAAGCCCAGGCAGGGCAGGAACACGTGTCCTGCAGGTGAGCTTCCTTCAGGGGTTGCTCCAGCAGCCAAACACAGGGAAAACCAGAGTCCCAGGGAAAAAAAAGGCTGAACTAAACCCAAATTAAAATTTAAAATTGTACAAGCTGCCTGTAAAAACCCACGAGAGAAAATGATAAAACCATCTGGAGCCTTTCCGAATCCAATCTTCACCTGCCACCCTAGAAAGGCAATGCTGCCTGGGCGGAGTCACCTGTCAGGGAAAACTCCAGGGAACACAGCAGGAAAAAAACGCACAAACATCCCTGCCATGCCAAAACAACCACGGGATGTGGCTCTGCCGCCGCCTGAGCACGGAGACACACAACTCCTGGAGAACAGGATGGAATCCAACACGATGGAACAACACGGTGTGCAAGACAGGCACCACCCCACCCTGGAAAAAAGTGTCAAGGTTGGATGGGGCTTGGAGAGACCTGGGATAGGGGATGGTCTTCCAACCCAAACCTTTTTGGATTCTACGAAATTCTTGGAATTCTGCCCAAGATTTTGCTCCCTTCTTTCCCACTTCTGACACCAAGGAAAGCCCAAGTCCAGAGGGACACAATCTAAAAAAAAATTCTGTTTTTCAGCCTTTCTCTGGCATCAGCATAAGGAAGGAGAAATAGTGGTGGGAACACGCAGGGTTGTGGGAATGAGGAAATCTCCCACTCTGGCTCTTGATCTCCAGAAGGGCTGAGCCCCAGCTGCGGGGCTATGTCGCGACACAAAGCACATTGTCAGGACACCGCAGCACTGCCCCCGAACCGCGGCTTCCCTGGGAGGCTCCGCTCCTGAAGGACAGGTGGGGAAAGGCCCCTTCCCACCCAGGGAGCGGATTTAGGTCAGCAGCTCCTCCACGGGAATTCACTGCAATTCCCATCCCTTTCAGTCAAGGGGAAGAGTTTCAGCTGCTGACCCGAGCCGGCTCCCAGGGATGATTAAAGCCATCCCAGTACAAACGACATTCCCGGCGATCCCGGGGTTATCTCCCATCCCCGTTCCGCAGACGAGCATTCCCGACTTTCCTTTTGTTCCAGCTCCGAGCATTTCTTGGAGTCCCGGTCATTAACAGCAGGACACCCCGGTCCTGCTCCCGGCTCCTCCTGCCCCACTGGAAAATCCGACTGGAAAACGCGACTGGAAAAGCCGAGAGGCTCGGGAGGATGAGCTAATGCTCCAGCCGAGCCCTGCAGCGGCTGCACAGCCCAGCCCCGCCGCGACAAGAACGCGATCCCGAACGAAGCCGTTCCCAAAGCGCCCACAGAGACCAGCAGCGGAGACAATGGCGAGCGACATCCCAAAGCCCCCGGAGGTGCCGAGCTGGGCACCTCGGCTGCTCCCACACCGCGATTCCAGGACACAAATCAAGGGATTGACACACACCCGGCATGCGGACCGAGGGGAGGTGCGGATTCACACGGACAACGAGCGGAGACTGAGCCTCACCTTTGTTTTCACACGTATCCAACGCCAGCTGAGCTTTTGGCGGCACCCCCAGCACCTCCCAGCCATGTCTGCCCCACAAAGAAACGTGTTCCCCCCTCAAAAACCATATTTCTCCCCCTAAAAAAAATATGTTTTCCCCCACAAAAGCTGTTTCCTCCCCAGAGAGCCATGTTCTCCCCCTGAAAGCCGTATTTCCCCCCGCTTTCCCCCAGCCCCGGCACTGCCAGCTGTGCCTTGGCACTGCCCCATGCCAGCACTGAATTTTGGGGAAACAAGGCTTTCAGGGGGAAATAGTGTTTTTTTTTTTTTTTTTTTTTTTTAGGATGGGTTTTTCTTTTTTGTTTTTTTGGGGTTTTTTTTTTTGTTTTTTTTTGTTTTGTTTTGTTTTTTAGGGAGGAGGGGATATGGGTTTTTTTGAGGGAAGGATGGAGCTTGGGGTGGAAACATGGCTTTTAGGGGAGCAACATGGCTATTCTGGAGAAAACATGGCTTTTAGGAAGGAAAACAAGAGGTCTTAAGAAAGAAACGTGGCTTTTTGGGAAAAACACGTTTTCTGGGGAAACATGGCTTTTAGGGAAAACACATGGCATTTCTGGGGAAATACGAGGTTTTAGGGAAAGTCTTTTTTGAGGGGAAACATGGATTTTAAGGGAGGAAACATTTTGGGGAAGAAACATTGCTTTCAGGAAGCGATGCTTGGCTTTTTAGGAAGGAAACACGGCTCTCAGGGGGGAAACACGGCTTTTTTAGGGGGCAACACGGCTTTCAGGGAGGCAGGCTTTGCCTTCTTCCCACCCTGAGGGAGCCCCCGGGGCCGCCTTCCCCTCACACCCCGGAGCTGGGAAAGGGCTTCCCCGCTCCCAGAAGGGGCTACAAGCTCCCCATGGGCTCTGCCTTCCGCAGCGTCCCCTCAAAACGCTGTGAGGGGCTGGGAGAGGTGCTCCCTCCACCCTCAGATACGGCCCCCTCCCCACCAGGCCTGTCCCGCCCCGAGGGGCCCGTCCCGCCGCCCCGCTCCCCCGGGAAGGGCCGCGCCCGGGAAAGCCGCACCGCGGCGCCGCTCTCACCTGCCGCCGGGCCGGGCCAAGCCGGGCCGGGCCCTCAGGGCTGCGGGCGGCGGAGCCGCTGCGTCGCCCCGGTGACGGCTCCGACCGGCGCCGCCATCTTCCCTCCCCGCCCTCCCGCCGCTGCTCCGGCCGCGCCGGCCGCGCACTGCGCAGGCGCGGGGCCCGCCCCACGCATCACGTGATGGTGGGCGGTGTTATGGTGTCGCCATGATGGGAAGGTCAAGTCTTTCTTTCCCGGCACTGTGCGGGTGCCGCCATGTTTAGACGGTCTCGCCATCTTGGGAGAGGCGGGCGGGCGAGGCTGCCATGTTGGGGAGGTCGGCGCTGAGTAGGAGGCCGGTCCCTGTCCCGCTCCCTCATCCGGAGCCCCGTGAGGCGCAGCTGAGGCGCGGGAGCCGCTCTGCCCGCAGCGTCGACCCTCAGCGCCCGCTGCATCCCCACCGTGTCCCCTCTCAGAGAGCGGGAGCCTTTGAGGCTTCAGCGGGAGGCGGGATGCGACCTGTTGCTGGAGGCTGTGGTGCCTCTTTTCCCATGGAGGTGAGGAAAGGAGGGAGTGGAGCCCATTCCATGAGGGAACATCCCTGTGCGGGGCTGTGTTTTGCCACTAGATCCCGCTGGCAGGTTGTGTTGGGGACATTATTCTCCAGGGAAAAGGTAATCGCTGCCACCTTACGTGTCTCCCACAGCCGTGCATCCCACATGGAGGAGCCTCCCCCGCATCCCGGCCCGAGGGGACGCTCCAGGAGCCTCACGGAGAGCCGGGATTGCCGGGGAGGAGCCGTGCGATGGCCCCGGTGCCTCCTGCAGGGCTGGGATAACCCGGGAGCAGCCACGGGATGTGTCCCAGGTGCTTTGTGCAGGGCTGGGATAACATGGGGACACACCCGGGGCTTGTCCCTCACCAGGTGAGTACCCTTGGGGTGCGACACAGCCACCAGTGCCACATTCCCAGCGGATCCCGCCGGGTTTTGTGGGATGCTCGGGGTCAAGCATGGCTGGGAAGGGGATTTTTTACAGCAGGATGGATGGAAACGTCCAAGGAAACGCTGCTGGAATGCTGGAAGGGATCGAGCCAACCATGCCAGGCACTGGCTGCTGGAAAACTCAGTGTCTGTTGCCTTCTGGAACAATCCCAGAGGATGGACAGGAACAGCCCCAGGCTGCTGGAACTTTTCCTCTGTGGGCACCATTCCCAAGGAGGGGAATCACTATATCCGACCTCGCTGAGCTGCCAGAAGAGTTGAAATCCAAGGATTTAACATCCCCGGAGCGCTGCACAACCCCCAGATCCCCTCCGACAGCTCCTCCTTGGATAAACAGCCCCCCAAAATCCACCTGTGGGGTGTCCGGAGGTTCTCTACCTAAATTTTGGGCTTGGCAGAGGAGCAGGAGACTCAGGGTCGGGGCAGACTGCAAGTATCAGGATTTATTTTAGCTGGAGGTTTATTGTGATATTTTCAGTAATTCAGTCGCCATCTGCCGGCAAACTCTGTCTCTTGGGTGGGAATTTGAGGGAAGTTTAAGGATTTAAGGGTAGGTTCTGTAATTGCCTGTGTGAAAATTGAGGGGGTTTTTTTGGATGCTGAAGGGGCAGTTAATTTTTGTGTGAGGAAAAGGTAATGCAAATCCCACCACAAAAACTTTTGTACAGCTCGGAGCTCAAAGAACATTGGAGTGGTGAATATCTTGCATATAAAAGAGAAAGGTTTAAGAAATTACAGGGTCCTGGGGAATTTTTTTCATGTTTCTGAAGGCTGGAGCTGACACTTGTGTGCCATAAAAGCAGCTTTGGGTTAAATGAAGAGGCATAAATTGGAGGGTGGAAGGACACACGGACACCTGGGTGTGTGTAGGAGGGGCCGGAGGTTGGATTGCTGGCTGAAATAGCCTGAATTAGGGAAAAGATCTGTCCAATAACCCAAAATTAGGGGGAAATTAAGAGAAAACACCCTAAGTAAGAGAAGAGACTCAAAAATTAAGGGAAAGCAAAACTATACTAAACAGACAGAAAGAAAGAACCTCAACATCAAAGAAAAACACCTAAAATTAAGGGAAAACTCAAAATTGTGGGAAGACACACCAAAACTAAGGGAAAATACCTTAAAGAGAAAAAACACCCAAACTAAGGGAAAACACCTCAAAATTTAAGGAAAGCAAAAATTGAGAACGCCTCACGGCTGAGACCTGAGCGCGGTCCTCCCGGCCGCCAGGGGGCGCTGTGGCGCCGCGCCCCCGCCGCCGCTTCCCGCCCTTTCCGCGCGCTGCGCGTGCGTTGCCGGGCGCGGGCCGGCGGGCGGCGCGCGCATGCGCGGGGCGCGGGCCCGGCGGCGGACGGGAATTAAAATGGAAGATGAGGAGGTCGCGGAGAGCTGGGAGGAGGCGGCCGACAGCGGGGTGAGGGCGGTGGCACGGGGCTGCGCGGCGGGCCCGGCGTGCCGGGGGGCGCGGGCGGGCGGCGCGGCAATGCCTGAAGAGGCGGCGGGACGCGGCCGGCGGCGCGGCGGCCCCGCGGCGCTGCTAGGCCTCTTAAAGGGACCGCGGCCTCGCTCGGCGCGGGGGGGTGTGGGCCGACCCCTGCCCCGCTGCTCACCGGTTCTTCAGTCCCGCTTCATGTTCCTCCTTGGAGTAGCTCCCTGCCCGTCATCCGTCCCCCCCGTGCTCTCTCCTTGGTGCCCAAACCCCCCTCGGCCCGGCGGGGCGGCAGCGGGGGCTCAACGGGGTCGCGGCCCAGCCCCGCACCAAGCTCCGGTTGCCGGGGGGCGTGAAGCAGGAGGGGGGAGGGCGGCGAGTAGAGCCGAAATGTGCGTGCCCAGCGTGGCCGTGACCCTGGCCGGGCTCTAGGGACAGCGCGGGGGCTGCGGGCGCACACCCAAGGCCTTTCCCCCGTGAAACGTGCTGCTTTACTCGGGCAGAACGGGGGCAGCCCCAGCCTGGCCCCGCCGAGCCGGGCCCCGCTCTAACAGCGGCTCAGGAGCTGCGATTGGCATCGTGTCTGTCACGCTGAGAGACCCCGAGGATTTGTGTGCGCTGTGCTTGCAAATACAGCGACTGTTTTGGCAGGAGTGTGGGCCGGTGCTCTGCGGGGAGAGGAAACTCCACCACCCAAGCTCTGCTTTTAATCAGTTCCTCGGAGTTGTTGATGATCAGAGGGCAGAAGGACCTCCGGACAGGCCTCGGCCAGGAGCCTGAACAGCGCTGTGGGCAAGGGATTGGGTTACACCTGGCCAGAGCCAGGGCAGCAAAACTGAGCCTGTAACTCAACGCCCGAGAGGGGCCGGTGCCAGGCTGGCAGCGTGGCCGGGGGCTGAGCCCGGCAGGAGCCTCGTGCCCAGTCCCGGTTCATTCCAGAGCTCCCGGAGCCGCGCCATGAAGGGACAGGCTGCAGGCTCAGGGCCGATGACTGTGCCCTTGGGTAATGGTTTAAAATGGTCCTGCTGCTCCAATCCTGCCATGGGGCATCTTCCCAGTTTGTCCTTCCTGCTGCTGCCTCTCAGGTGCTTTTCCTTAGAAGGAGAAATCCCTGTTGCTTGTCCTTTCTCACACCCTTTTCCAGTCCAAACAGCTGGGAATTGTGCTCGTAACCTCACTGGTGCTTGTGCTGGTTAGCAGGGAGATTCCTTGGGAACCACACAACCCTTGAGGTTGGAAAAGCCCTCCAGAACCCTCGAGTCCAAGTTGTGCCTGATGCTCACCTTTTCCCCAGCCCAGTGAGTGCCACATCCAGGCCTTCCTTGCTCACCCCTAGGGGCAGGCACTCCAAACCCCCCTGGGCAGCCCCTGCCAAGGCCTGACCACCCTTTCCATGAGGAAATTCCTTCAGAGCCTGACCCTCCCAGCTGTCCCCTCCTGTCAGGGAGTTGTGCAGAGCCACAAGGTCTCCCCTGAGCCTCCTTTTCTCCAGGCTGAGCCCAGTTCCTTCAGCTGCTCCCTGTAGCCTGGTAGGAGGAGCAGCTGCTGCTGCAGTTGTTGGGCTCTGGATGCCTGTGGGAGCAGTTGGAGGGCTGTTGGAAGCAAGCTGCTTGTGTGGGGTGGGAGAAGGGGCAGGAGCCACCCTGGGCCATGCCTGGGGGTTGGGAAGGGATTTTCTCTCTGTGTCTGGCGTGAGGGAGCCCTGGAGCTGCTGGTGGTGCCTGCAGGAATCACAATGCTGAGCAGGATGGAGCACAGGAGAGCCCAGCCTGCCCTTGTCCCATGGCTCTTGTGGTTGTGGTGGGTGCTGATGCAGCTGGGGACATTCAGGTGTCACAAAGTCACAGCCACAGGAGACAGTGGGTGGGGAAAGAGCAACAAGGGCAGGAGGAGGCTCTGCTGTGGCACTGGCAGTGACTGCAGCTCTTCTGAGGGGAAGTTCTGTGAGTAGGGACAGGATTGAGGGAAAGCTGGGGCTGGGCCAGGGGGGGCTTAGGCTGGAGATCAGGAAAAATTCTTCCCTCAGAGGGGGCTGGCACTGCCCAGGCTCCCCAGGGAATGGGCACAGCCCTGAGGCTGCCAGAGCTCCAGGAGCCTCTGGACAGGGTGGGATTGTTGGGGTGTCTGTGCAGGGCCAGGGGCAGGACTCTGATCCCTGTGGGTCCCTTCCAGCTGAGGACATTCCTTGGTTCTGTGATTTTCTTCCATCCAAGGCAGCATGAGATGGATCCCAGCATAGAGGCACAAGGCTTGGCAGTTGTGATTGGTGTTCAGGAGGAGATTGCAACAGAGCAGAGGCACCAAGAAGCAGCTCCAAACACATCCTGTTCTGACAGTGCCAGGACAAGAGTGAATGGGCAGGGTTACCTGGGATACTGGGAAGGAATTCTTCCCTGTGAGGGTGGTGAGGCCCTGGCACAGGGTGCCCTGAGCTGTGGCTGCCCCTGGATCCCTGGCAGTGTCCAAGGCCAGGCTGGATGGGATAGTGGGAGGTGTCCCTGCCCATGGCAAGGGTGGCTTTGAGGTCCTTTCCAGCCCAAACCATTTGTGATTCTGTGGTGATGATACTTCACACTGATGAGAATCTGAGTTATTTAGACCCTTCAGCACATAAGGGAACAGTAGAGACGTAGCAGGAGATCCAAGGTGGGTTTTATGGAATACATTACCTGCCTCCCATCATGCAATTTTTTAATATTTTACCCACAGGGTGTTCCTTGAGAAAGCAAATGCATCAGATTTTTAGTTCTGGGAGTTTTTATTTGTAGTTTTTGGTGAGGCTGAGAACTTCTCAGACCTTAAGGAAGGTTTGTCAGCAAGAGGCAGCTCTGGGCTGAGCAGAGATCCCATGGCCTCCTAATTAAAATTCACTTAATTTCTCTTTTGCAGCTCTCTCAAATCATGCACCGGGAAAATCTCATTGGTTGAAGAAAAGCCCCAAAAACCCAACACAGCTCTTCTGTCACTGAAGGAGCTGTAGAACAAATCCTCTGGTGGTTGTATAGGTGCTTAACTGGCTTCCATTTATCTCTTGGTCTTGTGCCATCAGAATTGCCCCAGATATGGAGCAGCTCTATGGGAATGTACCACCCTCGAGTGACCATGGCAGGCAGGTGCTCTCTGCTCTGGCAGTGTCCCCTGTCCCAGGGCCACAGGGTGCAGCAGAGCTCTGTGGGGCCTCTGGATCCCTGACACCTCCCTGGTGTCTAATTAGAGCCCTGGAATGCCTGTGAAATGAGGAGGTTTTGCTTGTCCAGGAGTTGCAGATGGAAAACCAGGGCGTGAGTAACATGTGAGTTGTCTGAGTTAGAGGTAAGGGTGGAAAGGGCTTCAAAGGCCAGTCTGGCTCAGAAAACACTAATGAGGCTTAATTCCTGGTTTGTTCTCTGTTGTGTTGTGTGGCCCAGCTGGAAAACACAAATGAGAGGTCAGTTGGTGACACTCAGGTCTGTTTACCTGGTTAAACCAATAATTAAATATTAGGTGGGAAGCTGGGCTCCAAAACTGGAGTGTATCCATGGTCATGGGTGATCCTCAGCTTGACAGATGTATTCATTGTTTATTCCTTTACCAACTAAGATTTTAATGTGTCAGTCTTAATAATTGATTTCAGGCCTCTTTCAGAATCTCTTTCAGCTTCATCCCAAGGGGAGACCAGCTCTGATCTCTGCTAAGGGACAGGACTGAGGGAAGGCTGGAGCTGTGTCAGGTTTAGGTTGGATATCAGGAAAGGCTCTTCCCCCAGAGGGGGCTGGCACTGCCCAGGCTCCCCAGGGAATGGGCACAGCCCTGAGGCTGCCAGAGCTCCAGGAGCCTCTGGACAGGGTGGGATTGTTGGGGTGTCTGTGCAGGGCAGGGGTTGGACTCTGATCCCTGTGGGTCCCTTCTAGCTCAGGATGTTCCCTGATTCTCTTCAGGTCAAACATTACTCTGGCAATCCAAAACAGGTTAAAAAAAATACAGAATTAATCTCTTCGTGTGTCTCTTTTCCCCTGGAGTTTGCAGGCTGAGTTCCCAGCTGCTGCCTCCAGCCTCCCCAGTGGCTCCAGTGCTCCTTGCTGTGCCCCACCAGTCCCCCAGGAGGGAAACCTGCCCCTTGTCCTGGTTATTGGCTGCTCCGGGGGTGGGAGCAGCCAGAGGCTGGGAATGGACCTTGTCCTGGCCTGGGGGCTGTCCTCATTTGTGCCACAGCACTCAGAGAACACAAGTCACCTGAGGTGGCACAATGTCTCCTGTTTGTCACCTCAGTGAACCTGTGAGGATGGGGTGGGATGGGTGCAACCTGCCAGCAAAGGCTCCAGGTCACTGGATCTGAAGGTTTCAGCTCCTGTCACTTGGAGCTGCTGAATGGGATTGAAGTCCAGCAGTCAGAAGGGAAATATTTTGGAGTGTGACACTGTGACCTCCCTCTGATAATGACTGCTGTGGTCACAGGCCACAGTAAGGAAGCTGAGGTGTGCAGGACCTGTGTCTGAGAAGAAAACTGGGTTTTGGTGTCAGGCCATGAGGGTCATGGAATCCCAGAATGGTTTGGGTTGGAGGGACCTTAAAGCTTGTTCCATTCCATGTCCTGCCATGGGCAGGAACACCTTCCAGTGTCCCAGGCTGCTCCAAGCCTGTCCAGCCTGGCCTTGAACACCTCCAGGGATCCAGGGGCAGCCACAGCTGCTCTGGGCACCCTGTGCCAGGGAACAATTCCTTCCCAATATCCCATCTCCCCCTGTCCTCTGGCAGTGGGAGCCATCCCCTGTGTCCAGTCCCTCCCTCCCTTGTCCTCTGTCCCTCCCCAGCTCTCCTGGAGCCCCTTTAGGCCCTGGAAGGGGCTCTGAGCTCTCCCTGGAGCTTTTCTTCTCCAGGTGAACATTCCCAGCTCTCCCAGCAGAGCTGCTCCAGCCTCTGATCACCCTGCAGCCTCCTCTGGCCTGGCTGCAGCAGCTCCAGCTCCTGCCTGTGCTGGGACAGGGCTGGGGCAGCTCTGCAGGGGGATTCTCACCTGAGCAGGGCAGAGGGGCACAATCCCCCCTCTTCTGCTGCCATCTGCTGCAATGAGCCTGACCTGGATTTGGACTTCCCACACCAAAAAGATCTTGGGCAAGCTTTCACCCAATGTTTGCTTTAGGTGTCCAAAAAAGTCTTGAAACTGGGATGGAAGTTTCTGTTTCTGCTGCTTGGTGTTGCTTGGACAGAGGGAGGTTTTTGGTTAAGAAATGGGAAATTTGGAGGTTGGGAATGGACAGTGGGAAGTGAGGGTTGGTTTGGGGATGTTGCAGCAAGGGAAGAAGGAGCTGCTGCCCTCCTGAGTTCTTCCCTCACCCATAAAGATCTGTGCTGGGAATGCCTGGCACTGCCAGGCTTGTTCCCAAAACCACTGTGTGTCCCGTTTCCCAGTGCCCTGGTGCCCAGGAACAGGATCTACCCAGGCAGACAAAAACACCTGGGGCTGTCCTGGGCCAGGCCTGAGCATGGCTGAGCGACTGGGAGAACTAATTAATGCAGCAGGCTGATTCCCAGTAGCCTCAGGAACTGGAATGTTGCAGTAATTAATAGATTAATTTCTCTTTGGAGGAGAGAAATGGGTGGATAATGAGGAGATCAGGGACTGCCCACATCTGCACTTTCCTGATGGTGTTTTGGGGAAGCAGTTCCAGGTTCAGGTCCCCATCAACAGCTTTGATGATCTCAGATCTTAAAACTTGTTTTTATTTCCTAAAGAAAAGTGCATTAACCAGGCATTGGAGTTCACCAGAGCATGCAGTGGGGCTGTAATGAGCAGACAAGGCTGTGGTTTTGGGAGGATCCAGCTCCAGCCTAATTCACTTGTTCTGGGGGTTTGGCATTCTGTGTTACTGGAGTGAGAAGGGGTAGAAGGTTGTGCTGGGAGTAAATACAGCAGAGAATGTGGTTAATGGTTTTCCAGAGCTTTGGAATGTGACCAGAGGTTCAGGAGAGCCCTGTGCTCCGGCAGGGATCTCCCCATGATTTCTGCAGAGGAATTTTGCAGCAAGAGGGGGAAATACCCACCCAGTGTCAGTGATTTATACAAACTCTCTGCCCTCCTCACACCTTCAGTCGTGGTCACTCACTGAACTTGGGATAAAATCCAGCCAAGGGTTATCTTGTTATTCCTTCCCCAGCTCAGCTGAGCTCAGAGCTGCTGGTGTTTATTGTGTTTGAGAGTCCCTGCTGGCAGGGATGGGAGAATAATGCTTTGTACACATCCAGTGCCTTGCAGTTATTCCCAAAAGGTTCTTTGGACAACTACATGGCTGACTCGGGCCCCTTGTGCTTTGCCATATTCTGGTTTTGCTTGGTGATGTGCCTCCATCCCATGGAGGCTCTGCAGGGCTGTCCCTTCCTGAAGGACACATTCCTGGGGTGCTGAGGGTCTCCAGCTCTCCAGGAACACCCCCAGGGTATCAGCTTTATGGCTGGGGCGGCTCTTTAGGATGCCAGGCCATGGGAATGTGGGATCTGAGCAGCAGCTTCATGCCCTGGGGCTTGTGTCTGCATTCCCAGGGGGGTTATGCATCCTCACTGCTGTTTTCCTCAGGGCTAGGGGTAGGAAGGATGGCTGTGATGGGGCTGGAGCTCAATTTCCATGACGTCCTCGTCCACAAATGCAGCCTAAATGTCAGAGAACAGAGTCTCCTTCAGGCTGTTTGTTTGGGTCCTGTTTGGCATCCACAAATAATAGCCCTAAAAATAGGTGGGTGAGATTCCTTACTAATCTTTGGGAAGGGGGCTTTGCACGGGGATGTGAATCAGACTTAGTTTGTGGTGATACAGATAAGTTTGTCTGGGAAGGGGGAGGTGGGAGAGCCCCCCAGGTGATGGAGACCTGGGCTATCTACAGTGACCTGTCCTGGTCCTTGGATGCCAAATCCAGCTGCCTCTGCAGACAGCTCATGCCTGTGGTGTTTGTAGTGCCTCTGGCACTTACCCTCCGAGTCAGCTCCTAATTTTATCTCCTTACCCACACGGTGACAATGTGACACAGCAGAGGAGAGGGAATGACATCAGCAGACGGATAGATCCATGCGGAGCAGCAGCAGGGATTTGATTTTAATTAAAAATGAGCAGTGCCAAGGTGATTCTGCTTTTAAATTGGTGCAGTGATCCCTGTCACGAGCTGTGAGGCTGCTCAGGGCTGGGGCTGTCTCTGCACGTGGTGTTCCATTCCTACAATTCCAAACATCCTAGTAATGGGCACTGAGCTTCCTGGAAAATGCGGAGTCAGTCCCTGTGTTGAAAAGAAAACACAAATTTCTGACACACCAAGAAGTGTGTGAGGTGGGGAGCTGCTTTTGGCCATCTATTTAAACAGAGACTTTTTCTGCCCAAAAGTTCTGTGGATGTCTGGAGGCAGCTGGAATCTCCTCAGCAGCACCAGGAATTCCATGGATCCTGCAGGACTGACAGTTGTAGGGATGGGTGGGAGGGATTCGTGTGTGTTTGGTGTGAATGGTTGGTTTATGTTATTCTGCCAAGATCCCTACATGGAGAGGAAGCCTCATGTTCCACAGAGAGCACAGTGCTTCCATCAGCTGCTCAGGCTAGAATTTAGGAATATTTTGGCTGCTTCTGGCTTTACTCCTTGTGCCAGCCTGATGTGGGCACAGGGCCTGTCCCCTGTGCTGAGGCACCTCCAGTCCTGGGACCCTCATTGCAAGAAGGACCTCAGGGGCTGGAGTGTGTCCAGAGATGGAATGGAACTGAGAAGGGGCTTGAGCACCAGGAGAGGCTGAGGGAGCTGGAAAGGGGCTCAGCCTGGAGAAAAGGGGGATCAGGAGGGACCTTGTGGCTCTGCACAACTCCCTGATAGGAGGAGACAGCCACAGGAGGTTGGGCCCTGTTCCAGGGAACAGGGACAGGAGTAGAGGCAACGGCCTCAGGCTGGGCCAGGGGAGGCTCAGGGTGGACACCAGCAGGAATTTCCCCATGGAAAGGGTGATCAGGCCTTGGCAGGAGCTGCCCAGAGAAGTTTGGAGTGCCCATCCCTGCAGGTGTGCAAGGAAGGCCTGGATGTGGCACTCAGTGCTCTGGACTGGGGACAAGGTAGGGACTGGGCACAGGGTGGACTCAATGATCCAAAGTCTTTTCCAGCCTCCATGATCCCGTGTGATCCTTGGTGAGGACTCCCCAAGCATGGAGCAGCTGCTTTATGATCCAGGACCACGTTTGTTCCCTGACCACTGGTGGTTTGGAGGCTTTGGAGACAAAGACACCAAAAATTTTGCTGGAAGTGACCTGCTCTGGAGTGGGAAAGAGTGCAACAGGCTGTAAAGGAATCGTGATGGTTTAGGAAGATTCCTTGGAATAAGTTTTTCTGTTGAGCAGAGTAAAGAGCTTCATTTTTCCTCTGGCAGGGGAGGCTGCAGGTTGTGGTTGGAGTGTCCAGAGCATGCAGGGCTGTCCAGCAGTGCTGGGGCTCAGTGACAGTGACATGAATCACCTGTCCTCAGGTGCTGAGGTGGATGTGACACTCTGCAATTGCACCATCTCCCAGTCATTCCCACGTTTGGACTCTGGCTGCAGCCCCAGGGCTCACCCCAGAGCCAGCAACAGTGCAGGAACAGCCCAGAGCTCACCCCAGAGCCAGCAACAGTACAGGAACAGCCCAGAGCTCACCCCAGAGCCAGCAGCAGTGCAGGAACAGCCCAGAGCTCACCCCAGAGCCAGCAGCAGTGCAGGAACAGCTCAGAGATCACCTCAGAGCCAGCAGCAGTGCAGGAACAGCTCAGAGTTGACCCCAGAGCCAGCAGCAGTGCAGGAACAGCTCAGAGCTGACCCCAGAGCCAGCAGCAGTGCAGGAACAGCCCAGAGCTCACCCCAGAGCCAGCAGCAGTGCAGGAACAGCTCAGAGTTGACCCCAGAGCCAGCAGCAGTGCAGGAACAGCTCAGAGCTCACCCCAGAGCCAGCAGCAGTGCAGGAACAGCCCAGAGCTCACCCCAGAGCCAGCAGCAGTGCAGGAACAGCCCAGAGCTCACCCCAGAGCCAGCAGCAGTGCAGGAACAGCCCAGAGCTCACCCCAGAGCCAGCAGCAGTGCAGGAACAGCTCAGAGATCACCTCAGAGCCAGCAGCAGTGCAGGAACAGCCCAGAGCTCACCCCAGAGCCAGCAGCAGTGCAGGAACAGCCCAGAGCTCACCCCAGAGCCAGCAGCAGTGCAGGAACAGCTCAGAGATCACCTCAGGGCCAGCAGCAGTGCAGGAACAGCTCAGAGCTCACCCCAGAGCCAGCAGCAGTGCAGGAACAGCTCAGGGCTCACCAGAGCCAGCAGCAGTGCAGGAACAGCTCAGAGCTCACCCCAGAGCCAGCAGTAGTGCAGGAACAGCTCAGAGCTGACCCCAGAGCCAGCAGCAGTGCAGGAACAGCTCAGAGCTCACCCCAGAGCCAGCAGCAGTGCAGGAACAGCTCAGGGCTCAGCTCAGAGCCAGCAGCAGTGCAGGAACAGCTCAGAGCCAGCAGCAGTGCAGGAACAGCTCAGGGCTGACCCCAGAGCCAGCAGCAGTGCAGGAACAGCTCAGGGCTCACCAGAGCCAGCAGCAGTGCAGGAACAGCTCAGGGCTCAGCTCAGAGCCAGCAGCAGTGCAGGAACAGCTCAGAGCTCACCCCAGAGCCAGCAGCAGTGCAGGAATGTGACTTTTGCCAAGGCCACCTCTCCTGTGCCAGGAAGGAGGGAGCAGAACAGAGCCTTCCCCAGGGCTGCCATGTGCCTTGTGCCATCCCCGTGCCTATGGTCCTACCTGAGTGCTCAGCAGCCCTGTTTCAACTTGGGGTGAAATTATTTGAGAGCTCCTGTGTGTGTTTCCCACCCTTCCAGCCCATTTTCCCATTTTCTATCTCCCCCATGCATTGGGATATTTAATAGGGGATATTCCTGGGAGCTATGGTGAGCTCTTGGAGGCTGAAAACTTGATTTCAAGACCACAATGTCACCTGGGCTGGCTCAGTGAGGAGCCAACCCCTTCCCCTCAGTTCAGCTTCCATTGTTTGTCCCCAACTGCTCCACAGCATCTCCATCCTCACCAGAATATCCCCCTCCCTGCTCCCTTTCTCAGAGGGCAGGAGGCAGCTCATACACATTTTCCTCTCTCCTGAGCAGTGCTGGAATGGGATTTTCCTCCCTCCCAGTCCCCTTGAAGAGGAAGGAAACTGCAGGTGTTTGCCCTCCCCAGGAGGCTCTGGCTGAGACTTGCTTTGTGAAGCTCTGCCTGGTTTTGTTACCTCCCAGGACAGGGTTGGGTAGGAAACTCAACCTCCCACTCACCTTTTATCTACCTGAAATGATTCATTCCCTTCTAGGTGGAGGCTGCCATGGCCTGCATGACCAACAGCCAACACTGTGGTTTGGCATCTTGTTGTGACTTGTGCTCCTTGCTGACACAGGCAGGGAATTTCTGTCCAAACCCGTTCCTTACCAGAGCTGTTCCCACTCTGCTTCCTTCTGGCAATGGAGGGGAGCAGCCAGGCCTCAAAGTAGAGCAGCTGCCTCCTGCCAGAAGTTTGGAATTTCCTTCTGTGGTGCCAGTTATCAGCTGGCTAAACTAGGACACTCTCAGGTAGTGCTTTCCCCTCTTCCTTGGTGATTACACCAAACACAAGAAGCTGTTTCAGAGCCTCTTTTAACGGAGCTGTCGTGAGGATCTAAAAATACCAGTGGGGTTGGAGCAGGTCGCCTGCAGGAAGGTTGAAACCTGGTTCTCCTCCTCAGCAGAGTTTCTCTGTGAGATTGCTGGGGTTGCAGCACCTGGGTAGCTTTGCTGAGGTGGATGCCAGCCTCGGGCAGAGGCTGACCCTCCAAGCCCGGCTCTGTCAGTGATTACCGTGTCTCTCTGCCCAGGGGTGACTGCAGCATGTGGAAAGGCAGAGAGCAGCACAGGGAGCATGAGGGGCAGGGCAGGAATGTGGCCCTGCCAGCCAGCCCTGCCCACGCCCCTGGCCATGGGCCGGGGGCTCAGCTCCCCCTGCAGCCACGCCCAAGGATTGCCCCTGCCCTGCTGCTGCTCCTCTGCCTGGCAGGCTTGGCCTGGTCCCTGCCAGGATCCCAGGACACCCTGCTGTGGAATCCCATGGGGTTTTACCGTCATAGGCATTTTTTTTAGCACCTGAAGTTGAAATGAGCGATCAGTGTCGGATCCACAGCCTGCTGTTGGTGTGCTCCTGCTGGTTTTGCTTTTCTTATGGCTCATCCATGGCCACCATGGATAAGCTTTGCTCTTCCCTGCCTCTTGTTTCCCAAGTCATCCTCAGATGGAGTCACACATTCCCTCCCCCCTTTATAGATCAGTATTTGGAAGAGTGGAATTAAATGCGTGCCCAGACAGGCTCAAACTCTGACCTCCAAACTGAGATTGGTCTTCATTTTATTAAAAACTTTGTGTGTTTACTTTTCTCTCCTTCTTTTCAAGGAGATAGACAGACGATTGGAAAAGAAGCTGAAGATCACACAGAAGGAAAGGTAACATCCTGATTTTCCTGAGGTGCTGTTGGGCAGCTGAAGGCCTGGGGAGTGGGAGCAGTGGGAAAACAGCTTCAAACTCAGCAGGGAGTGCTGGGTTGGAGTTAAGAATTAGGGAATCCCTGTCTCTGTGCCACTAGGTGGCCCTTTGGAGCCACAGCAGGGCAGCAGAAAGCTTCTGAGAGTGGTTTAATTTCAGAGCCAGCTCCTCCTGACTGGATATAGCTCCAGCTTGGGGAAAGCTGTGTAAGAAAGAGGCAAGAAATGGGTGACTCAGGTAACTCCAGCTCCTGGCTCTGGAGTGACTCGTTGTGTCTTGCATCAGGAAGAATTTCTTTTCCTGCTTCTTTTGGGTCTGGACAGGGGTGTGTTATTTTCTCCTACCAGAAATATTTTTAATCCCTGCTGACAAGTCCTTTGTTGTTGAGAGTCCTTTGCTTATTAGAGAGTCATGGGATTTATCATCTGGGAGTTCCACACAGAAAAGGGACTACAAAACATTCAGATGGTGACCTGGGTCCAAGGCTGGCTCTGAGGGGTGAAATGGCAGGGATGGAGTGACAGGCTGGGTATACTGGTGAGAAGAGCCCCAGAAATCCTTGCAGGGAATGAAATCAAGGTGCTTATACCAATATCTTTGAGAAGAAATGCTTAAACTTTACCGGGTGTCTGTTCCCTTTCCTTCAGTACAGTTTAATGGTGTCAAACACAGCAGGGTCTGATTTTCCATATCCCTTTCCGAGCTAATCCACTTCTCTAGAGTTACAACTACAACAAGATCTTTAATTATCCCAGGCTGTTCTTAACCACAAGAATTCTACCGGTCAGAAAACCCCTGTGAAAAACAAGCACCAACCCCGTGTTTTTCTTCGCAGCAGC
Source organism: Erithacus rubecula (assembly GCF_903797595.1). Taxonomy (NCBI): domain Eukaryota; kingdom Metazoa; phylum Chordata; class Aves; order Passeriformes; family Muscicapidae; genus Erithacus; species Erithacus rubecula. Next base: position 942,996 of record NC_136676.1, read on the forward strand.
AGAAAGTCCAGATCCCCTCCCAAAGTGCCGCTCGTGATCCAGGACGAGAGCCTTCCCGCGGGGCCGCCGCCGCAGATCCGCATCCTGAAGCGGCCGGCGAGCAACGGCGTGCTGAGCAGCCCGCTCTGCGCCAGCCGCCCCGCCTTCCCCGTCAAGTCGCTGGCGCAGCGCGAGGCCGAGTACGCCGAGGCCAGGAAACGCATCCTGGGCAGCGCCAGCCCGGAGGAGGAGCAGGAGAAGCCCATCCTGGACAGGTGAGAGAGCCCCTGGGGAATTGCTGCCTGCCTCTAGTGGGGGTGGGCTGCTCGGGTGGTGCAGCCGGGCCAGCAGAGAGAGGAGTGCTCTGCTGGCACAGCCTCAGCTAGGTGGGAGCGAGGGGAAGTGCCTGCTAAGGCCATTGTCCCAGTCTGGGGTTTCTCTTTTGCCCCGAGGTCACCCCAGAGGGACACGAAGGTGGTTCAAACCCTGGTTTTCTCTGAAGCAGCCGAAGAGAGATTGCTGGAGACGGTTTTCTCTTGTTCCAAGGATTGTTTATTGTTTCATATCTCAGGGACTTTTTGCCTGGCCAGCAGGGTCTGCTCAGCCTGGCATCCATGGTGGAATCTGCCTGGTGAAGGCAGGGCTTATTTTATATAGTTTCTACTATGTATTACATGTTTACAAAATTTTCCCAATACAATACAATTTTATTAAATGGTCCAGCCCTGACCCCAATCCAAGATTGCCAACGTGTCACCCAGCATGGATCACATGGAGAAGAAGGAGGAAAAGGTGTCCACCCCCCAAATTCTCCATCTTGGCCACGTGTCCCTTATCATAAACATTCCCAAAAGTCTATTTATCTAAGTTCTAATCTAATTTATACTTCACTAATTTTGGTAGCTTGTTTCCATTTTCCTTGTGCTGACAACTTCCCCCAGGGGTTAGAATTCAGCACCTATAACACCAGGGTCTCACTCAGAGGTCTTTGAGACCCTTGCCAGGGGGTTTTGAGACCCCCAAGGTGGCCAGGGGTATGCCCTGGGCTCCCACAGCCATAAACCATGGAATCGTTGAGATTGGGAAAGCCCTTCAGGGTCACAGAGTCCAGACTGGCACCACTGTGTTCCCCTCTAAATGTGTCCCCAGGTGCCATGTCTATGTGCCTTTGGAACACTTCCAGGGATGAGGCAGCCACAGCTTCTCTGGGCAGCCTGTGTGGGTGCCTCCCCACCCTCACAGGGAGGAATTCCTTCCCAACATCCAATCCATCCCTGCCCTCTGGTAGTGGGAAGCCATTCCCCCTTGACGTTGTCTCTCCAGGCTTTTGTCCAGAGTCTGTCCATCTTTCCTGTTGCCCCTTTAGGCACTGGAAGGCCACAGTTAGGTTGCCCCAGAGGTTCTCTCTTCTAGGCTGAACAATCCCAATTCCCTCAGCCTTTCCTCACAGCACAGCTGCTCCATCCCTTTGATCACCTTGGCAGGCTCCTTTGGACTTTTTCCATGTCCTTCCTGTGCTGGGGACCCCAGAGCATGTGACAGCATTTCTGTGTTGCAGGGGTTTCCTGAAGACACTTAGAATTCCACACCTTATTCCCTCACCCTGCTCCCGTGTCCCTGCAGCCTCAGCTCTGCTGCCTGTGTCCCTGCAGCCCCAGCCCTGCTCCCCATGTCCCCACAGGCTCAGCTGTCCCCTCTGTCCCTGCAGCCCCAGCCCTGCTCAGGTGTCCCCAAGGCTTGGCTGTCCCCTCTGTCCCTGCAGCCCCAGCCCTGCTTCTCGTGTCCCTGAGGCTCAGCTGTCCCCTCTGTCCCTGCAGCCCTAGCCCTGCTCAGGTGTCCCCAAGGCTTGGCTGTCCCCTCTGTCCCTGCAGCCCCAGCCCTGCTCAGGTGTCCCTGAGGCTCAGCTGTCCCCTCTGTCCCTGCAGGCCCAGGATCTCTCAGCCCGAGGACACCAGGCAGCCCAACAATGTGATCCGGCAGCCGCTGGGCCCCGATGGCTCGCAGGGCTTCAAGCAGCGCAGATAGAGGCGGAGGCGCCGTTCTGCCGGCACGGACACACGGACCCGGGCCAGGGGACCTCCCGGGGTGATTTGCACTGTGACCCTTTTGCTCTGCCCACTGTGACCTTCAGCCCCACGCACTGTGACCTCCCCTCTCCACCCACTGTGAGCGGCGATCCCAGCAGGGCTGTCCCCGCAGCCAGGGGACACGAGGGGCCGTGCCGGACTCGGCTGGGCGCAGGGAGCTGTGCGTGTCCCGCCCGGGTCGGAGCGAGCGCCAGCAATAACTTCTGTTGGACTCAAAACCTGGCATTTAAGGAAAGAAAAAAAAAAAAGAAAAGGTGGGAAGCCTCCCCAGCCACCGCGCATGTTGTCCTCATCACTTCCAGAACGAGTTCTGTTTTCAAGGATTTTAGGTTCTTTTATCTGGTTTTCTGTTTGTTTTCTGTTTGCTTTCTGTATCTTGGATCGGCGGAGTGCATGGGAAGGATTTGAGCTGTTTGTTTGAATCCAGAGAGGTAGCTGAGTGTTCTGAAGGGAATTCCAATGGATTTCCATGAATGTGATGGCTTGAAGATGACAAGATCATACTTCTCCCTCTCCATTTCCACTGCCGTGGAAGCGAATTCCTGGATACCCCCAGATACCTCGGAGTGGGACTCAGTTCACATCTTCGCCCCTGTTAATGGCCCCTTGATTCCCTGCTGGCTTTGAGGAAAAGCTTAAAATACATCCTTTTTGGGTTCTTTTGTATTTGGGGAGAAGGGAATGCAGAGTGACCCCATGGAAATGCCTGCTGTCTGGCCGCAAAGGGCCAGGTGGTGAAGAATTTGGGAGATGAGGAGGAGAGGCTCTGGCTGTGACGTCGGGCAGTGGGATATCCCAAGGGTCCGGCCCCAGTGGCGCAGGGACGGTACGAGCTCTCCCAGAGTGGCAGAACTGGGAACCAGACCAGCCCTGGAGAAAGCCTAGATGATTCCTCCATCTCCCTGGAGGCAGCGAGGCTTCAGGGAAGGGATCATCCTACTCCGGCTCCCAGGAAGAGGATGGGGAGGCTGCTGCTCCCCAGGAATGGAGATGTTCCCTCCTGGATGAAGCTGAGGATCACTCGATATCAAGGGATTGGATGAACACTAAATGCTCTTCCTGGAGGGGCCAGGACCTGAAAACCTGGGTGGTTCCTGATGGATCCCATCGGAGTGCTGCCTTCAGTAGGTCTGAGGGGGAACGAGCCAATCTCGATGTGCACAAAAAGCCTTGTGTGGAAATGAGGCTGAAATCCCACAGAAGCGGGGAAATAGAAACTACCTGTGTGTCCAAGCGATCCGCTGGAACCTTACTGAGCTCCTCACAGCTGGTTCCGGCTGGGGTGGGATTCCCCTGGGATCCTGCTGACTTTTGGGGGATCTCACTCATCCCCCTCAGGCTGGGGGCCGGGATGAGCTCCAGGAGGAGGCAGGAGGGAGAAGGACGTCAGCAATAACCGTAGTCACTGCGCCTTTCCTTAATTATTCCTAAAGATAGCATTGAATAGCCAAATACCTTCCAAATCCAGCGGATTTCCGATGCGGCCGCTCGGCGCCGCATCGCTGCCTCCTCTGTGTCCAGCACCGAAATTCCACCTCCGGCACCGACATCCCCTTTTCCAGCACTGAGATGCCCTTCTCCCGGCTGCTCCTTCCTGCTGCGTGGCGGTGCCAGGACGCGGTGCCAGGACGCGGTGCCAGGACACGGTGCCCAGGACACGTCCCGCCCGCGGGCAGGGCTGGCGGTGTTCCTGTGGGAAGCGCCTTCATCCCGAGGGGGGAGATGGACACGGCACCGCGTGTTTCCGCCCCAAAACAACCCGCGCCGGAAAGAAAACGTTTTATAAATCGTATTTTAAATAAATGTCTTTAAACTTTTCACGGCCTTATGGCTCCCTCCTTTTATCCCTGTGTCTGCCAGGGTTGGCATTTTAGTGGCAGGTGTGTAGAAATCCCCCTCAGCAAGGTAAATGTTTTACCCCGTTTTTAGGGTGGTTGGGAGGAATGGTCCAAGGAGGATGGGAAGGGCAGTGCTCCAAGGGAAGATGTGGATCCCAGATGAGGATGTGAGTGCTGCCTCTCCCTGGAGGAGAAACAAGCAAATCAATTTAAATAATTCAATTAATTTAATCTAAAGTGATTATTTTGTTGCTCCATGCAGCGTTCTCCCCTGCATGAGGTGCTCCCTAACATCCAGAGGTGGTGGAGGCTCTGGGGGTGATGGTCCAGGTGCCCTGGCAGCTCCCTCAGAATTCTATTTATTTATAATAGAAAGAATGTAAACATAAAACATTAATATATAGTATAGAAATACTAATAATAATATGATTATAGAAGAAACATACAATAATTATACAAAATACATGATACAACCCAATATCTAATATGTATATTTTACATATTGTATATGTCTCATAGAACATATAATACTAGCATATATAACACTATAATATAAATAAATAGAAATAGTAGACTCCACTATCTGATTTATAAAATTACCTGATTTATAAAACCAGTGAAAGGGGTGAGTTTCGTGGCTCGGAGCCCAGAGCCGGTTCCGGTTCCCGCAGCGTACTGGGACCAGTTTCCGCAGCGCCCTGCAGCGGGTCCTCCCACGCGCTAGGGGGCGCCGCGGCTGCGGAAGCGCCTCTCTCCGGCGGGCCCCGCCCACTCGGGAGCGGAGGCACCATCGAGGCGTCGGGACAGAGCGGCGGCGGGGCCGCGATGGCGGCGGAGGAGTACGAGTCGGTGCTGTGCGTGAAGCCGGCGGTGCTCGTGTACCGGCTGCCGCCGCGGGCCTCCAACCGCGGCTACAGGTGGGGCCCGCGCCCACCCGCGGGGTGTCTGCGCCGCCTGGCGTGGGGGGCTCGCCACCTCCCTGTGGGGTTTGTGCGGGTCCCCTTCTCATGAGGTGTGTGGGGTTTGCGGTTCCCAGGAGGTGTTTGGGGTCTCTCGCTCCCCGAGGGGCAGCAAGAACTGCCCCTCACGGGGTATCTCAGCCCCCCGTAGGTTCTCTCATGAGGTCTCTGTGTCCCCCATCCACACCCACAGAGGGGTCTCCATTCCCCGGGTGTTTTGGGGCTCCCACCCGTCAGTCCCCAGCCAAAGCTTGTCCTGGCACAGCCGCCTGTCCCTAACGCAGCTTCGGGTCTGGGAACTGCGCGGAAAGGGAACCGAAACCTCCTGCCTGCTCCCCGCCCACACCCAGCTGCTGTTTTGGGGTGAAATGGGACATCTTGTGACAAATGCCAGTCTCGCCACCGTGACCCTGGTTAGCAGCTGCAGGCAGAGGAGCTCCGGGGCAGCGCACGGGGCTGGGGGCGGCACTGGGGCTCAGGCTGGGGGCGGCACTGGGGCTCACTGGGGCTCTTCTGCTTCCCAGAGCGGCGGAGTGGCAGCTGGACCAGCCGGCCTGGAGCGGCCGCCTGCGGATCACGGCCAAGGGCAGCACGGCCTTCATCAAGCTGGAGGACAAGACCTCGGGTGAGGAGGGAACCGCGGGGCTCCGCGCTCCGTGGGGCTGAGCCCGGCCTCACCTCGCCCCGTTCCCGTTTTGCAGGAGAGCTCTTTGCCCAGGCTCCTGTGGAGCAGTTTCCCGGGATCGCTGTGGAGGGCGTGACAGACTCCAGCAGATACTTTGTCATCCGGATTGAGGACGGGAACGGTGCGTCCCGCACACCCGGGGACCCCTCAGAGCCCTCGCTGCTGCTGTTCGTTTCCTGCTTTCCATGGCGGAATATTCCCTGCACGGGGAGGGCAGAGGGAGGAACTGCCTCCCTCCCACGGCTCTGACCTTCGTCAGGAACAAAAACACTTGGGTTTGGCTGCTCAGCGTTGGTAGGAACATGCAGGAGCATCCCCCTGCTGCCAGTTAATGAAAAAGATGTTTGTACTCAAGTTGTAGGTGCAGCCAATGAGGTGAAACACCTGGAGATGCCTTTGGAGAAGTGCAGGCTCTGGGGTGACCTAATTGTGGCCTTTCAGTCCCTAAAGAAGCTCCAGGAGGGCTGGAGAGGCCCTTGGTGCAAGGGATGGAGGGAAAGGACACAGGGAGTGGCTTCCCACTGTCAGAGGGCAGGGTCAGATGGGATAGTGGGATAAATCCTTCCCTGTGAGGGTGATATGGCCCTGGCACAGGGTGCCCAGAGAAGCTGTGGATCCACTGCTCCTGGATCCCTGGCAGTGTCCAAGGCTGGAAGGGGCTTGGAGCCACCTGGGACAGTGGAAGGTGTCCCTGCCCATGGAATGGAATGGGATTTATAGTTCTTCCAACCCAAACCATTCTGAGATTCTGTGATCCCCAGTCCTGTGGCTCCGACTCCAGTGTCCCAGCTCCCTCTGGAGGCAGTGCCAGGCACGGGGATGTGCAGGATGGAGCATCCCATCCTTCCTCCTGCATCTCAGCCCTGACTCCTCCTCCCTGCCCAGGCCGCCGAGCGTTCATCGGGGTCGGCTTTGTGGACAGAGGCGATGCCTTTGACTTCAATGTGGCTCTCCAGGACCACTTCAAGTGAGTTTGTGTCTCTCCCTGTGTCCTCTCAGCTCCATTTTTGGCAGGTCTCCTCCAGGAGTGGTGGAGAAATGGGAGCTAGGATGGGCAGCTGTAGTGGGAAGAGGAGGAAACTCACAGCTCTTCCTCTCTCCAGGATTTCCCAGCCTGGATCAGCAGCATCCCAAACTGGGCTTCCCAAGTCCAAAACTGGGTGTCCAAATTCCCGGTCCAGATTCCTAATTTATTTCTTCTGCTTCTTGTATCTGCTGTAAGGGCTGCCCTGGGGGCGTGCTCCAGCTGCTGGGGATGGTGGGATTTTGGGGTTCTGGGGAGGGATGGATGTGGTGCTGCTGTGGGGCTCTGGCAGCTGCTGCTGGGAATCATCCCCTTGGTGCAACCTCAGGTGAGGTCTCAGCTCATACCTTGGCCTTTGCAGAGCTGCTGCCACAGAGGGGATGATCCTGAGCAGGATTTATTTGTCTGGGGGAGCCTGGGGCGGGCTGTGACGTCTCCTTTTCCGTGGGTTTAATTCCTGCAGGTGGGTGAGGCAGCAGAGCGAGCTGGCCCGGCAGGCCCAGGATCTCGAGCAGGGACCCAAACTGGATCTGGGCTTCAAGGAGGGACAAACCATCAAACTCAACATCGCTGTGAGGGCCTTTCCCAGCTGATTCCAGCATTTCCTTTGGGTGGCACAAGGAAGCAGCAGCTTCTCCCCAAAATCCCCGGCCATGGGCGCAGGGCAGAGCCCGTCGGGATCATGCTGTCTGCAGGGATTTGCAGGGGGTTGTGGTGCAATCAATTCCTGCTGCCAAAACCAGGCCTGTGGGATCTGGGCATAAAAACCACCCAGGCTGTGACCCCTTTGGATGCACCAGCAGTGGAATGCTGCAGCAGCACAGGATTCTATTCCCAAATTAAAACAATTTGGCTTCCAGGGTTTTCATGCTCTGGCTCTGGATTTAAATGCAATCCTACCCAAACTTCCTGCTCTCCTTTCAGAATGTGAAGAAAAAGGAAGGAGGGACAGGGAGTACCAGGCCACGTCCTGCAGGGCCTGGGGGCCTGAGCCTGCTCCCCCCACCCCCTGGAGGAAAATCCAGCTCTGGAGAGCGCCCGGCCCCGCTACCCACACCCGCCCAGCTCCCAGGAACCCCCATCACAGGTCTGTGCTCCCAGAGAGCTCCTGAGGGGCTGCTTCATCCACCAGAGTGTGGAAAAGGGGGAATCTGGGAATGAGAGTGGGAAATCACTCCTGGTGTTTTGTTTTCTCTCTTCCCAACTTTCTGACAGACTCCCTGTTGTCCTGGCCTCAGCCCACTGCTGCTCCTGCTGCTGATGTCTGGGGAGACTTTGCCAAAGCTTCGGGGTGAGCAGGAGAGGGATCTGGGGGGATGTGGATGCCCTAAAACTGCCTGGTTCTGCTGAAAACCCCTCTGGGATGGGGGCACTGCTCCATCCAGTCCTGACTTTGGGATTCAGAAAGCAGCTCTGGCTCTGTGCTGCCAATTCCTGAGTTTGGGTCCATGGGCACTTCTTGCTCTGCTGCTCCAGGAGAGTTTTGGGGTGATTCTGGATAACTCGTTTGCAGCCTAGTTTCCTCCCTGGATCCTTTACCATTTCTAAACACCCTTTTTCCCGTTTCTCCCTCTCTCCAGGTCGGCTTCCAACCAGGCTCAGGAGAACACTGGCTGGGTTCAGTTCTGATATCAGCCTTGATCTGCTTTTCCTCATGTGGGTGCTGGGATCCTTGGGATTCCTGTGGGACCAAAGATGCAGCCTCAGGACACCTCACTCCTGCCCTTAAATCCTGCCCAGCGTTGAAATGCTGGAATAAGCTGGAAACAACCAACCACGTGCCTTAAAACACTCCACAGCCTGGGCCACATCCAGGGCCTGGATCATGGGAGACTTTGGAGATTTCTCCTTTGGGAAAAGCCATCAGGTCCATCCCTCTGCCTTCTCCTCATGCTTTTGGGCAAGATCAATCCTTCCCTCGGCAAGGAGCATCCACCTGGAGCCATCCCACCTCCTAAATCCACACAAATCTTTCCCAGGATGCCGAGCACTGCCTGGATTTTTTTCTAAGCACTTAACTGGAATGTGGGGAGCCTGATCCCGGTGTTTCCATGCTGAGATTCCTCATTTTTTACTCTGGGAAGTTTATTTTACTCCTCCTCTATGTTGAAGACAAGATTTTTCACTCCTTTCCATGGACATTTTATTAAGGACAAAACAGAGTCAGGCTCTTGGACAGAGCTGGGATTGAGATTCCTCTTGAAGCAAATAAATATTTTCTTACCTATTTATATTAAGGCTTTTCTAAGTACGAAATCCCACTTACTTTTATCCAACTCCTTGGATTTTCCTTTCCATTTCCACATGGATGATGGGCATTTTGCTTTCAGAGCTTTCCCCTGGGCCTGGCAGTGAACCCAGGTGAGAATGTAATGCTTACAAGTCAACAATAAAATGGTTTTGATGCCAGACTGGAATTCTTTTCCTCCCTGGGCGGGCTTGGAGCAGCCAGGATGAGCTTTTGTGATTCCCATTCCTTGCCGGTGCCGAGGGAATGGGATTGGACACGTAGCACAACAGAGCTTGTTGCTTAGCAGTGGTTTCTGTTGGGAAGGACACCGGGAGGGGAAGGTAAGAGAAGAAATGAGGGGAAAAGGAGGGGTTTTGGGACACAAATGCTGGGGGGTGAAATTGGAGGCAGCTCCTGCCTGGCTGGAGGCATCCAAGACTCTGTAAATCCTCAATCCCATCCGCCTGCTCCGTGGCCCGGGTAATCTCCGGCTCTCCGGGGGAGAAAGGGCACTTTCCCTGCCCGGGGGGGGCGAGGGGAGGGCGGCCGGGCGAGCTTCCCCTTCCTGGAGCGCGGCTTGGGACCGGATCCATCCCTTGTTACAGGAGCGGGGATGCCTCCAGCCCGCGTTCTGGGGGTTTTGGGGCTCGGCTTGGAGATTTATCCCCACTTTTCTCTACTAGGGTGGGGGCAGAAGGTCTTTAATTACCCGAGGGATAATTAAAGCTCCAGCGGGGGGGATGATCCGGGGTGCCGCGGCCATCCCCGCATCCCGGGGCTGTTAAAGCCGCTTCACCCCTTGGCAACCCCGGCTCGCTCCACCCCGGAGCTTTTCCTGCCGGAGCGAACTCCCGGGCCTTAATGAGCTTAAGGACCGCGGGGCTTAAGGAGCGGGCCCTCCGAGGAGCCCCGAGCCCCGCTGGGGAGCGGCTCCGCCCCGGGTAAGGACTCACCGGGCACGGGCAGCGCCAGCGGCCGCTTTGCTTCTTGTTTGCCTTCCTTTTCCTCGTTCTCCTCCCGCGGCAGCCTCGGGTGGGTTTGTCGGCAAAGCCCGGGAATGCCGAGGGATTTCTGGGGAGAGGATGGGGCCGAACCGCTGCCGGGACCTCCAGGAAGAGGAGGGTCCCCGCTCCCGCCGTCACGCGGGGAGGGAACGCGGATTTCGGGCTAATCCCGACCCCGCATCCGCTTCCCGCGGGCGGGCACCGAGCCCAAACCGCCCCAAAGCCCGGGAAAAGGGGCTCGGGGAGCAGGAGGCCGCGGCAAGGGGGGCCCGGGCTCGGGAGATGCTCCCGGGGCTGAGGTGGGGTCACCCGGCGGGGGGAGCGTGGGATGGGGATCGGGAATGAGAATGGGATTGGGAATGGGATCGGGAACGAGATCGGGATCGGGATGGGGATCGGGAATGGGATCAGGATCAGGGTCGGGGTCGGGAACGGGATCGGGAATGAGAATGGGATTGGGATCAGGAATGGGATCGGGAACGGGAATGGGATCAGGATCGGGATCGGGAATAGCACTTGTGCAGCGGCTTTGGGAGGGCAAAGGGGGTTTGTGGTGGGGAAATCGCGGATCGGGGCGGCTCCGTGATCCCAGCGGAGAACCGGGGGCGGGTCTGTGCCTGCGAATGGAAGAGTGCGGCGGCTTGGGATGGAAAATGCGAATTTACAGCGGGTTTGGGATCACAGCCACGAATTTTTAGTGATTTTGTGGTTGCAACTGTAAATATGCAGCAGTTTTGTTGTGGCTGGAGATCTGCAGCAGTTTTGGGATTGCAAATGCAAGTTTGTGCCAGTTTTGTGATTGCAACTATAAATCTGCAGTGGTTTTGAGATCACAAACATGAATTTACAGAGGTATTGGCATTAGAATGCAAATTTTGTGTCAGATTTGTGATTGCAATTACAAATCTGCAGCAGTTTTTGTCATTTTAACTGGAAGTCTGGAGTAGTTTTGGAGTCAAACATTAATTTACAGGGGTTTTGGGATCACAAACATGAATTTACAGCAGTCTTGGAAAACACAAACATGAATTTACAGCTGGTTTGGGATCACGAATATTAATTTGCTGCAGTTTTGGGATTGTAACTGGAAATCTGCAGCAGGTTTGGGTCACAAACATGAATTTTTAGTGATTTTGTGGTTGTAACTGTAAATCTGCAGCATATTTTGGGATTGTAACTGGATCAAAGTGGGATCAAAATGGATTTGGGGACCAAAGTGCAATTTTGTGTCAGTTTTATGACTGCATCTGTAAATCTGAGGGGTGTTTTGTGACCACAAACACAGATTTGCAGCAGTTTGGCCATCATAGCTGCAATTCTGCAGCAGTTTTGCTGTTGCAGCTGTACACCTGCCATGATTTTATGACCCCAAACACACATTTACAGAGGTTTTATGCTGCAGCTGCAAAATGAAGTGGGTTTGGATCACAGCTGTGAATCTCCAACACTTTGTGATCCCAAACACCAGATTTTGGTGATTTTGTGGTTTCAGCTACAAATCCCCGTCAGTTTTTGTGATTGTGAACGTGGATCTGAACATCCTTGCAGTCACAACTGCAAACTTGCAGTGGGTTTTTGACTACAACTGCACATTTCCAACAGCTCTTTCCTCACAAAAGGCATTCTTTGGAATGTCTGAGTGTGGGATGTGGCATTTCCAGCAGGGCAGGGCTCAGAATGCTCCTCATGGGCTGGAAGGAACTCAAATTGAGGGGCTAGTGGGATTTTGGTGGAATTGCCCCTGTTTATGCCTGGTTATTAAAATCAAAGCAAATATCAGGGAAAGATCCCAAGGCAGGTTGTTGCTCTTATCTCTGAGGATCCTTTATCCAAATTCTGCACCCAGGGAGGGTTCGGCCCCTTCCCAAGGGGAGCAGAACAGCTTGTGGTGGAAAAGGATGTGCCCTGGACTGGATCCCATCCCAGATCCCATCCTGGATCCCAGATCCTATCCTGCCTCTCTCCATCCCATTCCCCAGGAGCCATGGCCTCGCTGCTGTCCCTGCAGGAGGAGAACCGGATCCTGCAGCAAGAGCTGTCCCGCGTCGAGGACCTGCTGGCACAGAGCCGGGCCGAGCGCGATGAGCTGGCCATCAAGTACAATGCCCTCAGTGAGCGGGTGAGCCCTCCCAAATCCCCCTTTTCTACCCCAAAATCCAGAGCTGGCCATCAAGTACAATGCCCTCAGTGAGCGGGTGAGCCCTCCCAAATCCCCCTTTTCTACCCCAAAATTCAGACTTGGCCATCAAGTACAATGCCCTCAGTGAGCGGGTGAGCCCTCCCAAATCCCCCTTTTCTACCCCAAAATTCAGAGCTGGCCATCAAGTACAATGCCCTCAGTGAGCAGGTGAGCCTTCCAAAATCTGCATTTTTAGCTCCAAAATCCAAGCATTGCCAGCTCCAGCCACAGCATTCCCCATGTGGGGCAGTGTCCCTGTGGTGGGAATTGTCCAGACCAGTCCTGGCTTGCCAGGGCTTGTCCATCTCTGTTTTATTTGTCCCGCTGGATTTCAGGAAGAATCCCCCTCCCTGTGGAAATCCTTCAGTTTTTCTGTTCTTTGCCCTGGCAACTGGGAATTCCAAAGGGCTTAGATCCTTCCAGTGCTGAGCATGGCTCCAAACTGAGGGGCCAGTGGGGTTCTGGTGGAATCCCTTGGTTTGAGCCTCATCATTTAAAAAAAAATTAAGTATCAGGAAAATATCCCCAGTCAAGTTTCCTCCACTATACCCAAGGATCTTTTATGAATCAGCCACTCCATGCAAACTGGGAAGGGGCTTTGCTGAACCCACTGACTGGAGGTTGAGTTATCCTTAAAAGCACCCCTGAAATTTCCCATTCATCCCTTCCCTGTGCATGGAGAAACGAGAGAATGTGGGAATTGGGGGTTCTGCCTTTGGCTGGCTGGGATTTGCCGTGGAGCCCTGTGGGGGCGATGCTGGGGGATGCTCAGGGTGTGGGGTGCCAGCCTGGACTCCCCCTGCTCCCAGCTGGAGCAGAGCCTGCGGCTGGAGCCGGAGGAAGCGGCCGAGAGCCGGAGCCTGGCCCAGCACAACATCGAGCTGCGCAGGCTGCTGGAGGAGGAGCAGGCTGCCTACAAGAGGAAGCTGCAGGCCTACCAGGAGGGCCAGCAGCGCCAGGCACAGCTGGTGCAGAAGCTCCAAGCCAAGGTAAATACTTCCCGAGGGGGCATTGGGATAATTTGGGGACCCCCGTCAGTATCACCCCTGTCCCTGCCCCAGGTGTTGCAGTACAAGAAGAAATGTGGGGAAGTGGAGCAGCAGCTGCTGGAGAAAGCAACGGAGCTGGAGCAGGAGAGGCTGACGGTGAGGGAGGCCTTGGGGGTCCCCTGCCCCAAATCCCCAAATCGGGGTGATGGCAGCAGGGGGATGTTCCCACAGATCCAGCTGGATGCCAGTGGCTCCCAGCCCGAGGAGGAGAGCAGCAACGAGCTGGAGAACGCCCTGATCCGGCTGGAGGAGGAGCAGCAGAGGTGGGCAGGATCCCTGGGTGGGTGTGAGGATTCCCAGGGGATTCTGACTATGGTGATTCCCAATCCCAGGAGCAGCAGAGGTGGGCAGGATCCCTGGGTGGGTGTGAGGATTCCCAGGGGATTCTGACTATGGTGATTCCCAATCCCAGGAGCAGCAGAGGTGGGCAGGATCCCTGGGTGGGTGTGAGGATTCCCAAGGGATTCTGACTGTGGTGATTCCCAATCCCAGGAGCAGCAGAGGGGGGTGGGAATGTGAGGATTCCCTGGGAAGTCTGACCTCAGTGATCCGCAATCCCAGGAGCAGCAGAGGGGGGCGGGATCCAGGATATTCTGACCGTGGTGATCCCCTGGGATCCCAGGAGCAGCAGCCTGGTGCAGGTGAACTCCATGCTGCGGGAGCAGCTGGAACAGGCCAACGTGGCCAACGCGGCGCTGAGCGAGGACATCAGGAAGCTGACGGCAGACTGGGCACGGGCCCGGGACGAGCTGGAGCAGCGGGAGGCGGAGTGGAGACGCGAGGAGGAGGTGGGGACACCGGACAGGGACAGGGACCCACCGGGCAGCTGCAGCGGGGAGAGGGATGCGAGGCAGGGGGATGTGGGATCATGGAGAGGGATTTGGGGTGGTGGAGGATGCTGCAAAGAGCAGAATTTGGGAAGCATGGGGGTGTGGCATGTGATGGGAGGAGGATGCAAGGCAGAGGGCTACGGGATGTGGGGTCACTGAGGAGGGATGCATGGATGTTCCATGGGGAAGGATTTAGGCACTCGGGGAATGTGATGGGAAGGGGATATGAGGCAGGGACGTGTCGCCCCCCACCCCTCTCCGTTCCCACAGGAATTGAGATGGGGCTGTGGAGGACTGTGGTGGAGATGGGTATGGCCAGGAGGGATATTTGGCAATTTGGGGACCGTACTGGATCCCTGATCCCGATCTATCCCACGCCAGTCCTTCAACACCTACTTCAGCAACGAGCACAGCCGGCTCCTGACCCTCTGGCGGCAGCTGGTGGCCTTCAGGCGCCACTTCGGGGACATGAAGGCCACCACCGAGAGGTCAGTGGTGCCGGGGGCGGGAGCTCTCTCTCTGGGGATCCCCGCGGGTCCCACCCTGCTCCTCCCGCCCGCGCAGGGACCTGGCGGAGCTCGGCCACGAGGTGTCCCGCACGGGCCGTGCCGCCCACGCCGCCTGCCTGCACCTGGCGGCCAACCTGCGGCTGGCCGAGAGCCAGGCGGGCGCGGCCCGGGAGCGGCAGGAGCTGCGCCTGGAGCAGCTGCAGGAACAGCTGGCGGCGCGGGCGCGGGACGCGGAGCTGGAGAAAAACACCCTGGCAGACAGGTACGGGGGGCTGGGGGCACCGGTGTGGGCGAGGGGAGGAATGGAGGTGCAGGGGATGTGGCATGGGATGGGGAGGGAATGAGCCAGAGGGATGGGATGCAGGAGCACCAAGAAGGATGCAGGAACAGCAGGGGATGCAGGAGCACCAGGAGGGATGCAAGAGAACCAGGAGGGATGTAGGAGCACCGCGGATGCAGGAGCATAAGGAGGGGTGCAGAACACCAGGAGGGGTTCAGGAGCACGAGGAGATACAGGAGCACCAAGAGGGGTTTAGGAGCACCAAGAGGGGTTCAGGAGCAGCAGGGGATGCAGGAGCAGCAGGAGGGGTGCAGGAACACCAAGAAGAGTGCAGGAGCAGCAGGGGATGCAGGAGCACCAGGAGGGGTGCAGGAGCACCAGGAGATGCAGGAGCAGCAGCAGGGTGGGGCCATTGGGAATGTTTCATGGGAAGTTCTGGGTTGTGGGAAGGGACTCAAGGCAGGAGGAGGCAGGGATGTGCTGTGGATCCATGGTGCTGCCCGGCCAGGCTGGCAGAGCTGACGGCGGCTCTGGAGCAGCGCCGGAGCGAGGATGAGGAGAAGGAGCGGGCAGTGGAGGCGCTGACCCTGCAGCTGCGGGAGCTGGTGGGTGCAGAGGGGCGTAGGGGGTTATGGGGAGGTTTTGGTTGTTCCTGGCCTGATCCTGTCCCGGGTTCGCAGGAGGCCGCACGCGCTCGGGAGCCGACGCCGGAGCAGGTGCAGGCTCTGCGCTCCGAGCTGCAGCTGCTGCGCCGGACGCTGCACGAGGTCACCCAGGTGCTGAGACACCCCGCGGCACCCACGGCCAGGAGGGGCCCCTCCCTGCCTCAGTGTCCTCTCCCTGCCTTCCTTAGTGTCCCCTGCCTTCCTCAGTGTCCTCTCACTGCCTCAGTGTTCCCTTCCTGCCTCAGTTTCCCTTTTCCCTTACTCAGTTTCCCCCTTATTTGACTTGATTTCCCATTTCCCATCTCAATTTCCCTTAGTCCATTTCTCCTTTCTCACTTTGGCTCTCCCCTCACTGACTTTATTCCTATCCCTTCCTGGCTTTGCCCTGGGTTTTCCCGGGAACAGGCAGTGCTGGCGGATGACCCCGAGCCCCCCACACCCGCCGTGTCCCCCCCGTGTCCTGCCGTGTCCCCTCTCCGCAGCCTTTCTGCCAGCGCCGCCGCCGCCGCCGTGCACGCGGCCCTGAGCCGGCGCCAGCTCCAGCTGCAGGTGAGGCTGGGAGGAGCAGGGTGGGATGGGATAGGATGGGATGGGATGGGATGGGAATGGGAACGGGAAAAGGGGATGGGAACGGGATAGCATGGGGATGGGGATGGGAATGGGAACAGGGATAGGATGGGATGCGTTGGGATGGGATGGGGATGGGGATGGGGATGAAGATGAGGATGGGGATGGGTGGGAAGGAAGGGGACGAGGATGGGGATGTGATGAAGGCTGCCCCCCAGGAGGCCCAGAGGCAGGTGGAGGCGGGCCGGGAGGCAGCTGGGAGCCTGCGGCGGGAGCTGGGAATGCTGGAGCAGCGGCTGGAGCAGCTGGGGGCCGAGGCTGGGAGCTGCCGGCGGGCGCAGGAGGAGGCGCAGCAGGAGGGGCTCCGGCTGCGTGCCGAGGCCGAGGGGCTGCGCAGGTACCACCCTGGCTGCCTGTCCCTGCTGTCCGGCTGTCTGTCCCTGCATGCCCCTGTGTCCCTCTGCTTCCGTGGGTCTGTCCTGTGCCTGTATCCACCTGTCTCCATCCGTCCCCATGTCCATGTGTCCGTATGTCTGTGTGTCCCTGTATCTGTCCATATACCTGTGTCCCGTGTCTGTCTGTCCATGTCCGTGTGTCCCTGTTCCTGTGTGTCTGTGTGTCCGTGTGTCCCCATGTGTCCTTGTATCTCTGTGTCCCCATGTCCGTGTGTCCCTGTGTCTGTGTCCATGTCCATGTGCCCCCATGTGTTCCCGTGTCCATGTGTCCCTGTGCCCCATGTCCCCATGTCTCCATGTCCCCGTGTCCCCGTGTCCCTGTGTCCCGTGTCCCTGTGTCTCCATGTCCCCGTGTCTCCATGTCCCCGTGTCCCCATGTCCCTGTGCCCACAGGGAGCTGTGCCGCGCGGAGGCGGCGCTGGCGGAGGAGCAGCAGCGTGTGGGGGCGCTGCAGCAGGAGCGGGAGCAGCTGCGGTGCCACAGCGAGGGGCTGCAGGATGCACGGGACGAGGCCGCCCGCGACGCCCAGGCTGCCCGCCAGCAGCTGGAGCACAGGTGGGCAGAGGGCACGGGGGGGGGGCACAGGAGGGTATGAGTCGGTTCAAGACAGCACAGGTGGGTTCAAGAGGTTTCAGGTGGGTTCAGGTGAGCTCAGGTGGGCACAGGTGGGCATGGGTGGGTACAGTTGGGCACAGGTGGGCACGGGTGGGTACAGGTGGGTATAGGTGGGTTCAGGTGGGCACAGGAGGGTACAGTTGGGCACAGGTGGATATAAGTGGGCACAGGTGGGCATGGGTAGGTACAGGTGGGCAGAGTTGGGCACAGGTGGATATAGGTAGGTACAGGTGGATATAGGTGGGCACAGGTGGGCATGGGTGGGTACAGGTGGGCACAGGTGGGTACAGGAGGGCTCAGGTGGGTTCAGGAAGTTTCAGGTGGGTTCAGGAGGGCTCAGGTGGATACTGGTGGGCATGGGTGGGTATAGGTGGGTACAGATGGTCATAGGTGGGCACAGGTGGGTATGGGTGGGTACAGGTGGGCACAGGAGGTTACAGGTGGGCACAGTTTGGCACAGGTGGATATAGGTGGGTACAGGTGGATATAGGTGGGCATGAGTGGGTTCTGGTGGGTATGGGTGGGTACAGGTGGGCACAGGTTGGCACAGGAGGGCTCAGGTGGCACAGGTGGGCGCTGTCCCCGCACAGCCAGCAGCAGGTGCAGGAGCTGGAGGCGCAGCGGGCACGGGCGCAGCGGGAGCTGCTGGAGGAGCGGGAGGCGCTGAGCCGGGTGCTGCTGGAGGCAGAGCTGGCCCAGAACGAGCAGGAGGCGCTGGCTGAGGCCCTGGGCAAGGTGGGCACCCGGACCCGCCCCGCACCGGGGCCAGGCACAGACACAGGTGCATCCCCATGGATGTATCCCCAGGAGTGCCAGCCCTGCCTTGGGGGCAGCCCCGTACCCCCATGTCTCAGTTCCACTGGTGCCCCCACATACCCCCGGTGTCCCCAGGTGCCCCCAGGGTACTCCCCAAGGCCCAGTTCCCCCTGTCCCACCGTGCCCAGTGCCCAGGCCTGGTGAGCGCCAGGTGCCCTCTGGGTCCCCCCTGCCCCAGGTACTCCCCGGGCTCCAGCTAGCCCCGTGTCCCCCGTGCCCCAGTTGCCCCCGTGTCCGCCTGGTGCCCCCCTAGCCCCAGTCCCGCCGTGCCCGGCGGTGGTTGCAGCCGGTGCCCGGTGACAGGCGCAGGGCAGCTGTGGGGAGCTGGCGGAGGCGCGGCGGGCAGCGGAGGCGGAGGAGGCGCGGCTGCGGGACGCGCTGGCCAAGACCAGCGAGCTGGCGGCCGGGCTGGCCCGGGACAAGGCGGAGCTGAGCCGGCGGCTGGAGCGGCAGGAGCAGGAGCGGGAGCGGGGCCGGCTGCGCACCCGGGAGCTATGCCGGGAGCTGGCGCTGCTGCGGGGCCGGCTGGAGCGCGGCCCCCGGCCTGGGGACGAGCGGCGGGGCCTGGAGCAGGCGCGGGGGGACCCCCGGGACAACGGGCGGGGGCTGCGAGAGGAGCTGCGGGAGCTGCGCGGACTCCACGAGCGGCTTCGCCACAGCCTCGGCCAGGTGGGTACCGCGGGAACAGCTGGGAGGGTGCTGGAGCAACTGGGAATGTGCCAGGGGTAACTGGGAAGGATGGGGAGACTGTCAGGTGGGATGAGACGGGTGGGATGGGGGCATGGGGCCACTGAGGGTGTATCAGGAGTAAATAGGAGAGTGCCAGGGACGACTGGGAGGAGTGGGGAGCGGGGTGTGGTAGTCCCTGGGCTGTCACTGGTTGTCAGTGAGGTGTCCCTGATAGTCCCTGGGCTATCGCTGGTGGTCAGTGAGCTGTCTCTGCTGGTCCCTGGGCTGTCCCTGCTGGTCCCCGGGCTGTGGCTGGTGGTCCCCGGGCTGTGGCTGGTGGTCCCTGGGCTGTGGCTGGTGGTCCCTGGGCTGTCCCTGCTGATCCCTGGGCTGTGGCTGGTGGTCCCCGGGCTTTGGCTGGTGGTCTCTGGGCTGTGGCTGGTGGTCCCTGGGCTGTCCCTGCTGGTCCCTGGGCTGTGGCTGGTGGTCCCCGGGCTGTCCCTGGTGTCACCGCGGTGCCTGCAGGCGGTGCAGGAGCAGAGCGCGGCGGGCGAGGCGCTGGCGCGGGCGCGGGCGGAGCAGGAGCGGCTCCGGGCGGAGCAGGAGCGGCTGGGCCGGACACAGGCGGCGCTGGCACAGGACGGGGCAGGACTGGCCGTGAGGCTCGCGGCTGCCCAGCGCCAGGACAGGCACCGCGAGCGCGAGGCCGCGGGGCTCAGGTGGGTGCCGGGCTTAGGTGGGTGCCGGACTCAGGTGGGTGCCGGACTCAGGTGGGTGCCGGGCTTAGGTGGGTGCCGGGCTTAGGTGGGTGCCGGACTCAGGTGGGTGCCGGGCTTAGGTGGGTGCCGGGCTCAGGTGGGTGCTGGGTTAAGGTGGGTGCTGAGCATAAGTGGGTGCCAGGGTGCCCAGCCCCATGCCCAGCCCCGTGCCCAGCCCCGTGCCCGGCGTTCCCCAGGTCGGAGAAGGAGGGGCTGGAGAGCAGCGTGTTCCAGCTGCAGCAGGAGCTGGTCCAGCTCCAGGCACGCAATCAGCAGCTGGAGGCCCAAGGCCGGACACTGAGCCAGGCCAAGGAGGCGCTGGAGGGTGAGGGGTCCCAGCCACTTGTGTGTCCCATCAGTCCAGCCATGCCCAGCTCCAACCCATCCATCCCCATCTTCATCCCCATCCATCCCCATCTTTATCCCCATCCATCCCCATCTTCATCCCCATCTTCATCTTCATCTTAAGCTCCACCCACCTTTCCCCATTGGCAGGGGGTGTCCCTATGTCTGGGGGGTTCCCATGACTGAGGTGCCCCTGTGACTGGGACTGTCCCCATAACTGAGGGATGTTCCTGTGTCTGGGGGTGTCCCCATGTCTGGGGGTGTCCCCATGCCTGGAGTGTCCCCATGCCTGGAGGGTGTCCCCATCTCTGGGGGGTCCCCATGTCTGGGGGTGTCCCTGTACCTGGGGGTATCCCCATGTCTGGTGTGTCCCCATGACTGAGGGATGTCCCTATGCCTGGGGGGTCCCCATGCCTGGGGTGTCCCTATGTCTGGGAGTGTCCCCATGACTGAGGGGTGTCCCCATGCCTGGGGTGTCCCTATGTCTGGGGTGTCCCCATGCCTGGGTGTGTCCCCATGCCCGTCCCGTGTCCTTCAGCGGAGCTGGGCGTGGCGCGGTGGGAGGGGCGCCAGGCGGTGGCGGTGGCCGAGGCGGCCGCGGTGGCCGCGGCCCTGCAGAGCGCCCGCGATGCGCACCGGGAGCAGCTGGAGCTCCTGCAGCGCGAGAAGGTGCGCGGGGCACGGGATTCGGGGCTGCGGGGCTGATTGTGGGGGCACGGCCGGGCCATTTTGGGCTGCTGTGGTGGAGATTGTTGGGGTGTCGTGGTGATCTTGGGGGTTTTTTAAGGATGATTGTGGGGGCACAGTGTTGGCCATCGGGGAGCAATGTAGATTTTTTGGGGTGAAATGTTTGGTTGGGGGCTCAGTGGTGGTTTTTGGGGTGAAGTGTAGATTTTTGGGGTACAGAGCTGATTTTTGATACACATGCTGGTTGTTGAGGGCACCGTTGCTGATTTTTGGGGTGGAACCTTGATTCCTGACATTCCTGCTGATTGTTGGAGGATGGTGCTCGGGGTGCTGTGCTGATTGTTTGGGTTCGCTGGTGTATTTGGGGTTCACTGCTGATTTTGGGGTTCGCTGATGATTTTTGGGGTTCCCTGGCAACTTTTGGGGTTCACTGATGATTTTGGGATTCGCTGATTTTTGCGGTTCACTGGTGATTTTTAGGGTTCACTGATGATTTTCGGGGTTCACTGGTGATTTTGGGGTTCACTGGTAATTTTTGGGGTTTGTTGGTGATTTTCGGGGTTCACTGGTGGTTTTGGGGTTCACTGGTTATTTTGGGGGTTCTCTGGTGATTTTGGGGGTTCTCTGGTGATTTTGGGGTTCACTGGTTGTTTGGGGGGTTCACTGCCGATTTTGGGGCTCGCTGATGATATTCAGGGGTTGCTGGTGACTTTCGGGGTTGGCTGGTGATTTCGGGGGTTCACTGGTGATTTCGGGGCCGGCAGGAGGAGCTGGAGGCCGAGCGGGGCCGGCTGGTGCAGGAGCACGAGGAGCTGGTGGCCGAGCTGGCGGCAATGCGGCAGCAGCACCTGAGTGAGAAGCAGCAGGTGGTGGCTCCGATGTCCCTGTGTCAACCCCGTGCCACCCCTGTGTCCCCCTGTCCCTGTGCCACTCCCGTGTCCCCCCAGCCCTGTGTCATCCCTGTGCCACCCCCATGCCCCCTGTCCCTGTGCCAGCCCCGTGTCCCTGTGCCAGCCCCATGTCCCCACAGCCCTGTGCCACCCCTGATGCCCCCCTGTCCCTGTGCCACCCCCATGTCCCCCCAGGCTCTGGCTCTGCAGCAGGAGGAGCGGGTGGCCCTGGCAGGGACACTGTCTGGGCTGCAGCGGAGCCTGGACGAGGCCACGGCCGAGCTGGAGCAGCGGCGGCGAGAGGTCAGCGGCCACCAGGAGAAGGAGCAGGTGGGTCTGGGGGTCTCCCAGAACCCCCCTACAGAGCCCCTGTGCCCAGGTGTTTCCCCTCATTGCAGCCCCCATTGCCAAAGTGTCCCTTTTACTGCATGCCTGGGTGTCCCCCCATCACCCCCAGTTCCAACCCCCCCTGCAACCCTTCCTGTCTGAATATCTCCTGTGGCCCCCCTGTAACAGCCCCCCCTTCCTGGGCACCCACATGGCCTCTCCATTGCAGCCCCACCCATTCCAGGGTACTCCCCATTGAACCCCCCTGCCTGACCCTCAGCCTCACCATTCCAAGGCTCCCCACAGTACCCCCCCATATCTTGTAGCCCCCCAACTTCACCCCCATCTCCCCTGGCATTGGGGCTCAGCTGTGGTACCTGAGCCCCCTCACCCCAGCCCTGCACTGCCTCCGTCTTTCTGGGACTGCATTTCCGCTGTCCCTCCTTTCCGGGATCCCATTCCCACTGCCCCTTCTCTCCGGGATCCATCCCCATTGCACCCCCGTCCGGGACCCCTCCCTGGCCCTACTCCCGGGGGACCCCCGAATGGAGGGGGGTCCCAGAGTTCGATGTCCCCGCAGGATTTGGCCGCGGAGCTGCGCTCGCTGCGGGCGCGGGCGGAGGAGGCGGCGCTGAGCCACGAGCGGGAGGCGCGGGCTCTCCGGGACGAGGCGGCAGCGGCGGCCAAGCAGCGGGACAGCGCCCTGCGGGAGGTGAGTCCCCCCAGAAAAAACCTCTTCCCGCCCCCCTAAAATCCCCCAGCCCCCCTGAGTTCCCCCCGCGGCAGGCGGAGGAGGCGCGGGCGCAGCTGCGGGCGGGCGCGGAGGCGCGGGCGGCGGCGCGGCGGGAGCTGCTGGAGGCGCAGCGAGAGGCCCGCGACAGCCGCGAGGGCCGCGACAGCGAGCGGCGGCGGGCGCAGGAGGCGCGGCGCGCCCTGAGCGATGCGGCCCGCGAGAAGGAGACGCTGCAGCGCTCCAACGAGGAGCTGCGGGCGGCGCTGCGGCGCGCCGAGGGAGAGCGCATCAGGTGGGGAATGCGGGATGCGCTCGCCCCATCGCTGCCGGGGGGTGCGGGGCGCGGTGCAGCGCCTTGGAGGGGATGCTCAGGGTTGGGGGGATGCTCAGGGTAAGGGGATGTCCAGGCTGGGAGATGCTGGAGTCAGAGTGATGGGTGGGACAAGGGGCTGCACGAACTGGGAGATGCAGGAGTTGGGAGATGCTCGGGATGAGGGAAGCACAAACTGGGAGATGCAAGATTTGGGGGATGCTCGGGGTGAGGAAAAGCAGGATTTGGGAGGTGCAGGAGTTGGGAGACGCTCGGGATAAGGGCAAGCAGGAACTGGCAATTACAGGGGTGAGTGACCCTGCACCCTGGAGGGTGATGTTGGGACACGGGTGCTCATCCCTGTTGGGATGGGGCAATGCTCCAGGTCAGGAGGACACTCAGGACAAGGTGATGGAAATGTGGGGCTGGGGGTACACCCGGTAGGGGCAGAACTGGGGCACAGCTGGGGCCGGGGGGTTGCTGCCCCCCCCCGGGTGCTGCCAGCCGCCGCTCCCCGCAGCCTGAAGCGCTCCGGAGAGGACAAGGAGCAGCGGCTGGCGCTGCTGGAGGCGGCGCGGGCGGCGGCCGAGCGGGAGGTGTCGGAGCTGCGGGCGGCGCTGCGGGGGCTGGAGCGCGCCCGCCTCGAGAGCCGCCGGGAGCTGCAGGAACTGCGCCGACAGGTCAGGGCCAGCGGGGCCAGCGGGGCCAGCGGGGCGGCACGGAGCCTGCCCGGCCATCGCGGGTGTCCCCCGTGCGCAGGTGAAGGAGCTGGACAGCGAGAACAGCCGGCGGGGCCGGGAGCTGGGGGAGCTGCAGGCGCGGGTGGCCCTGGAGGAGCAGCGGGAGCAGCGCAGCCGCCGCGAAGCCTCCGGCCTCAGGCAGAAGGTGGCAGAGAGCGAGGCCGGCACCGAGGCTGCCAGGAAGGAGGTGAGGGCATCCCTAAGATCCCCAAGACCCTGCTGTGGGTGTCCCATATCCCGAAGTGTCCCTGTCCCCCCACAGCTGGCTTTCCTGTGTATCTGGAGGTGTCCCTGTGCCCTCAGGCTTGGTGCCTGTTGTCCCAAATCATCCCCATCACCGTGGTATCCCGTGTCCCTGGGTGTTCCCATGGCTCCATCCCTTGCATCCCTGGGGTCCAGATCACCCCATTGCTCCATCCCCTGTGTCTCTGGGGTCCCAATCACCCCATTGCTCCATCCCTGCCTCCCTGGGGTCCCAATCACCCCATTGCTCCATCCCCCTCATTTCTGGGGTCCCGATCACGCCGCTGCTCCATCCTCCCGTTCCCCATTCCTCCCCTCCCCTTCCCTCCCCTCCCTCGTTACCCATCCCTCCCACCCCACCATCCCCGCTCCCCTGACTCCTCCCTGGCCCCTCCGGCAGCTGCAGCAGCTGCAGCAGCGCCTGGCGGCGGCGGAGCAGGAGTTCGGGCGGCGGGAGCAGGAGCTGTCCCGCAGCCTGGAGGAGGCGCGGGGCAATGAGAAGAAGCTGCTGGCGGACGCGAGGAACCTGCAGCTGAAGGTGGAGGCGGCGCGGGCCGAGGTGGCCGAGCTGGGGCTGCGGCTGAGCGCGGCTCAGGGCCGGGCCCAGGGGCTGGAGGCGGAGCTGGCCCGCGGCGAGGAGCAGCGCAGGGCCACCGAGTCCCGCCTGGGCGGCCTCCAGGCCACCCTGCGCCGCACCGTGGCCGTCGCCAGGGCCAAGGGTGAGCGGCCCCGGGGGCACCGGGTGGGACTGAGGGGAAGGGAGGTGTCACCCCATCGATCCAGCCCTGGGGGTCTCCAACA
Organism: Erithacus rubecula; assembly: GCF_903797595.1. NCBI lineage: Eukaryota > Metazoa > Chordata > Aves > Passeriformes > Muscicapidae > Erithacus > Erithacus rubecula. The sequence goes on from NC_136676.1 coordinate 967,270, forward strand.
CACTGGTGTTCTGTCCCCTGTGTCCCGGGGGGGCACTCAAACCCCACTATTCCATCCCCTGCATCCCTGGGGTCACTCACACCCTGTTATTCCATCCCTGCATCCCTGGGGTTTTCTGTTTTTCCATCCCTGCATCTTTGGGGTCACTCAAACCCCGTTTTTCCATCTCTGCATCCCTGGGGTCACTCACACCCTGCTATTCCATCACTGCATCTCTGGGGTCACTCAAACCTCTTTTTTACATCCCTACATCCCTGGGGTTTCCCATTTTTTCATCCCTGCATCCCTGGGGTCACTCTAACCCCACTGTTCCGTCCCTGCATCCCGGGGTCCCCTTCCCTCCATCCTCTGCACCCCTGGTGTCCCCGCTGCTCCATCCCCTCCCCCAGGCAGGTGTCCCCGTGCCACCGCTCTTGTCCCCTGCAGGGGGTGGCCCGGAGGGGCCGAGCAGCCCCGGTTCTCTCCCGGATCCCGACGCCGATCCCGAGGCGCTGCGGGCGGCGCTGCGGGAATTCCTGCGGGAGCTGCAGGACGCGCAGCGGGAGCGGGTGCGTCCTCCTGTCCTCCCCGTCCCCGTCATCCCAAAAAAGCCCTTCCCGGCCCTTTCCCAGCCCGTGTTCCCGGCAGGAGGAGCTCCGGGGGCAGCTGGGCAGCCTGGGCCGGCGCCTGGCGGAGGCGGAGGCGGAGCGGGACAGCGCCGGAGCGCGGGCACAGCAGCTCCAGAAACTGCTGGACGAGAGCGAGCAAGGTGATGCGCGTTCTGGGGAATCTCTGGGCTTTGGGTGGTTCGGCGGCTGCCGGAGCCTCCACTGCGAGTGGGAAACTCGGAGGGAAACTGAGGCACGGGGAGGGAGGCTGTGCTGCCCAGACTGGAGGATGCTTCCCGGGATTTCCTTCAAAATCCTGGTGGGAAGCCTCATAAATCACAGTAAACCCCAGTAAAACTCTTCTGTAACTCCTTTAAACCTCAGTACAAGTGGTAAAAACTTCAAAAGCTTCCATATATCCTAAACCAAATAAAACGGGTGAAACGCCTGTGCATCCCCCATATATCCCAGTAAAACCCTCTGCATCCCTCACAAATCCCAGTAAAACACCTGTGCATCCTGCACAAATCCCAGTAAGACCCTCTACATCCCCCACAAATCCCAGTAAAAGCTCTCTGCATCCCCCATATAGCCCAGTAAAACTGGTAACACCCTCATGGATGCCCATAAACCTCTCTAAAACTGGTAAACTCCCGTGTGGATCCTGTGTAAATACCAGTTAAACTGATAAACTCCATGAAACCCAGTAAAACTGGTAAGACCCTCTGTGCAAACTCTGTCAGTCTCAATAAAATAACAGACCCAAAACATTAAATAATAACAATAACAAGAATAATAATCATAATAATAATAATACCCATTAAAAATTTCCCCACAAACTGCAGTAAACCCTATGAACTCCTCTACTGGTCTCATGTAAATCCCAGTAAAACTGCTAAACTCCCTGTGCAGTCTCCAAAAAACCCAACAAAGGGGTAAAACCCCTGTGCATCCCTCTTAAACCTCAGTAAACCCAGTAACCCCTCCCAGTTTGTCCCCCATAAACTCCAATAAAACCCCAATAAAAATGGGAAAACCTCCCTGTAAAACACCTCCCGTAAACCTCCCACAACCCCCAGGAAAACTGGGAAATGCCCTGAGCAAATGCCAGAAATCCCAATAAAGTGGGGACAACACCCCTGAATCTCCCAGAAACCCCAGTAAAACTGGGAACCCCCCATGGATCCCCTGTAATTCCCAGTAAAACTGGGAATCCCCCAGTACAAACTCTGTAAGTCCCAATAAAATGGGTAAAACTCCTCTGCACCCCCATAAACCCCTGTAAAACCCCTTTGCATCCCCATAAACCCAATAACCCCCCCTTCCATGTTCCTAAACTCTAGTAAAGCCCCATAAATCTCAGTACCCCCCTACATCCCCCATAGACCCCAGTAAACTGCTCTGCACCCCCCAAAAACCCCAGTAACCCTCAGCACACCCTGTAAATCCCTCTGCTATCCCCATAAACCAATAAACCCCTTCTGCATCCCCCATAAACCCCAATAAACACCAGTTAACTCCCAACACCCCCGAGAAACTCCAATAAACCCTTCTGCAATTTCCTTAAACCCTAGTAGCTCCATTGCACCCTGAAGAACCCCACAAAGCCTGTCTTCATCCCCCATAATCCCCAGTAAAACCCCATTGCATCCCCCATAAACCCCAGTAAAACCCCATTGCATGCCCATAAATTCTGGGAGCTCTCCCTATTGCATCCCCCATAAACTCCAGTAAAACCTCACTGCATCTCCATGACCCCCAGTAACCCCACTGCACCCCTGAACCCCAATAACCCCACTAACCCCTGAACCCCAATAACCCCACTGCACCCCTATGAACCCCAGGAACCCCACTGCACTCCTGAACCCCAGTAACCCCAATGCACCCCTATGAACCCCAGTAACCCCACTGCACCCCTAAACCCCAATAACCCCACTGCACCCCTGAACCCCAATAACCCCACTACACCCCCTGAACCCCGGGAGCCCCACTGCACCCCTGAACCCCAATAACCTCACTACACCCCCTGAACCCCAGTAACCCCACTGCACCCCTGAACCCAAATAACCTCACTACACCCCCTGAACCCCAGTAACCCCACTGCATCCCTATGAACCCCAATAACCCCACTGCACCCTGAACCCCAATAACCCCACTGCACCCCCTGAACCCCAGTAACCCCACTGCACCCCTGAACCCCAGTAACCCCACTGCATCCCTATGAACCCCAATAACCCCACTGCACCCCTGAACCCCGGGAGCCCCACTGCACCCCAAGCACCCCACAAAGGCCCGTCCCGGTGCCGCTGTCCCCGCAGGGCGGCGGGAGCTGAGCGCTGCCCGCGCCGCGCGGCTGCTGCGGGACGAGAGCCTGCGGAACTCGCAGCGGGAGTGCCGGGAGCTGCGGGACCGCCTGCGCACCGCCGAGAGGGAGCGGCGGGCAGCGCAGGTACCAACGGGAACGGGAACGGGGGAAAATGGGGAATGGGGGTAAGGGAATGGGGAAAATGGGAATGGGGGAAACAGTTGTGAATGAGGGAATCCAGATGGGAATGTGGGACAAGAACAGGTGTGAATGTAAGAAGAACAAGTGGGAATGTGGGAAAAATGGGTGAGAATGGGGGAAAACGGGGAATGGGGAGAAAACAGGGAGCATAACAAGGGGGAATGGGGGAAACAGGTGGGAATGGAGGGAAAATGGGTGGGAATGGCGGTCTGTCAGGTGGAAATGGTGGGTTGTACCTGGTGGGAAAGGTGGGTGTGCCAGGTGGGAATGATGGTGTGCCATGTTGGTGTGCCAAGTGGGAATAGTGGGTGTGCCAGGTGGGAATGCCGGGCAGTCCAGGTGGGTGCATGCTGCCACATCCCGGCTCCGTGCCCGCATTGCGGCGGCTGCAGGAGAAGCTGGGCGAGCTGGAGGAGGCGCGGCAGAGGCTGGAGGTGTGCGAGAGCCGCAGCTGCCGTCTGGAGCTGCAGCGGCGGGCGCTGGAGGCCGAGCTGGGCCGGGCCCGGCGGGCGGCGGCCGAGCGGGAGGCGGAGGCGCGGGAGGCGCGGCAGCGAGCGGAGCAGCTCCGCACGCAGGTACCGCACCGGCCCCGCCGCTCCCAGCGGCTCAGTTGGATTTTCATTCACCCGGCGCCACGGTTTCCCCCCCGAGCGCCCTCCCTGCGCCTCCTGAACGCTTTCCCGGTCCCACAGCTCCCACTGAACCCGCTCCCAGTTCCCCCTGAACACCTTGTGCTTTCCACAGCTCCTCCCGAACGTTTTCCTAGTCCCCCTGAGCCCACTCCCAGTTCCCGAGTTCCCCCTGGATCCCCTCCCAGTTGTCTCCAGTTCCCCCAAAACCCCTCTCAGTCTCCCAGTCCTCTCTGAATCTCCTTCCCAGATCCTCTGAATTCCTCCTGAGCGCCCACTCTGTCCCCACAAATCCCCTTCCAGTTCCTCTATTTTCCCCCGAACCTCCTCCTAGTTTCCCCTGAGCCTTTTCCCAGCCCCACAGGTCCCCCTGAACCCCTTCTCAGCTCGCCCTAAACCCCGTCCCACTTCTCCCAGTTTCCCTGAATGGTTTCCCAGTTCTCCCGGAGCGCCCTCCCAGTGTCCCAGTCCCCCCAGTTCCCCACTCTCGGTAACGCTCTGGGTCGCAGCTGGCTCAGGCCGGCTCCGGCTCGGGGCCGTTCCCGGGGAGCGGCTCCAAGGGCGAAGCTCCGGGCGGGTCCCTGCTCCACGAGCGGCTCCTGCAGCTCCAGAACGCGCTGGCCGCCGGCGAGACAGACCGGAGGCTGCTCCAGGTGGGATCGGAATCCCTCCCAGTGCCCCCAGTTCCTTCTGAGACCCCTCCAGTCCCCCCCAGCTCCGCGCGAGCCCTCCCACCTCCCCCGAACCCTTTTCCACTCCCCCGTTCCCTCTGAAACCCCTCCCATTTCCCCCAGTTTCCTGAACCTCTTTCCCAATACCCCCAGTTGCCCCAAAAAACCCCTTCCAGCTACCTCTGAACCATTCCCAGCTCTCCCAGTTCCCCTGAATCCCGTCCCAGTTCTTGCTGGACCCATTCCCAGTTCCCCTGAGCCCTCTGCCAGTCCCTGGTGTCCCGAGGGTGTCCCGGGGCTGTCTTGGGGACGTCCCTGGTGTCCCGGGGTGTCCCGGGGCTGTCTCACTGTCCCCCCGGTGTCCCAGGAGGGGCTGGAGGAGGCGCGGCGGGCGCTGGCGGAGGCGCGGCGGGAGAAGGGGATGCTGCGGGAGCAGCTGCGGGAGCAGCGAGAGCTGGGGATGCTGCGGGAGCCGGGGATGCTCCGGGAGCCGGGAATGCTCCGGGAGCCAGGAATGGCGCCGGAACAGGGAATGCCGCCAGAGCCCTCCCAGAACGGGCAGAAGGAGGTGAGGGGGATCCCATGCAGGACTCCATGGATCGCCCATAGAACCCTGCACCCTTATGAGCTAATTAATTATCTAATTATCACCTCATATCTATATCATCATATCTAATTATCTGATGCTGTATTAGATAGCAGATACATATTTAAATATATATATATATATAAATATATATATTTTATTCTAATATATTTTTCGGTTTATCTGTATTTTTATTACACTTACTTTATTAAATATTTCTCTGTGTGTCCGGGCAGGAGCAGGAGGCTCCCAGCCGGGCGGGGCCGGGTCTCCCTGGGGGCTCGGCCGAGCAGGAGCTGGAGGAGGCTCGGAAACGCATCCAGGTGCTGCGGGTGGGTCCCTGCGCCAGTCTGGGGCTGATCCCCGGGCTGGGGCTGGGCTGATCCACGGGCTGGGGCTGATCCCTGGGCTGGGGCTGATCCCTGGGCTGGGGCTGATCCCTGGGCTGGGGCTGATCCATGGGATGGGGCTGATCCATGGGATGAGACTGATCCAAGGGATGGGGCTGATCCCTGGGCTGGGGCTGATCCCCGGGCTGGGGCTGATCCACGGGCTGGGGCTGATCCCCGGGCTGGGGCTGATCCCCGGGCTGGGGCTGGGCTGATCCCCGGGCTGGGGCTGATCCACGGGCTGGGGCTGATGCATGGGATGGGGCTGGGGCTGACCCATGGGATGGGGCTGGTCCTTTGGGAGACTTTCCCGATCCTTTTCTGATCCTGATCTTAGTCCCTTTCCTGATGGGAAGGAGCCTGGTTCTGTGGCTGGGATGGGATCAGGCTCATCCCAACGGGCATGGTCCCAATGCTGGTACTGGGATGGGCTCATCCCAATGGGAATGGTCCCAATGCTGGTACTGGGCTGGGCTCATCCCAATGGGAATGGTGCCAGTGCCGGTTCTGGGCTGGGCTGGGCTCATCCCAGAGGGAAGGGGGGTGTTGGTGCTGCCCTGGGCTGCTCCCGGGGTGCCCAGTGCAGACTGCCCAGCTCAGTGCCGGGCACTCCCCCCGCAGGCGCAGCTATCGGCGCTGGAGCTCCGGGCGCGGCCGCTGCCCGAGGCGCCGGCGGAGCTGCAGCGGGAGCTGGGGCGGCTCCGGCTCGGCCGCGGCAGCCTGGAGGAGCAGGTGAGGGACACGGGGACAGCCCGGGGACATGGGGACAGCCCGGGGACATGGGGACACAGCCCGGGGACATGGGGATAGCCCGGGGACATGGGGACACAGCCCGGGGACATGGGGACACAGCCCAGGGACATGGGAACAGCCCGGGGACATGGGGACAGCCCGGGGACATGGGGACAGCCTGGGGACATGGGAACAGCCCGGGGACATGGGGACAGCCTGGGGACATGGAGACAGCCTGGGGACATGGAGACAGTCTGGGGACATGGGGACACAGCCCGGGGACACGGGGACACAGCCCAGGGACATGGAGACAGCCCGGGGACATGGGGACAGCCTGGGGACACGGGGACACAGCCCGGGGACACAGGGACAGCCTGGGGGGACATGGGGACAGCCTGAGGGGACACGGGGACAGCCTGGGGGGACACGGGGACAGCCTGAGGGGACACGGCAACACAGCCCGGGGACATGGGGACAGCCTGGGGGGGCATGGGGACACAGCCCAGGGGGACACAGGGACAGCCTGGCCCCACAGCATCCCCTCCCTCCCCACCTCGTGCAGATCGCACTGCTCAAGGAGCAGGAGCTGCAGCGACATCCCACCGGGACTTAGGGAATTCCAGGAATTCCAGGACATCTGCAGGGACTGGCACAGCTCCACTCAGGGCTGAGGGGATCCAGCCCCACCCAAGATCCACAGCAGAGCCCAGGAGAGCTCAGGGATGGGAGGATTCATCCCCATTCCCATTGCCCATTCCCCATCCCCATTCCCATTCCTGTTTCCATCCCACCCCCATCCCCATTCCCATTGCCCATTCCCCATCCCCATTCCCATCCCAAAATCCACAGCAGAACCCGGCACAGCTCAAGGATGGGAGGATCCATCCCCATCTCTCTGCTCTGAACCCACAGCAATTTTTGCCTCCTCATTCCTTTTTCTCCAGGAAAAAGCTGCATTTTTCCTACCAGCTGACAAAATTGCTCCATTTTTGGTACAATTTGGGACCTCATGGGTGGTTTACCCATTTTCCTGGTTCAGTTTTTAACGAAAAGATGGGGAATATTCCTTCCCCATTCCCTTTTTTAGCCCCAAAAAACCCAACTGATTTATCCCCCTCCAGCCTTCCAAGCCCTGCCCTCACCCTATCCTAATCTTTCCCTTTTTTTCTAACAAAAAAATCCCTGGATTTGTGTTTTTGAAGGATTTTTTTAGGAACTAGTGGGAGTTTTGTATGAAATTTTTGGGAATTGGTGCTCTGGGTTGGGAAAGCCACGTGACGGGAGGTGCTGGCTCCAACCCCCCTCAGTCCCAGTGGGAATAAACGTGGAAAATCCAAACTGAGAGTTCTGAGGGGTTTTTTTGGGGGGAAGTTGGCATTTTGGGAAGGCCCAAATATGGGCTGGATTGAATTAGGTCCCTAAATAATAATTAATAACAAGAATAATTAATAAGAAATAGAAACAATAATCAAAAGCCAATAATAATGATTAATAACAATGAAGAGTAGAGGATAAGGAATCATAATAAATAAATAAATGATAATAAAGCTGCACCCTATAGACAAGAGAGAAGCTTTGGGGAGAGATTCACCCTATAGAGGGGAAATTCACCCTATAGAGGGGAAACAGACCCTATAGCTGAGATATTCCCTGAAATGAGAGCTGTACCCTATAAAAGGGGCTGCACCCTATAGACAGGACACACCCACTGTATATGAGACACACACACTACAAACAAGAGGTACATCCTGTATCCCAGAGCTGCCCCCATACCTGAGCTGTCCCTTTATTTGAGCTGACCTTATATCCTAGAGCTGCCCTACACAATTTTCTGCAGAGCTGCAGAAAATCCCCAAGCCCTACACCCCACCCTACTTCCTCCACATGCAGCATGCCCCAACCCTTTTTATAGGGGACCCTAAACACTGTGAGACCCCCCCCTACAACCATTCTATAGAGGATTAACACTGTGAGACCCCAACCCATCCACCTTCTGCAGGGGAATTGGACAGCACCCCAAAGCTGGCCCCAAGCCCACCCCAAACCCCTTTATTGTCCATAACTGACACAGACCTTACCCCAATCATTTTCACACTGCACTTCTTCCTATAGGGACCGCTCCAAACTGAGCCCCTCATCCCCCAAAATCGAGCATTTCACACCCCAACCCCCTCTAACCCCCCAACCATCATAGCCTCTATGCACAGAGCTGGGAATGGTTCAAATCGCCAAAATCTCCCCCTAAATTGAGAACAATCCCAGAGGAAGGGGCCAGGAACCCCAAAATTGGGAATAATCCCAGAGGAAGGATCCGGGAGTGGCAGAGCCTCTCTCGCAATGGGACCGGAGCTCCCCCTCCACCACAGAACAGAGAAAGGCACAAAAAATAATAAACCCCCCCTGTTTTAATCATTATGTGCACAAAAAAGTGGGAAAAAAAAAAAAAAAAAAAAAAAGAGAAATCCCGGGATTACGGGGAGCTGCTCGTTCATGCATGGGATCTCCAGGGCGCGGGGCCAGAGTCCCGGAGGGGGGATGGGGTCCCGGAGCGGGGCCAGAGCGGGGCCGGGGTCCTGGAGTGGGGTCCTGGAGCGGGGTCCTGGGGTCCCACCGCAGAGGTCCAGGAGTGGTCCCAGGGTCCCGGAGCTGCCCCGGGGTCCCAGACCCGGGTCCCGGAGCAGTTCCAGGGTCCCGAAGCTGCCCCGAGGTCCCGGAGCGGTCCCAGGGTCCCAGACCCGGGTCCCGGAGCGGTCCTGGGGTCCTGAAGCTGCCCCGGGGTCCCGGAGCCGAGTCCCGGAGCTGCCCCGGGGTCCCGGAGCTGTCCCGGGGTCCCGGAGCTGTCCCAGGATCCCAGACCCTGGTGCCGGAGCTGCCCCGGGGTCCCGGAGCGGTCCTGGGGTCCTGAAGCTGCCCCGGGGTCCCGGAGCCGAGTCCCGGAGCTGCCCCGGGGTCCCGGAGCGGTCCCGGGGTCCCGGAGCTCTCCCGGGGCTCAGCAGCCGCCGCAGCTGCGGGCGCAGGACGCGCCCACGGTCTGGCACAGGCCGCTCGTGGCCATCACCCCGCACTTGGAGAACTTGTCCCGGCACAGGTCAGCTGCGGGGAGCGAGGGATTGTCCCTGGATAGCTCCGGGAAAACGCCGGGAGAGCAGCGGGGGAAGGCCCCCAGCGCAGCCCCACCCCAAAGCGCGATCCCGCTCTGCCCCGGGGTCTCCGGACCTTTTGTCCAGCGGGATTTTCCCTCCCCAGAATTACGGTGATTTGGATGCTCCCGATTTTCGGGGTGTCCCCTCTCACCTCGCAGCAGCTCTTCGTGGGCGCACACGGTGCGGACGCAGATCTCCTTGTTGATGACGTACACCCGGCGGAGGCTGGAATTTTTTGGGGATAGAAGGGATGGGGATGTAAAGCAGAGGGGTTCCCCAAACCTGCAGAGGGATCAGGGAACATTTCCCCTCCCTCCCTCACCTGTAGAAGCAGATCTCGTTCAGGCACTGCTTGCAGGGCTTGTGCACGGAGTAGAGCCGGGTGCAGGGGTACTGCTCCTCCCGGCAGTCTGGGAAACGGGAATTCCCGAGAATTCCTCAGCCAGCGCCTCCCCCCGCCCGGCGGTCCCCACCCGGGCACAGCGCGGCCCCGGGGCGGGGATCGGGGATGGGATCGGCACTCACCGAGCGGCCCCGGCTCCGTGGGCTCCGTCTCGGGCAGCGCAGCTGAAAGGACAGGGGACAGAGGACAGGGGGACAGGGGACAGGGGGACAGGGGGACAGGGGCAAAGGGGACAAGGGGACAGGGGAAAGGGGACAAGGGGACAGGGGACAGAGGACAGGGGGACGGGGGACAGAGGGACGGGGGACAGGGGGACAGGGGGACGGGGGACAGAGGGACAGGGGGACAGGGGACAGGGGGACGGGGGACAGAGGGACAGGGGACAGGGGGACAGGGGGACAGGGAACAGGGGGACAGGGGGACAGGGGAAAGGGGACAGGGGGACAGGGGACAGAGGGACGGGGGAGCCCAGCCCTGGGACTGGGAGTTGGGATTGTCACCCATCCTGGGGGATTGTCACCCATCCTGGGGATCGTCACCCACCTGGGGTCGGGGCTGGCACAGTTTCCTGCTGGGATTGCTGCTGGGACTGGAACCGGAACTGCTCCTCTGGGGCTCGGGGGGTGACATCTACAAGGAGAGGCCCAGTGCAGGGACACCCCAAAATCCTGATTCCCCCCAGCATCCCCTAGGGAAACACTCACCATGGTAGTCGTAGTAATCCTGAATTTCTGGGGATAAAACAAAAACAGACTGAGGGAGGGTTTAGGGAGAAAACCCATCCCATGGGGGTCAGGAGCAGGAAATGGGATCCCTGGAATTCTGTGGGGGTTCAGGAAAACTCCCTCCAGCCACTCCAGGGATGAGCCTGGGCCACTTCCCACCAGGTGGGGATTTGAGATGAGTAAAGGTTCAAAAAATAATTGGATAAAGGTTTAATAAAGACTTGGATAAAGGTTCAATAAGGACTTGTCAGTGAGAGCAGAGGGAGGAGATGGAAGGTTGGGAATTCCGAGGGTGGGAGGAAGAGGATGTAGCACAAAGAGGGATCCGAGCTGGGTTTTTGTGCAGGGAAGGGAAGGGAGGCAGGAGAGAGGTGGGCGAGGGCAGGTCCAACCCGGGGCTGGTGCTCACCTGCCTGCTGGTCGTACTGGGAGTACTGGGCTGGCTCAGGATAGGTGATGCCCTCGAACCTGCTGAACTGTCCCTGCACCAGGAGCGCTGCGGGGCACGGGAGGGAGTCAGCGGGGGCAGGGACACCCCACCCCGGGATTTGGGATCCCCACAGACACCCCAAACCGGGATTTGGGATCCCCACAGACACCCCAAACCGGGATTTGGGATCCCCACAGACACCCCAAACCGGGATTTGGGATTCCACAGACACCCCAAACCGGGATTTGGGATCCCCACAGACACCCCAAACCGGGATTTGGGATCCCCACAGACACCCCAAACCAGGATTTGGGATCCCCACAGACACCCCAAACCGGGATTTGGGATCCCCACAGACACCCCAAACCGGGATTTGGGATCCCTACAGACACCCCAAACCGGGATTTGGGATTCCACAGACACCCCAAACCGGGATTTGGGATCCCCACAGACACCCTAACCCGAGATTTGAGATCCCCACAGAAACCCTAAACTGGGATTTGGCATCCCCACAGACACCCCAAACCGGGATTTGGGATTCCCACAGATACCCCAAACGAGGATCCAGCACTCCCATAGACACTCCAGATCGGGATGTGGGATTCCCATTGACACCCCAAACCAGGATTTGGGATTCCCATAGACACCCCAACCCGGGATTCAACATTCCCATGGACACCCTAAACTGAGATTCCCACAGACACCCCAAACCAGGATTTGGGATTCCCACAGACACCTCAGACTGGGTTCCCACAGAACCCCAAACCTGGGATTTGGAATTTCCTGCTCCCACCATCCCCAGTCCCAGCCCTCCGTCCCCAGGGCCACACGGCCCCAGCAGAGTGGGAAAAGGATCTGGGATGCTCAGGGATGCAGGATCAGCCCCAGCTGGGGATCCCTGCAGCATCCAGCTGATCCCAGAGATGATCCCAGAGGATCCCACTGACCCCCTGGATCCCCTTGGGGCTCATCCTGCCGTGGATCTGGGGGGAAAAGGGCTCCAAATGCAGCATGGAAGAGTTGAAGGGATGGGAATTCCTGGGAAGGGGGGGTCAGCATCCCTCTGTGTCCCGGAGACAGGAGCATCCCTGGGCTGGGAATGCTGCCAGCCCGGGTTTGAGGGGTTTGAGGCTCCTGCCCCCCTTCCCTCACCCGGTAACGCTTTCCATGTGTCCTCCAGCCTTTGTGTGCAGCCGGTTTCACCCAAAATTTCCTGGCTCTGGCTCCGACCCCTCCCTGCTCGTTTCCTCCCATCTCTACCAGCCCCCCTTGGGGTTATAAACCTCATTTTCCTGGATTTTGTCCCAGTTTTGTGCCACCTCCGTGTCCCCACGGCGGGAGGGACTTGCTCGGTGCCTCGTGGCCCCAGCTCAAAGCCCAAAGATGAGCCCGAAGTGGGATTTTGGGGGAATTTTGGGGAATAACAAAAAACACTGAGAGTAGTGGCACCTCCTGATCATCCCTCAAACGCTTTGGTAGCAAAAATTAACACTTCGTGCCTTAAACATTTATTTTTGGAGGTTTTGGTGCCCCAAAATGGGACTTTGGGCCAAAAAAAAAAAAAAAAAAAAAAAAAGAGTATTTGGGTCTATAAACAAAACTTTGGCCCCTAAATCGGAGGCTTTGGACTCTCAAAACCGAACTTTGGGCCTTAAAAATGAACTTTTGGGCATTAAGATGAACCTTTACACCTCAAAAATGGTGGTTGGGACTTAGAAATGAGGGTTTGTAGCACAAACAAAATGAAGTTTTTAACCACAGAATCAGAGCTTTGGGCTTCAAAAGTGAAGATTTGGGACCCAGAACTTAGGTCTAGGGATGTAAAAACGATGTTTTGGATGATAAAAGTGAGGGTTTGGGTCGTAAAAATTAGGGTTTGGAACATTAAAATGAAGTTGTGGGAAGTAAAAATGAAGCTTGGAGACACAAAAAAAGATTAGGATTTTGTCTCTAAATCGGGGTTAGACCCTGAAAATGAGAGTTTGGATCCCCCAGCTGTGCCTCGGGGTTTCAAAGCAAGGAAACCCGGTGAGAACAGAGCTGGGAAATGCGGTCTGGGACGGGCGGGGTCACCTGGGCGGGGACACTCACCTGGCAGACACAGCAGCAGGAGCTCCGCCGCTCTCATCCTGCTGGAATGCGCGCCGGGAGCGCGGCCGGGATGCAGCCGGAGGAGTCTGGATGCGGAGCACAGGGAATTCAGAGGGAGGGGACACGCAGGGCAGCTGCCCCCGCCCCCGAGGTGCCCCCGGCAGTTGGCTCCAAATAAATCCTCCCCCTGAGAAGCCTCAGAAAATAAGGAATTTCTCCAAAAAGCCTTCCCGCCCGTTCTCGGGGGGACCAAGCCCTGGAATATCCCTCGGGCAGAGCAGGGAGGAGAAACGCCGGGATGGGGGAATCACTCCCGGGAAGGGGAATCACTCCCGGGATGGGGGATCGCTCCCGGGATGGGAGATCATTCCCAGGATGGGGAAACACTCCCGGGATGGGGGATCTCTCCCGGGATCACTCCCAGGGTGCCAGGATCGCTCCCGGGATCATTCCCAGATGTCAGGATCACTTCTGGGATGTTGGGATCACTTCTGGGGTGCTAGGATCACTGCCAGGATCACTGCCAGGATCACTCCCAGGCTGTGGGAGGAGAGGGCAGACTCCTCGGAGTGGAACTTTGGGGCTCCTTTCCAGACATTTCTTTCCTTTTTGCATTTGCTTGGGCTTCCCCTAAATCCAAAGGAAGATGGGGATTTGAGGAGAAATCCCGGATTTTGGGAAGAATCCCGTGGGTTTTGGTGGCTTCCAGGTGTTCTCCAAGCCTGCTGTTCCCGGTGGGAAGAGGGGCCGAGGCCGGGAGCCCAGGAATGCCGGCCACCCTTCCCCCCATCTCCTGCCAGCTCCAGGGGAAAATCGGGGGCAAAATGAGAAATTCTCCCCAAAAAAGTCCACTGAAATCCAAGGGAAGTGGTTTGAGAGGAGCCCTTTGGAAACCCTCCTGTGCTGGGAGAGCTTCTGGGCCCAGACCCCAGAGGGACACAGCTCCAGCCCCACAGCATCGGGGAAGGGTCAGGGGAGCAGCCACAGCAGCTCTGGAGTGTCGGATCCTCCAGGGATCCACCCTGCACCTCCCAGGGCCCCACCCTGCACCTCCCAGGGATCCCAACCCGCACCAGAGTGTGGGATCCTCCAGGGATCCACCCTGCACCTTCCAGGGATCCACCCTGCACCTCCCAGGAATCCCAACCCGCACCAGAGTGTGGGATCCTTCAGGGATCCACCCAGCACCTTCCAGGGATCCACCCTGCACCTCCCAGGGATCCCAACCCGCATCAGAGTGTGGGATCCTTCAGGGATCCACCCTGCACCTTCCAGGGATCCACCCTGCACCTCCCAGGGATCCCAACCCGCACCAGAGTGTGGGATCCTTCAGGGATCCACCCTGCACCTTCCAGGGATCCACCCTGCACCTTCCAGGGATCCACCCTGCACCTCCCAGGGGCCCATCCTGCACCTCCCAGGGATCCCAACCCACACCAGAGTGTGGGATCCTTCAGGGATCCCATCCCACTCCATCACCAAAGTTACACTTTCCAGCCACCCAAGTCACTAAAGGCACCTTCCTGGGACCTTGTCTGGCACCACACCCAGAATGTGGCACCCTCTGGTCCCCAGGCCCTCTCCACCACCACCACAGCACCCTCAGGGAGCACCTCCTGCAGCCCCACTGAACAAAGCTCCTTCCCCACCACCTCATCCCATAGGAATCTCCCCATTCCCAGGACTGGAGCCACTGGGGATGTTGACCCTTCCCATATCTGGGAATCCATGAAGCTGGTGTCAGCCCAGCTGTCTGTGGTGGGACATGTCCTGTCCCCAGGAGGCCCCAAAGACACACTGAGCTGGGCTGGAAGAGTCATGGGATGGAGAGATGATGGATGGATGATGGATGGATGATGGATGGATAGATGGATGATGGATGGATGGATGGATGGATGGATGGATGGATGGATGGATGGATGGATGGATGGATGATGGATGGATGATGGATGGATGATGGATGGATGGATGGATGATGGATGGATGATGGATGGATGATGGATGGATGGATGATGGATGATGGATGGATGGATGGATGGATGGATGATGGATGGATGGATGGATGGATGGATGGATGATGGATGGATGGATGATGGATGGATGATGGATGGATGATGGATGATGGATGGATGGATGGATGATGGATGGATGGATGATGGATGATGGATGATGGATGGATGGATGGATGATGGATGGATGGATGATGGATGGATGATGGATGGATGGATGGATGGATGGATGGAGGGATGGATTGAGGGATGGATGGATGGATGGATGGATGGATGGATGGATGGATGGATGGATGGATGGAGGGATGGACAGACAGACACCATCTCTGGAGCCATCCCCTTACCATCCTCCCACCCTCCCAAGGACCCGGTTGCAGAGTGTCCCCCCTGCCAGCCCCGTTTCCAGCCTGCTCAGCTTCTCCCGAGCTCCAGTTCCCTGAATTTCCCCCAAGCCTTGGCGGGAGCTCGCAGGGTTTGGCCGCGGCACGGGGACAGTCGGGTCACGTCTGCCCCGACGGCGGCGCCAGCGGCTGCTCCCGACGGAGACCCCGGAGCGGCGCCGACGTCCCGACCGTGTCCCCACCGTGTCCCCAACATGTCCCCCCTTCACCCACGGCCACCAAAGAGGGGATGAAGCCGCTCCCACCCCCGTCCTGCCCCGCTCGGAGGGCCCCGTGCTTCCCCTTCCCTTCCCTTCTCCAGGCTCCGCTCCCTCCGTGCAGGGGTCCGGCGGCTCCGACCGCGCCAGATGTTTTTGCAACTGCACATCTGGGAACAATCAACCCCGCAGAAAGAACACCACAGTCCCTTTCATTCTGCTAAACCCCACCTTCTTCCCCCAGCCTTTCCCCCCTCCTTCAGCTTTTTCTTTTTTTTCTTTCTTTTCTTTCTCTCTCTCTTTTTTTTTTTTTTTTTTTTTTTTTTTTTTTTTTTTTTTTTTTTTTTTAACCTCTCCTGTTGCCAAAGAGTGGAGAACAAAGGGAATTTTAAAGGATTCAAATTTTTGTGGCTCCAAACCACAGGTAAAGAATTCAGTGCCCCCATCCCCATTTTCACACATCACCTTTTCCTCAGGGGCCCATCCCCCAAATAAATCAGAATAAAAGATCCCTTTTCTACAATCTCTTCCCAGGATGAAAAACAAACAAAAAAAAAAAGCACCCAAAACCCCCCCCAACCAACAAACCCACGGCTTCCTCCAGGCTTTGGAGTATTTTTAGACTTTTTGGAAGTGGTTAAAAATCTCCAACAACTGTCAGGCCTCAAAGAAGGGCCCCCTCCCCCCCGGCTCCTCCAGCACCCCAAAAATCAAGGGGGTTTGGCTTTGTGAGGTTAAAAAGTTGAAAACATCTTTCCGAAGCTCCCAGCCGATGGAGTTTTTAAGGTGATTTCACAAAGCCCCCAAAATGGGAGCTCAGCCCCGTTTGCTGCAGGGGGGGGGTCCCGGAATTCCTGGGAACTGGGGGGGTTTCCCTCGTCTGGTCCTTACCAGTGAGTGCCGGCTCTGCCCTCGCCCACAGCCTCGGTCTCCTCTCTCTGCTTCCCAAAACTCTTGAAATGAGAGTAAAAAAAAACAATAAACCCGAAAAACCTCCTACCTCCAGCACGGGGGATCCGCTGGGTCCTAAAGCCACACCTGAGCCAGCCCCTTCCTCCTCCCGCGCTGCCTGGGAGGGGGAAAACCGGGAAAAACCACAAATAACCACAAATAATCACCCGGAGAACGCGCCCCTGCCAGGCCCGCCGGGGACGGGGTGCATTGTTGTTTTATTGGTTTTTTTCCCTGGTGGGATGAGTTTTGAATCCATGGAAAAGCGGGGAGGGGGGAGGATCCCGCACTGAGCGGGTTTGCGGGGCTGCAGGGAGGGAGGGATGGAGGAAGCAGCTCAGGGGATTTTTCTGGCACCTCAGAAAAAATAATTCTGTCAGCGCTTGGAAAAAAAATCACTGTACCCCAAAAATCTGGGATCCTGGGAACACAGCACCATTCCCGATCCAGGGGTGGATCCCGATCCCCCACTGCAGAGAGGATGCTGTAGCCCCGCGGGGGATTTATCCCGGGATGGAGCGGGATAAGGACCCAAATCCCCCATATCCCCCAAATCTCCCAAAACCCTCTTTTCCCAGCCGGGCCGGGGCTGCCGGAGGCTCTGCAGCCCCCGGGGCCGGCGCGGGGCCCCTTTCCCTGCTCCTGGCGAGTTCAGGAGGATCCGGCGGGATTGAGATGATCCCAAACCCCCGAGCTCGGAACGCACACAGAGCCAGAGCTGGGGGGCATATCCTGCAGATTTGGGGTGAAAACCTAGGAAAGGAGCGGAGGGAGGGCGCTGGGATGGAGGGAGGAGGTCTCTGGAGATGGGAATGCGGGTGAGCAGAGATTTTCTCCCATGGGACTGGATTCCGAGCAGCCCACGCTGGGTTGTGCCGAGTGCTGAGCACCAGGACAGGGTCTGAGAGCTTCAAAACGCAGGAAAAAAGGGATTTTTCAGAGCAGGATGAGAGGCAGATGGGGCTGGATGGTGCTCCCACCTCCTCTCCTCTGGTTTTCCAGGCTGAAGGATGGATAAAACCACCTCAGTTCCCAGGCTGAAGAATGGATAAAATCACCCAAAGCACCCCCAAACCAACTCGGCTGCTCCCACCGAGCTTCCTTCTACCGGCCCCAACTGCAGCATTGCCCCAGCCCTGTTCACCTCCATCCAGGGGCAAAAGCTGTCTGTCAATAATTAAATGAACTTTAGGATCCCCCCGGAGCTGGGAACACCTTCTCGACCCATCCAAGCCAAACACCCCGGAGCGCAGCGGAAATTCCAAGGGGAAAGGGCTCCCTGGTACTTCTGCTTTGAAACCCGTCAAGAACGGGCAAAACTCTGCGAGGGCTCTGAGCGTGGAGGGATTTTCCCGGCTCGGGAAGGCTGGGTTAACAACCGCAGACTTCAGGAAACCTCTTACCTCTGCCTGTGCCTCATTTCCTGACCTAATCCCCAGCTCCCGAGGGCAGAGAGGCGCCGCCGGCGCTCGGAGGGGGCTCAGACTTTCCATGGATGGAATCCCTGCAGGAAGCAGCCCGGTATGCTGGGAGGCCGCTGGAAAAGCCGGGAGGGGGGCGCGGGCAGCACAGACCCTCCCCGGGGAGCTGCTCGTCCCCGCGGGGATGCGGCGCCTCCGGCTCCCAGATTCCCCTCGCTGGAAGGAGCGAGGTTTCGGAGTCTTGGCCAGGACACCTGGGCTTTTCCAGCGAGTATTGTTATTTTCTAGGAAATTCCAGCTGGAGAGAGGTTGTACAGTTGGGTTTGGACTGCAGGAATCCCAGCAGTGTCATCCCTGGCTCCAGTCCCTGCTTTCGAGCATTGAGCCGAGCGTTTCCAGCCTGGCTGGGAATGAGGTGACCCCGAAACCTCTTTGTGCCCCACAGATAATCACCCATGCCATCCCAAATCCCTCCCCAGCAGGCAGCACGCATCACCAACCAAGAAAATAAGAGTTAATTTATTGGGCCAGACCTATGACAGCTCTGGCTGGAACCTGCAAGAGGCGCCGTCGCCTTCCCGACAGCTCTCACGGCCCGAGACGTGGGGGAAAGAGTTAAAAAATAGAGAATTTGTGGGGTCTGTAATGCTACAGAGGTCCCATCCCACTGCAGAGGTGCTCTGCCTGAGCATTCCAAGCAGAGAACGGGCCCAGGTGCTGGGGATGGAGCAGCAGCCTTGGCAAGCTGGGAATGGGGACTGTAAACTCCCTACACATCTAGAGGGGACTCAGGCATCACAGTGACACTGGGGGGTGCTGGGGACATCAGGGACCTCCTTCCTGGTGGCCTGGGCCAGTCAGAGAGGCCCAACTAGCCAAGGTGGCCAGTGTGGGAGTGGGGAGAATTCTGCAGGAAGAGCGGGGCAGCATCCTCCCCTTCCTGGGGAACTTTTCACTCCTTCCTTCTCCACCACCGGCTCCTCTGGGCTGCGGCCACAGGATCAGTGTGGCCATGGGATCAGTGTGGCCATGGGATCAGTGTGGCCACAGGCTCAGTGCAGCCACAGGATCAGCATGGCCACGGGATCAGTGTGGCCACAGGCTCAGTGTGGCCATGGAATCACCATGGCCATGGGATCAGCATGGCCACGGGATCAAGTGTGAGCACGGGATCAGCATGGCTGTGGGATGAGTGTGGCCATGGGGTCATCATGGCCATGCGATCAGTGTGGCCAAGGGGTCACCATGGCCATGGGATCAGTGTGGCCATGGAATCACCAAGGACATGGAATCAGTGTGGCCATAGGATCAGCATAGCTATGGCATCACCATGGCCGTGGGATCAGTACGACCACAGGATTGGTGTGGCCATGGGATCACCAAGTACATGGGATGACCATGGCTGTAGGATCAGGTGCCCACAGGTTCACTGTGGCCACAGGATCAGTATGGCCATGTGACCACCATGGCCATGAGATTACCAAGGATTACCAAGGGATCCCCATGGCCATGGGATCACTGACCATGGGATCAGTGTGGCCATGGGATCACTGACCATGGGATCAGCATGGCTATGGGATCACTGACCATGGGATCACTGACCATGGGATCAGTGTGGCCATGGGATCACTGACCATGGGATCACTGACCATGGGATCACTGACCATGGGATCAGCATGGCTATGGGATCACTGACCATGGGATCACTGACCATGGGATCAGTGTGGCCATGGGATCAGTGTGGCCATGGGATCACTGACCATGGGATCACTGACCATGGGATCACTGAGGCCATGGGATCAGTGTGGCCATGGGATCAGTGTGGCCATGGGATCAGTGTGGCCATAGGATCACTGACCATGGGATCAGTGTGCTGTGGGATTCACATCTGCAATGCCGAGGGATCCCGCCCGTCACACCCCTGCTTTTTCCGAGATAAATAAATTAAACAAGTGTCCAAGGGCTGGGCTAGAGGGCACAGCTGGCACTGCTATCTCACAGCCAGGGACATCCTGGGCGTGGCAAACAGGGGCTGGTCCAGGGGTGGCCAGGCTGGCTGCTGCTGGCTCAGCTCCTTCTCCAGCCTCTTGAAAAGCTTCTTGGAGGCTTTTTTCCGGCGCAGCCTTCGGAAGCAGCTGAGCAAGCCGTGATCCAGGGCGGTCTGGGGCCAGAGCAGGGAGGGAAATGGGGTTGGGGGAGGAAAGGAGAGCCCCGTGCCCACCTGGGGAAGCCCCAGGGGGATGCCCCGTCCTAAAGCCCCCCTGACCCACCTCCATCACAAAGGCAGCAAAGAAGTTGAGGGCAGCAATGCCCAAGAGGAGCAGCTTGAAACTGAAATCCTCGATGGTCTGGAGCTTCAGCAGGGATTTGGGAAAGCCCAGTGGGTACAGGGTGAGCCAGATCATCAGGCCGAAGAGCAGGACGAGGACGAGCAGGAAGAGCACTGGGGGTGAGAGGGTGTCTTAGGCTGCAATGCAGGATATGACCAGAAGTTTTCATTCTATCACCATCTATTAAAACCAGGTGGGGCAGTGATCCTTATCTCTTCCAATCCTTCCTCCAGGAGATATCTCCTGTTAATGGGCCAGTGAGTCCCACTGTATCACTGATAAAATTACATCATCCCATTGGGATTTGCTCTACCAGGGGGAGGAGCCAAGCCTTTCCTATCTAGATAAAACCTGAGATTTGGAACACCTGAGCAGCCTTGTTCCATGGCATTCCCAGAGGAAGACCAGGCCCATCTTCACCGCCAGTAAAGCTTGAGAAGAACACTGCACCCTTCTCCAGGACGCAGAGGGGTGGGGTGAGGGGCGGGAGGGAGGGCTGGTGGCTCTTGGTGTCCCGTGTCCTCACGGGTGTCCCTGTGTGCTCACCGTTGGTGTAGAGCGGCTCGCGGAAGGGGTAGCCCTTGGACATGGCCACAGCCAGGATGAGGTACTGGAAGCCACTGACACAGAACAGGACAGTGTTCTCGTAGTTGGGCAGATTCTGGGGCGCTGTCACCGTGCTGTTCAGGGGGACGTACCTGGGCCAGGGGGGACAGGGGACAGGGTCAGCAGGAAAGGCCATGGTGGGGTCTGGACACCATCCCTCATTCTCCATCACAGTTACAACTTTGGGAAGAGCAGGGGCAGCTCCAGTCACTGCTCTGGAGCAGGAATAGATCCCTTGGGAATGGGAGCTGGGCTTAGGGGGTTTAGGTGGGATATCAGGAAAGGCTCTCCCCCAGAGGGTGCTGGCACTGCCCAGGCTCCCCAGAGAATGGGCACAGCCCCAAGGCTGCCAGAGCTCCAGAAGCCTTTGGACAGGGTGGGATTGTTGGGGTGTCTGCAGGGACAGGGCCTGGACTGGATGATCCCTTCCAGCTGAGGGCAGTCCACGGTTCCCTGTCTGCTGCCAGATCCCAAATCCCAGAACAAATCCCGGGATCCCAGAACAAAAACCTCAGCACCATCCCCATCACCAAACCCCAGGAAACCAGGACAGGTTCAGATGGGATACTGGGAAAGATTTCCTCATGGGAAGGGCTGCAAAAGATTGGAACAGCCTGTCCAGGGGAGGGTGAACCACCACCCCTGAAGTATCCAAAAATCCTGTGGATGTGGCACGTGGGGTTTAGCGGCAAACAGGGGCTGACACTTGGACTCCACGACCTTTCCCAACCCTGGAATTCCCGAATTTCGGGCCCTCACCAGCTCTGTGAGGTGGTGATGAAGTAGCTGAGGACCTGCACGGCGATGAGCAGGGCTGTCTGCAGCAGCAGGCTGCCCAGCACCAGCCCGCTGATCAGGGCTCCCTGCGGGCGCTGCACGCCCAGCGCCGGCGCCGGCCCCGTGCGCCCCATCAGCACGGCCACCGTGGTGGTGATCACCAGGTCGAAGAACAGGAACTGGAAATCGCTCAGGTTGGTGTTGATCTGGGCAGGAGGGAAGGGACAGGCTCAAACCCAGCCGGGAATGATGCTTCAGGATTTTAGCTTTTAGATTTTCATGTGTTTGTAATCCTGCAGTTCTGTAGTTATAACTCTAAACCCCACACACAGTGTCAGTGCTGCTCTCCCAGTTTGGTCACACACAGCAATTCCTCTCTGGGCTGGGAATCAAGGACACCTCACTGCCCCGAGAAATGGAAACTAAAGGGAGTTGGGGGGAACAAACTTCGAATAAATTCCTTAGTTTAATAGCTAAAAGCTAAATAGCTTCATTACCTGAAGCAGTAACTGGAGGATTAACCCTCAATATCCAAATGAACCAAACATATAAACCCATGAAAACCTGTGACCCGTAGTCCATTTTTGGGTCTAGCTCCTGGGGGGCTTCATCTGCTCTAAATGTACCTGAAGGCCCTTCAATAAATACAAGAGCTTTTTATTCCCTTGGTTTTGTCTGGGTTCCATAGGGCATTGGCAGCCCAAGAAAAGCAGGGATTGGGGGTGAGACTCACGGTGTAGAGCAGGAGCACGGACACGAACTGCACCAGGCTGTACAGGGCCATGTACTTGAAGACCCCGAAGGAGGTGACCAAGGAGCACCGGCCCTCCCTGGGGGGGACACGGCGTCAGCACCGGGCACCCGCCCCGGGAGCCACCCCGAGGGGACGTGGCGTTCCCCGGACCCCCGGCTCACCGGATCACCCTGGGCACGCACTCGATGGTGGCCACGCGCGACGTGAAGGGCGAGGCCACCGACGCCTCGGCCTCCGACAGAGAGATGCCGACGTCGGCCGCCCGCAGCGCCCCGCAGTCATTGGCACCGTCCCCACACATGCCCACGCAGTAACTGCGGGAGGGGAGCCACAGTCACCGGGGAATGGGACCCCAAATCCATCAGGGAACGGGACCCCAAATCCATCAGGGAACGGGACCCCACAGTCACCAGGGAACGGGACCCCAAATCCATCAGGGAATGGGAAAGGGACCCCACAGTCACCAGGGAACGGGACCCCACAGTCACCAGGGAACGGGACCCCAAATCCATCAGGGAACAGGACCCCACATTCATCAGGGAACGGGACCCCAAATCCATCAGGGAACGGGACCCCACAGTCACCAGGGAATGGGACCCCACATTCATCAGGGAAAGGGACCCCACATTCATCAGGGAACGGGACCCCACAGTCACCAGGGAATGGGACCCCACATTCATCAGGGAAAGGGACCCCAAATTCATCAGGGAAAGGGACCCCACATTCATCAGGGAAAGGGACCCCACATTCATCAGGGAACAGGAAAGGGATCCTACATTCATCAGGGAATGGGAAAGGGACCCCACAGTCACCAGGGAACGGGACCCCAAATCCATCAGGGAACGGGACCCCACATTCATCAGGGAAAGGGACCCCACAGTCACCAGGGAAAGGGACCCCACACTCCTCTGGGAATGGGAAAGGGACCCCACAGTCAACAGAGAATGGGAAAGGGATCCCACACTCCTCTGGGAATGGGAAAGGGACCCCACATTCATCAGGGAACGGGACCCCACATTCCTCTGGGAATGGGAAAGGGATCCTACATTCATCAGGGAAAGGGAAAGGGACCCCAAATTCATCAGGGAAAGGGACCCCAAATTCCTCTGGGAATGGGAAAGGGACCCCACACTCCTCTGGGAATGGGAAAGGGACCCCACATTCATCAGGGAATGGGAAAGGGACCCCACATTCCTCTGGGAATGGGAAAGGGATACCAAATTCCTCTGGGAATGGGAAAGGGACCCCACAGTCATCAGAGAATGGGAAAGGGATCCCACATTCATCAGGGAATGGGAAAGGGACCCCAAATTCCTCTGGGAATGGGAAAGGGATACCAAATTCCTCTGGGAATGGGAAAGGGACCCCACAGTCATCAGAGAATGGGAAAGGGATCCCACACTTCTCTGGGAAGGGGAAAGGGATCCCACATTCCTCAGGGAATAGGAAAGGGATCCCACATTCCTCAGTGAATGGGAAAGGAACCCCACATTCCTCTGGGAATGGGAAAGGGACCCCACATTCCTCAGAGAAGGAGAAAGGGATCCCACATTCCTCAGAGAAGGGGAAAGGGATCCCACATTCCTCAGAGAAGGGGAAAGGGATCCCAAATTCCTCAGGGAATAGGAAAGGGACCCCACATTCCTCAGGAAATAGGAAAGGAACCCATTCCTCAGGGAACAGGGAGCAGCCCTGGCTGGGCCCAGGGAAGCTGTGGATTCCCCGTTCCCAGCTGCAGTGACCGGGTGGAAGTGTCCCTGCCCATGGCATGGGTGCCATCAGGGGATGTCTGAGGTGTCTCCCAACACAACCCATCCTGTAATTCCAGGATTCTTCCCCTGGATCCATCCCCTGAGCCTTACTTGAGCTCCTGCAGGCTGCTCACCAGCTGGGTCTTCTGCTCGGGCAGCATGCGGGCAAACACGGTGGCCCGGAGCAGGATCTGCCAAGGTGGGAGCATCCGTCAGAGAAAGTGGAATTCCTGGCTAGGCAGAGCCTGGGGATGGCCACCAGGGAACTGGGAATGGCCACCAGGGAGCTGGGCATGGCCAGCAGGGAACTGGGAATGGCCACCAGGGAGCTGGGCATGGCCAGCAGGGAACTGGGCATGGCCAGCAGGGAACTGGGGATGGCCAGCAGGAAACTGGGGATGGCCAGAGGGAGCTGGGGATGGCCACCAGGGAGCTGGGGATGGTCACCAGGGAACAGGGAATCTCTAGCAGGGAATAGGGAATCTCACACCAGCCAAAGAACCCCTGCAGGGAGCTCTGGTTTGGCACTGTGAGGCTGCAGTGTGAAATCCCAGAGAGGCTGTTGATGGAAGGCTCCCAATCCCTGGGGAAGGCTCCCAATCCCTGGGGAAGATACCCAATCCCTGGGGAAGATTCCCAGTCCCTGGGGAAGGCTACCCTGCCCACCCAGGGCTCCCTGCCACACTCACCCAGGGCAGGAGGTCAGAGAAGTGCTCACACACAACCTGGAAGGATTTCCCATTGAGGGCCAAGTGGCAGTGCTGGGCTGGGAGGGAGGAGCTGTCCTGCTGCTGCAGGTCCTGCAGGAAAACAGCTCCAGCTGTTCAGCCCCAACCCCTGCAGAGAGCCCCGAGCAGCCAGGACCTGCCTGGAGCAATGGGAATGGCTCCCCAAAATCCCAACTCCCAGTGGGGCTGTTGGGGTGCAGGGCTGGGCTGATCCAGCCTGGAGCAATGGGAATGGCTCCCCAAAATCCCAACTCCCAGTGGGGCTGTTGGGGTGCAGGGCTGGGCTGATCCAGCCTGGAGCAATGGGAATGGCTCCCCAAAATCCCAACTCCCAGTGGGGCTGTTGGGGTGCAGGGCTGGGCTGACCCAGCCCTCCATGGCAGCCCAGAGCAGGACCTGGCAGCACCCATGGAGAGGTGTTTGGAGCTGCCATTCCAGCCTGGATTCCTGGATGTGCCCCAGGGAAAAGCAGGAGCAGCAGAACCTCTCTGAGAGGATGGATTTATGAGGAGCAGGATTACAGCCTTGACTGCCTCCAAGGATAAGGAGGCTGGAAAAGCCCTTCCCCTCCCTGGGAGGGCTCAGGGCCAGGTTGGAGCACCCTGGGACAGTGGAACTGGATGAGCTTTGAGGTCCCTTTCAACCCACCCCATTCAGGGAATTCGGGATTCCCAGAACTGCAGAGAAAGCTGGATTTGAATGACTCCATTCTTTAGATATGGGGAAGGAATTCCTCCCTGTCGGGGTGGGCAGGCCCTGGCACAGAGTGCCCAGAGCAGCTGTGGCTGCCCCTGGATCCCTGGCAGTGCCCAGGCCAGGCTGGACAGGGCTTGGAGCAGCCTGGGATGGTGAAGGGTCCCTGCCTGTGGGATGGGGTGAACGTTACAGTCCCTCCAATCCAAACCACGCTGGAATCCTGGGACCCCACAAAACCCCAGCCCTGCAGTGTGGGCTCCCAGAGGTGTCCTGGGCTCTCACCTGGGGCTGCTCCTCGCCCTGGGAGTTCTGTGCCAGCACGAACTTGATGGCGGCGGGTTTGTGGTGGCAGGGCGGCGAGGCCGTGACGAACACCACGCGCTCCCCGGGGCCCAGCATGCGGCACCCCCGCGCCACGTGCAGCGCCGTCAGCATGTTGTCCCCTGCCAGGGACACGTGGGCCATCAACACGGAGCTTTTGGGATGTCCAGGCCAAGAGGGGTGGCTCAAGGCTGCTGGGTCCCCTCTCCTGGCTGGCACAGCCACGTGGTGGCTTCGCTGCTTTCTTTTCTACAGCACCTCCTGCCCGCCCTGCCCCAAAGAAATGTGGATTCAACCCCTGTTTTCCTCCCTGGAAAACATTCCACACCCCTGCCTCAGCCAGGGAATCTGTAATTTCAAACATAGCAATATTTAGGAGATGGATAGCAGAACAATGAGTTCTTCCACCCAAAAAGCATCCATGCCCTGGGCCCACCAGTGGATCCCGAGGGCAGAGATGCACAGAGCCAGGATCCAGGAATCCTCCTGGTGCCCCCACATGGATTCCTGTGGATTCAGAAATTCCATGGATTCAGGAATGGATTCCTGCTGGAATCCCTGGTGGGATTTCTGATGGGATTTCCGCTGAGGTTCCTGGTGGGATTCCTGCTGGAATCCCTGGTGGGGTTCCTGCTGAGTTTCCTGGTGGGGTTCCTGCTGAATTTCCTGGTGGGGTTCCTGCTGGAATCCCTGGTGGGGTTCCTGGTGGGGTTCTTGCTGGAATCCCTGGTGGGGTTTCTGATGGGATCCCTAGTGAGGTTCCTGCTGAGGGTCCTGGTGGGGTTCCTGGTGGGGTTCCTCATGAGGTTCATGCTGGAATCCCTGGTGGGGTTTCTGCTGGAATCCCTGGTGGGGTTCCTGGTGGGATTCCCAATGGGATCCCTGCTGTGATTCCCAATGGAGTTCCTGGTGGGATTGCATGTGGGATCCCTGGTGGGGTTCCTGGTGGGAATCCCTTTCCCCTGCCCGTGTGCTGCCCCTGCCCACGCCCAGGTGCCCCCAGGCTCACCCGTGACCATGACAGGGCGGATGCTGGCGCTGCGCAGCAGTTGGATCACCGGGGCAGACTCCGGCTTCAGCACGTTCTTCATCACCAGGAACCCCAGGAAGTTCAGGTCACTCTCCACAGAGTCCCTGGGAGGAGAAAGGAGCCTTTCCTAACCTCCAACACCAGCACCAGGATTAAGGGCTGGAAACAGCTAAAATCCATCAGGGAATCAGGCAGGAATTCCCTCTGTACAGATTAGGGTTGAATTCCCTGCGGGGCATTCCGGGAAATGAGAGGGAGAGTGGCACTGACCTGGGGAGCTGCAGGGCCTCCTCAAAGGTGGCCACCGAGCCCAGGGCTTTGCAGGCCAGAGCCAGCACCCGGAAGCCGTCGGTGGTGTAGTGCCGGAGCATCTGGGAGAAATCCAGGGGCACTGGCAAAGGGAGAACAGCTCCTGAGGGAACCTGGCCCCACTGAGGGGACACAGAGCTCTGGTTGCTCACCAGCAACTGCTCCTCTGGGAGCCTGGAGACCCAGGATGGGCTGGGGGAAACTCTGCCACCCCAAGGAGCCCTGGAAATCCTGTGCTGGGCGGGGGTAAGCTCTCCCCATTTCCAGGAGTCTGACAATTCCATATTGGGCTGGGGGCAGCTCTCCCATTTCCAGGAGTCTGACAATCCCATACTGGGCTGGGGGAAGCTCTCCCCATTTCCAGGAGCCTGGAAATCCCATACTGGGCAGGGGGAAGTTTCCCCCACCTGAGGAGCCTGGAATTCCCATACTGGGCTGGTGGAATCCCCCAACCCCATTCCTCATCTTCTGGCTCCCCGTGTCCTTTCCCTCCTGTGGCTGGAGCCACCCCAAAGCCCTTGGGAGCTGCCCCACAACATTCCAGAGGACAACTCCCTGTGGGATGAGCCTCAGGGGTGCAGCCAGCGGGACTGAGGGTGAGCCCACCTCCCAGTACAAACCAGTTTCCTTCCTGCACAGACTGGCAACCATCTCCGGGGCACCCTTGACGTAGGCGTGGGCCGAGGCCTCCCCAGGCAGCTTGACCAGGACACTCATCCTCTGCAGGGAGGAGGAGAACGGGAAACGCCGCAGGATCCCCACGGGGGCCTGGAGCCTCTGTGGAGAGCACGGGTCAGAGCCTGACAGGAATCCCTCCAGGGACAGGTATCCCTCCAGGAGGCAGGAATCCCTCCAGGGGGCAGGAATCCCTCCAGGGGGCAGGAATTCCTCCAGGGGGCAGGAATTCCTCCAGGGGGCAGGAGGTGAGGTGCTGTTACCCTGTCCTGAGGCTGCTCCTCCTCTGGCGGAGGTTTCACCACAGCCAAGACCTTCATCCCGAACTGCTGAAAGGCTGGGAGCTCCCCGTCCTCCTCCTCCATCATCTCCAGGCGCTGAAACCGAGAGGCCAAAGCCCGGCTGAGCTCATCCACCCGTGCAGGGACCAGAACCGCCAGGATCCCCAGCACCTCCCAGCTCCCGCCTCACCCAGCCCGTGGATTCCAGCATCTTCAGGTCCACGGGGTCCCCGACGAGCTGTCCCCGCAGCGGTGACACGGCGTGGCACGTGGCCAGGGCGTAGAGCAGGGCCCCGGCGGGCAGGCGGCGCGGCTCGTGCACCATGGGCAGGAAGCGCCGCTGCTGCAGGGGCACCACGCCCCAGACGTCCAGCCCCTCGTGGGTCAGCGTGCCGGTCTGCGGGCAGGGCGCGGTGGGCGCGGGGAGCCCGGGCGGCCCCGGCGCGCCCCCGCCCCGCCACGCTCACCTTGTCGAAGCACACCAGGCGCAGCTTCCCGCACAGGTTGATGCGCGGCGGGCTGATGCAGAAGATGCCCTGCTCCTTCAGCCGGTTCTGCGCGTAGATGGTGCCCACGGTCATGGCGGCCGGCAGCGCCGGCGGCACGATGACGGTGACCAGGTCCAGGGCGCGGATGATGATCTGTCCCACGGGGACCTGCGAGGGCACGAGGAGGAGGAAGAGGGTTGGAGTCCCTCCCCCAGTGGATCCCTGAGGGCTCTCCCGCTCCACCAGCCCTACCTGGTTCCTAACCAGGATGAGGATGCTGTACAAGGTGCCAATGAGAGCTGTGCCGGGGGAGAACAGGCTGGGTTACAACGCACAGATGGAATTGCATTCCAAGGAATCCGGCTGCTCCAGGATGCGCCTCCAGGCCCAGACCTACCCAGGATGGCGAGGAACAGCACGAACTTCACGGCGTCCTTGTAGAACTTGAAGCTCACGGGTTTGGGGTAGAGGATGGAGCTGATGAGGTCCCCCTTGGCCGTGCAGAACCCTGTGGGACGAGCAGGAGGTGGCGCAGGGATTCCCCTGGGATTCACGGCAGGATTCACCCCGGGGTCACCCTCAGGGGCTCACCTGTGCGGGTGACCACGGCCAGCACCTCGCCGCCCCCGTAGGCCCTGGCCTGGATGAGCTGCGTCCCGCAGAACAGCGTGTGCCGCCGGTGCTCCTCGGGGCAGTACGTGCTGCTGCCTGCCTGCCCGCCCGCCGGCAGCGGCGTCTTCATCACCGGCACGCTCTCCCCTGCCCACAGCACCCCGGGGGACTGTCACCCCAGAGGGGACAGGGACCAGCCAGCCGGGGGGGGAAGGTGACTCTGGCTGAATCCCATGGGGTTTAGATTTTCTGTTTTTCAGATCTAGTGCTGCATCAGTGCCTCGCTCTGAACTCCACAGCCTGTCGGCTGCTTGTCTCCCATTTTGGGCAGACAAAAGAATTCCTCTGGAACTCAAGGATACTCTACAGCCTCAGGCCCCAAAAAGTACAAACAAAATGATTTCTGGGGAGCAAACAGGGGGCAAATTACTTAATTACCTGAAGCTGTAATTGGATTAATCCTCTATATGCAAATTAATCAAATTTACAATTGGCTGAAAAACTCGTGACCATCTTGGAGGCTTCTGACAGCCCAAGGTGTGTCTGTGGGAAGGCTTTTAATAAATTCCCAATTTTATTCTCACAATCTTGCCTGGCCTGTGTTGTGGGCAGCCCCTCTGAGGTGCTGGGTGGGCTCTCACCGGTCAGCAGGCTCTCGTTGACCATGCACTCTCCGGTCAGCAGCGCCGCGTCGCAGGGCAGCAGCGCCCCGGCCGCGGGCAGGTGGATGCAGTCCCCAGGCACGAGCTCTGCTGAGCTGACCACCAGCTCCTCTGCAAAACAACCCCACTCAGGGCTGGGGATGGGGTTAATCCACCTCCAGCACCTGGAGAACACTGCTCAGGGTCTGGGGAATGGGGTTAATCCACCTCCAGCACCTGGAGAACCCTGCTCAGGGTCTGGGGAACGGGGTTAATCCATCTCCAGCACCTGGAGAACCCTGCTCAGGGCTTAGGGAATGGGGTTAATCCATCTCCAGCACCTGGAGAACCCTGCTCAGGGTCTGGGGATGGGGTTAATCCATCTCCAGCACCTGGAGAATCCTGCTCAGGGTTTGGGGAATGGGGTTAATCCATCTCCAGCACCTGGAGAATCCTGCTCAGGGTCTGGGGATGGGGTTAATCCATCTCCAGCACCTGGAGAATCCTGCTCAGGGTTTGGGGAATGGGGTTAATCCACCTCCAGCACCTGGAGAACCCTGCTCAGGGTCTGGGGATGGGGTTAATCCATCTCCAGCACCTGGAGAATCCTGCTCAGGGCTGGGGAATGGGGTTAATCCATCTCCAGCACCTGGAGAACCCTGTCAGGGTTTGGGGAATGGGGTTAATCCACCTCCAGCACCTGGAGAATCCTGCTCAGGGTTTGGGGAATGGGGTTAATCCATCTCCAGCACCTGGAGAACCCTGCTCAGGGTTTAGGGAATGGGGTTAATCCATCTCCAGGCACTGGGGAAGGAATCCCCGCTGGAGACAGCACAGAAGGGGTTAATTCCCTGAAGGTGGGAATTTGAGAGCAGGGAGATGCCAGGCCTGCCACAATAGATCCAGAGCAGGATTCCCATCTGTGAGATGCCAGGCCTGGGGATAGCCAGGCTTTGTGCTGTGGGAAAAATGGAACCTCTGGAGGAACCCCAGGGATACCAGTGCCAGGAAGAGCAGGAGGAAAAGGGCTGGTGAGACAGGGCAGGGATTCATGGGAGGATTATCCTTTTAATCAATATCTCCCTCTCTTTCCCTGCAATATTCTGTTAAATTAAATCCATATTTCATGTGGCTTTGGAATGTAGCCTCATTTGCACCTTCATTTGGGCAGAGGCATCTTTTACTAACTGGACCTCAAAATAAGTCCAGTGTCTCATAAGATTATTCCCATGAATCCCAGCATTATTCCCATGGATCACAACATAACTCCCACACATGCCAACATTATTCTGGTGTCTCACATTATTCCCATATATAATAACATTATCATTCCCATGTATCCCAACATTATACCTGTATATAATAGCATTATTCCTACATATCATATAGTTACTCCCATGTACTCCAACATTATACCCACATATAATAACATTAT
Source organism: Erithacus rubecula (assembly GCF_903797595.1). Lineage (NCBI taxonomy): Eukaryota > Metazoa > Chordata > Aves > Passeriformes > Muscicapidae > Erithacus > Erithacus rubecula. The sequence continues at coordinate 998,575 of NC_136676.1, forward strand.
TCCTATATATCATATAGTTATTCCCATGTACTCCAACATTACTCCCATATATAATAACATTATTCCTATATATCATATAGTTATTCCCATGTACTCCAACATTATTCCCATATAGGCTATCATCATTCCCATGCACCCCATCATTATTTCCATGTATAACATTATCCCAGTGTGTCCCAGCATTATTCCCAGCTATCCCAACACTTTTGGTGCAGAGTTGGGATCCCAAAGGACACATCCCCACAATCCTGCTCTCACCTCCGCCGGAGCGCCGCACCCGGACCCCCACAGACATCCTGGCCATGTTCCGCAGTGTGGTGCTTTGCTGGAGGGAGGGAAGGGTCAAAACACACCCAAAATCTGTGGGCAACCACCCTGCCTTGGGTTGTAATAGAGGATGTGACCAAAAGTGTGTATTCTACCACCAGCTGTTAAACCAGGGGGGCAGTGGGGATATCTCCTGTTAATGGGCCATGGGTTAAAACCAAGTGGGCAATCATCTTTATCTTCTCCACAACTCATCCTTCCTCCAGGAGATATCTCCTGTTAATGGCCATTGAGTCCCAGTGCATGACTGATAAAATTACATCATCCCACTGGAAGATGCTCCAGCCAGGGGGAGAAGCCAAGTCTTTCCTACCCAGATAAGAACTGAGATTTGGAACACCAGAGCAGCCTTTCCCACTGGATTCCAGAGGAAAACCAGATTTTTTACATCATCACTGAACATTCAAAGGAAAACTGCAGCTTCTACAGGAGCACTGCTCCAACAGAACTCCAGGACTGCAGCCATCATTTAATGGGATTGCTGCCGACACCTTGATTGAATTATGGGGTGTCGGGTGGTATTCTGACTCTGTCAGTGTTTTGGGTGTGTTCTTTGTAATACTCTATTTCTATTTTAACTTTTCCTAGTGAAGAACTGTTATTCCTATTCCCATATTTTTGCCTGAGAGCCCCTTAATTTCAAAATTATAATAAATTGGTGGGACAGGGATTTACATTCTCCATTCCAAAGAGAGGCTCCTGCCCTTCTTAGACAACACCCATCTTTCAAACCAGGACACACCCCTAAAAACAGCCTTGGGAGGACAAGGAGAGCCACGACAGGACTGTCCCCACCTGGAGTGGGGTGGCTCTGGGGGATGGGGACCCTGAGGAGCTGTCCCCACCCACCTTGCGTGTCTCATAGAGGGACAGCCCCAGTGAGAAGGTGGAGATGAGGAAGATGCAGGCAGCGTAGTAGTAATAGGCATCACACACCCACAGCACCATGCTGAGCACTTGGAATATGTAGAAGGGGTTCAGCACCTGCAATGAGGAGAGAAGCCAGGTTTGGGAGCAGAGAGAACTTCTGGGAGCTCACTGGGACACTTCCTTGGGGTGGGAGAACCTCCCTCAGCCCACCATGGGATTTCCAGGCTTCTGGAAATGGGGAGAGCTTCCTCCAGCCCACTATGGGATTTCCAGGTTTCTGGAAATGGGGCGAGCTTCCTCCAGCCCACTATGGGATTTCCAGGTTTCTGGAAATGGGGAGAGCTTCCTCCAGCCCACTATGGGATTTCCAGGTTTCTGGAAATGGGGAGAGCTTCCTCCAGCCCACTATGGGATTTCCAGGTTTCTGGAAATGGGGAGAGCTTCCTCCAGTCCAGTATGGGACTGCCAAGCTCATGAATATCTCTAGTGGGTGGAATTTCTCCAAGCTCCTTGGAGGAAGAAAAGCTTCCCCCACCCTATTGTGAGCTCTCCAGGAGCCCTCAGAGGAGAACCCTCTCCTCATCCCTGGGCAGCTGGCATCCCCCCATTTTTCTCTACAGATGCTGCTCCCAGGGATGCTCAGCCACTGCCACAACCCCTGGGGGCTGCTCCTGTCTCAGCCCAGAGGGCCAGGAAGGGTCCCCTCCATGGCTCAACCTTCTCCTAAAATCATCTCCTCCCTTGCCCAGGGCCAGGAAGCACTTCCAGGCAGGGACAGGGAGCAGGGGAGGGATCCATGCTGGGAAAATCTGCTTGGGAAGCTCTGTCCAGAACCCACCTCCTCCACCAGGAGCCTGGCGTAGGACTTGACAGGCACCTCAATGAGGTTGGGGCCATAGATCTTCCTCCTGCAGGGGGGAAGGACAGGGAAGGAGTTTTATCCTTGGGGAGGGAGAGGGAAGGAGTTTCATCCTTGGGAGAGGAATTTTATCCTTGGAAAAGGAGAGGGAAGGAATTTTATCCTTGGGGAAGGTGAGAGAAGGAATATTAACCTTAGGGAGAGAGAGGGAAGGAATTTTATCCTTGAGAAATGAGAGGGAAGGAATTTTGTCCTTGGGAAAAGAGGGAAGGAAGCTTTTCTTTGTGAAAAGAGGGAAGGATTTTTATCCTTGGGAAAAGCTGCATTTCCAACCCAAGGGCCCCTTGTGCTGCCCAGACCTCTGTGAGGAGCTGGGTTATCCAGAGCAGCCAACCCCAGGAATTCCATTCTGCCTGGGAGGTTGGGGTTTGAGAGAAGGAGAGCTGAGGCTCCAGGATTTCCTGCTGCCTGGATAAGCTCCAGGATTTCCTGCTGCCTGGATAAGCTCCAGGATTTCCTGCTGCCTGGAAAAGCCCAGGTAGCTGCCAGTCCCCACCTGGTGCTGTGCTCCTGCTGGTGCAACCCAGCCTGGCTCAGGTGCAGCTCTGCACAGGTCCAGCCCTCGTCCAGGACACTGGGGAGCAAAGGAGAGCAGGGCAGGGGAGTGAGAGCCAGCAGGAATGGAACAGAGCACGGCCAGGGGCTCAGGACAAACCCAGCCCTTCAGAAGGGGAGAGTGCCCCCTTCCCTGGCCCCCTTCCCTGCCATGTCCCCTGGCCCTGTCCCCTGGCCGTGTCACCCGGCCTCTCTGCCAAGGGAAGGCAACAAAAGCAGCTCAGTCTGAGTGCCCAGAGTGTCTGGCTCTGCCAAACAGCCCCAGCCTGCTCCCCGTGCCTGGGAGTGCCCCAAGGGCACCAGGGGTGGCACCAGGGATGACACTGGGGGTGGTACCAGAGGTGACATTGGGGGTAACACTGGGCGTGGCTCCAAAGGCCAGCGAGCACCAAGGGTGATGGTCTAGGATTTTAGATTTTCTATTTTTCATGTATTTGTAATTCTGCAGTTCTTTAGTAACTCTAAACTCTACAGTGTCAGCTGCTGCTCTCCCCTTTTGGTCAGACACAACAATTCCTCTGAAGGCAGGGGGACAGGAGGGTCCTGAGGGAGCTGGGAATGCCCAGATCCAGCAGGACCCTGAGGGAGCCAGGAATGTTGGGATCCAGGAGGATCCAGCAGGACCCTGAGGGAGCCAGGAATGTTGGGATCCAGGAGGATCCAGCAGGACCCTGAGGGAGCCAGGAATGCCAGGATCCAGGAGGATCCAGCAGGACCCTGAGGGAGCCAGAAGTGCCAGTAGTGCTGGGAATGGCAAGCAGGAATACCTGACTCTGCAGAAGGCCTGCCGCCGCTCCAGCCACACGTAGCGCATTCCCTGGAACAGGTAATACCTCAGGGTGCTCTTCTGCCAGACAGGGATGGGAAAACAAGGCGTGAGGGGGGTGTCCAGGGCCAGGGAGAGGCCGTGGAGGTGGGGAAGGTGCTGGTGCCACCTCGTCCTTGTCGTGGAGCTGGACGGTGTCACGGCTCTCGTCCTCATCCGGCACCGCCACGGCGACGCTGCTCCTGCGCTCCTGCTGGGCCCCGGGGAGCTGCTCCAGGCTGTGGGGGAACTGGGGTCAGCCATGGTCCCTCCCAGCCAGGGGACACCCAGGATCAGCCCCTGCCCTGCCACTGTCCCCCAGAGCCAGGGGATACCCAGGATCAGCCCCTGACCTGCCAGAGGACACTCGGGCACAGCCACCCTCCCCTAGAGCCATGAGAATTGGGGTCAGCCACCCTCCCCCAGAGCCTAGGGACACTTGGGCACAGCCACCCTTCCCTGGAGCCAGGGGACACTTGGGCACAGCCACCCTGCCCAGAGCCAGGGGACACTTGGGCACAGCCACCCTCCCCTGGAGCCAGGGGACACTTGGGCACAGCCACCCTCCCCTGGAGCCAGGGGACACAGGCACAGCCCCTGCCCAGAGCCAGAGGACACTTGGGTACAGTCACCTGCCCCAGAGCCAGAGGACACTTGGGCACAGCCACCCTCCCCCAGAGGCAGGGGACACAGGCACAGCCCCTGCCCAGAGGCAGGGGACATTTGGGCACAGCCACCCTCCCCCAGAGGCAGGGGACACAGGCACAGCCCCTGCCCAGAGGCAGCAGTGGCTCCTGGCCCTGCAGGGACAGTGCCCGGCTCACCCGGCCTCGCCCAGCGGCTCCGTCAGCACCTCGGTGGTGAAGCACTGCCCAAAACGGTCCTGAAACACAGGGATGGGCTGGCAGGGAAAACTGGGAGTGCCCAGCACGTTCCCAGCTTTTTCCAGAGGCCTGGGAGGGTGGGAATGGCCTGGCCACCCACACCAGATGGTGGCTGAGGTTTGGGGACAGTGAAGAGAAATTCCAAGCCAGGTAGGATAGGATGGAAGGGGGAAACGTGGAGTTATTTTAGGAATATAATGATTCGGGAATGGGACAACTCTAGGAATTACAATAATGATAAATTCCTGGATAATCTGGTGTCTGAGGGAAGGAGATGCCAGAAACTGGCAGGAGGACAAGGAGAGGGAACATTCCCAGAAGGAACATCCCTGTTGGCGATCTGGAGCAGAGCCCAACCCTGGATCCAGAGAATCCAACCTCAGATCCACAGAATCCAAACCCAGACCCACAGAACCCAACCATGGATCCAGAGAATCCAACCATGGATCCAGAAAATCAAACCCCAGCTCCAAAAATTCCAACCCCAGACCCACAGAATCCACTCTGGAACCCCCACAACCCCACCCCAGCTCCCAGAACCCAACCCCAGACTCCCAGAACTCCATTCCAGGCTCCCAGAACCCCACCCCAGACTCCAAGAACCCAACCCCAGCTCCCAGAACCCCATTCCAGACTCCCAGAACCCCACCCCAACCCCCAGAACCCCACCCCAACTCCCAGAACCACATCCCAGACTCCGAGAACTCCATTCCAGGCTCCCAGAACCCTACCCCAGACTCCCAGAACCCCACCCTAGACTCCCAGAACCCCACCCCAGACTCCCAGAAGCCCATTCCAGGCTCCCAGAACCCCACCCCAGACTCCCAGAAGCCCATTCCAGACTCCCAGAACCCCACCCCAGACTCCCAGAACCCCGCCCCAGCTCCCAGAACCCCACCCCAGACTCCCAGAACCCCACCCCAGACTCCCAGAACCCCACCCCAGCTCCAAGCAGCCCAGCCTGGGAGCGCTGGGCGGTCCCAGGGGACTCACCCTGATGATGAGCCAGTCTGCCTGGCCCAGGGCACAGGGCTCACACTTGGCCAGCACCTCCAGGCTGGGCTTCCAGTGGAAGAGCAGCAGCAGCAGCCCCGCGCTCAGCACCGAGCCCGCGTGGCACAGCAGCACCCGCCACGCCCTGCGCCGGTAACCTGCCACCTCCTGCAGGAGAGGGGGCCACTGGGACCACTGGGAATGACTGGGAACCATGGGGAATGACTGGGAACCACTGGGAACCACAGAGAATCACTGGGAACCACGGGGAATTACTGGGGAACCATGGGGAATGACTGGGAACCACTGGGAATGACTGGGAACCACTGGGAATGACTGGGAACCACTGGGAATAACTGGGAACCACTGGGAATGACTGGGAACCACTGGGAATGACTGGGAACCACTGGGAATAACTGGGAACCACTGGGAGTCCTGGGGAACCACTGGAATCATTCACCTGCACCCGGCTGCTCAGTCACAAAATCAGCTCAAAGTGACTACCAAGCACTAAACCTCAAATCCCCAAAATCCCAGCATGACCCAAGCCCAGGCAGGGAAGACCAAGGGGCTGGAAAAGCAGCAGTGGGGAGGGTGGGAAGAGCAGGATTGGGAGTGGGAGACCCCCCAGCCTGCACCTACCATGCGGGCCGGGTCCGGGTCCGGCTGCAGCGTCCCGTAGCCGGGGCGCCGGGCCCCCAGCAGCCGGCTGCTGTCTGCAAATCCACAAAGAACACGGGCAAGGCTGAGCAGAGGGGCAGGCTATCCCCGGGGATGGGCTCCTGGCAATGCCATCCCGGGTCAGGCCCAGGAGGAGGTGGTGGCTCCTGGCCCGTGTCATCCTCCCGGGCACGTGACGGTCACGATGCCGGAGCAGCCCCGGGATTTCTGGCCTCACCCCAGCAGCTCAGCGGGCACGGGAAGGGAGCAGGGCTGGGCCCGAGCCAGGACAGCTCTCATTGACACTTTTCCAGCTCGTTTGCTCCTTGTTTGCTCCCTGGGTTTGCTTCTGGCTGCCAAAAAATTGGCATTTCCCGGTTTTAACCATGCTCCAACTCCTGCCAGGCTCCGCTGCACCCCAAAGCCCAGCCATGGAAATTGGGATCAGGGATCACCCTGGGATCCCCCCAGGTGGGATCTCAACCATCACCCTTAATGCCTGAAGCTGAACCTGCTCATCCCCTGAATCCAGGAAGGAATAGGAGTCACTGAACCTGCTCATTCCCTGAATCCAGGATGGAACAGGAGTCACTGAACCTGCTCATTCCTTAAATCCAGGATGGAACAGGAGTCACTGAACCTGCTCATTCCTTAAATCCAGGATGGAATAGGAGTCACTGAACCTGCTCATTCCTTAAATCCAGGATGGAACAGGAGTCACTGAACCTGTTCATTCCCTAAATCCAGGATGGAATAGGAGTCAATGAACCTGCTCATTCCCTAAATCCAGGATGGAATAGGAGTCACGGCATTGCCAAGGCTGGGATCTCAGAGCAGCAGTGGGGAGGCAACACGTGGCACAAGCAGGGAGCCAGGAGCTGTTCCCACTCCTAGAACACGTGGATGTTTCCTGCCAGGGCCAGGGTTGGCTTTCCAGGCCACTGCAAGCGGCTCAAGGATTGACACTGGAAAAACCGCCCGGGCTGGATTCCTGCTGCTCCCTGTCCGACCCCAAAGCTCCTCTGCAGGGGATGAAGCTGCTCATTAAAACCATTCCCTATGGTGGGGGATACATCCCCAGCTGTCACAGCTGGTGCTGCTCCATGGGATAAGTTTGGAGGGGAGGAACTAGGGGATGAGCCTCAGAGTCGGGTCAGTAAAACAAAAGCTGCAGCAGGAGCCAAGGAAAGGAAGGGGAGGGGTCAGCTGTCCCCAGTGCCAGCCTCAAATTCTGCAAAAAGTGGGAATTCCAGCCACAGGGACACTGGGAGTGCTGTCCTTCCCAAGGACAGCACAGGGGGTCTTGCACAAGGGCTTTTCCCGGGAGGGGTGAATTAGCCCAATTCCAATTCCCTTCCCGGAGCCTCTGGGAAACGGGAAGCCCTGAACTGAACTATCCTGGCTTTTCTGGATCCTAAAGCAACAATCCTTGGGAGGAACCAAGAGGCTCCACACCCATGGGATTCCAGTCCCATCCCGCGGGGACTCCAGCCCTATCCCCGCAGGATTCCAGCCACGTGGAATTCCAGCTCAATTCCCGTGGGATTCCAGCCCCATTCCGGGGGGATTCCTCCCCTCCCGGCTCTTCCCAAAGCCCGGCAGGTGAGCAAAAGCCCCGGCACTGACTCACCCCGCCGCATCCTGCCGGGAGCGCTCCCGGTGGGGATGGGATCAGTCGGGATCAGGAAGGGTGGGATCGGTCGGGATCGGCTGGATTGGGATCTGTCAGGATGGGACTGGTCGGGAAGGGATCGGCCGGATTGGGATCTGTCAGGACGGGATCGGCCGGGCTGGGATCTGTCAGGATGGCATCTGTCGGGTTGGGATCTGTCAGGAAGGGACCGACCGGGCTGGGATCTGCCAGGATGGGATCGGCCGGGCCGGGCCCCGCAGCGCTGCCATCCCCGGCTCCCCCGGCCGTGCCCCCGCGGGTCCCGAGCGGAGCCGCCGCCGCGCTCCCGGCACCGAGGCCACTCCTTGTCGGCAAACACGGCGCGGGGCTCCTGGATGTGCCTTCTCCGCCCCCGGATCTCGGGAATTTCCCCGGAGCCCTGCACGGAGCTCTGCTCTCTGCTTCCCTCTCTGCCGCTAAAACAGGGATTAGGAGCAGGAGAGCAGCCAGGACAGGCTGGAATCCCGGAGACGGGTCGGGATGCATGGGCCCGGCTTGTCCGGGGAAGACGGGAGCCAAGGTCCTGCATTGATGATGGATTTGCACGGCCAAAATCCCACCTGGAATTCCCCACAGCTGCCTGGCTCCGAGTCCAGACCCTGCCCTGTCCTCTTGGAAGGAAATTTGGGAAGAGGCTGCTCCGGATGCTCCCACACCCACTGCACATCGTGGCAGGAGGGATGAACCCTCAGACTCCGGAGCACAGAGCTGGAGGCCAGGATGGGATCAAGACCCAGGACCTGGCTGGGGATCAGCTGGGAAACCCAGGTGCCAGGATTTGGTCCTGAGTCAAATCCCTGTCCCCAGCTGAGGTGCACATGGAAAAGTTGGATGCTGCTCCCAGAGGCTTCACCAGCAGCTCCCCTGGCAGCCCCAGCCCCCTTCCACTGCTCCATGGTTCCCACTGGATGGGCCCTGGGCAGCACCATCTGTCTGTCCATCCATCCAGGGATCCAGGAATCCCTCCATGCATCCATCATCCATCCATCCATCCATCCATCCATCCATCCATCCATCCATCCATCCATCCATCCATCCATCCATCCATCCATCCATCCATCCATCCATCCATCCATCCATCCATCCCTCCACATGGGCTGGAAGCTGCACACAAGATCAGGAAGCTCTATCCATGGAAGTTTCCCTTCCAGCCACTGAGGTTGATGGGATGGGGTTGGCAAGGCCAAGCCAGGCCCTTGGAGATGGGGACATAGAAAATCAGGACAAGACAAAAACCAGGAAGGAGAGACAACCTAAGGAAGTGTTTGGGCACAGAGGATGAGACTGAACCCAGGAGCATCTTCCAGAGCCTTTGGATGCTGGGATACGAGATCCCAAGGCTGAGCACGGGGCTGGGATGTGATCCTGGTGATTCTCTTGCCCTTCCCACTGATCCCACAGGAACCAGTCCTGCCCCACTGGAGCAAATGCAGCTGACTGGGCAGTTCCTGGACAAATGGCCCAAGGCTGAAGGAACAACAGCTGAGATGGGCCTGATCACAGGTGGGGATGTGGAAACCTGGATTTGGAGTCCCCAGTGCTGGGCAATCCACACTCGGGCATCAAACCCCGAGACAGGTGAGAAGCAAATTGCCAGCAGCACCAGCTGTGGTTTGGATTTTGGGAGAGATCCCTGGTGAGGAGCAGGGCAGGGCAGGCTGGCTGAGATCCTGGCATTCCAACCCTCCTGGCACAGGGGCATCTCCCTGGCCCTGACCTTCCCAGCACCCAAATCCAGCTGCCAACCTGGAGGGAAGTGCCTGGAACATCCTGGCTTGGGAACATCCTGGCTTGGGAACATCCTGGCTTGGGAACACCGGTGCAAGCAGGAGGACAGGGGGGCTCACATCCCAATCCCACATTTCCCCCAATCCTGGGGGTATGAGGGCTTTTCCCTCCTTTGGGAATGGGGGCTGGGAGTGAGGGACCAGGGTGGGAACATCTCCAGCAACCCTTAAATTAAGGAGCTCAGGGAAAAAGGAGGAACTTTGACTCCGGAGCGCTGCTTGGTTGTGGATTGGGATCGGGATCGGGACTGGGATGGGCCAGGAGGATCCCAGGGGATGGGAGGAGGATCCCAGGGGATGGAGGAGGATCCCAGGGGATGGAGGAGGATCCCAGGGGATGGGAGGAGGATCCCAGGGGATGGAGGAGGATCCCAAGGGATGGGAGGAGGATCCCAAGGGATGGGAGGAGGATCCCAGGGGATGGGAGGAGGATCCCAAGGGACGGGAGGAGGATCCCAGGGGATGGAGGAGGATCCCAGGGGATGGAGGAGGATCCCAAGGGACGGGAGGAGGATCCCAGGGGATGGAGGAGGATCCCAGGGGATGGGAGGAGGATCCCAGGGGATGGAGGAGGATCCCAGGGGACAGGAGGAGGATCCCAGGGGACGGGAGGAGGATCCCAGGGGACGGGAGGAGGATCCCAGGGGATGGGAGGAGGATCCCAGGGGATGGGAAGATCCCAAGGGATGGGAGGAGGATCCCAGGGGATGGGAGGAGGATCCCAGGGGATCCTCCCAGGGATGGAACCCCCAGCCCCCCCCCCCCCTGCCCTGGAAGGAACACCTGCACAGGGAGGGGCGAAGGTGACAGGGCAGCACCACTGCTGCATTCCCAAGAATGGCAATCCCATGGATAGTTTGGGGTTTGGAGGATTTGGGTTTAGTTTGCAGAGTTTGGGGTTTAGAGAATTTGGGGTTTGGAGAATTTGGGGGGTTTGGAGAGTTTGGGGTTTGGAGGATTAGGGGGTTTGGAGACTTTAGGATTTAGAGAATTTGGGGTTTGGAGAGTTTGGAGCATTTGGGGTTTGGAGGCTTTAGGGTCTAGGGGTTTGAAGAGCTTGGGGTTTGGGGATCTTGGAGGATTAGGGGCTTTGGGGAGTTTGGAAGATTTGGGGCGTTTGGAGAGTTTGGAAGATTTGGGGGGTTTGGGTTTAGAAGAGTTTGGAGAGTTTGGGGTTTGGAGGATTTGGGTTTAGTTTGCAGAGTTTGGGGTTTAGAGAACTTGGGATTTGGAGGATTTGGGGGTTTGGAGAGTTTGGGGTTTGGAGGATTTGGAGGGTTTGGGGTGCTTGGAGGATTTGGGTTTCGAGGAGTTTGGGGGTTGGAGAGTTTGGAGAATTTGGGGTTTGGAGCATTTGGGGTTTAGAGGTTTGAGGCATTAGGGATTTGGAGAGTTTGGGGTTTGGGGGCTTTGGGGAGTTTGGAGATTTGGGTTTTGAAGAGTTTGGGGTATGGAGAGTTTGAGGTTTGGAGAATTTGGGGTTTAGAGGATTTGGAGCATTTGGGGTTTAGAGGTTTGAGGTGTTTGGGGGGTTTGGGGAGTTTGGAGCATCCCAAAGCCCCTCCCAGGATTCCTTTCCCCTCGGATCCATGGCTGCATTCCCAGATCCAGAATTCCCAAGGGATGAGGAGCCAGGAAATCCCACCCAGAGTCCCAGGATAGGAGAGGGGCCAGGAAACCGGGAAAGAGATTGGGATAAAAATGGGAAATAAAGCCAAATAAAAAAGGGAAATACAACAAAATAAAAAGAGAAGTGGAGCAAAATTAAAAAAGGGAAGTGGAGTCAAATAAAGTGAAATAAAAGAGAAATGGAAAAAATAAAAAAGCAAAATAAAGTGAAATAAAAGAGAAACGGAAGCAAAAAAGTATAATAAAGAAAAAAAAGGTTGAAATTCATTAGAGTAAAAAAAGGAGAAAAATTAAAATAAAAAACTCAAAAGAAAGGAAAATGATAAAGATAAACGAAGTGAAAAAACTAACAAAGCAAAGGAAAAAAGCAAAATAAAGCAAAATTAAAAAGCAGAAAAACAAAGTTAGGAAACAAAATTACAGCAAAATAATGGTGCCAAATATAAAATAAAATAGTGAAAGCAAAAAAACAAGCCACAAAAAATAAATAAAGCACAATAAGGCAAATTAAAAGAACAAAATTTTAGAAGCAAGGCAAAATAATAAATGGGAATAAATAGGAATACATGGGAATAAATGGGAATACATGGGAATAAATGGGAATACATGGGAATAAATGGCCCTGGAGCTGCACCGCTCCCAGGCTGGGAGCCCCGGGAGGCGCTTTGGGGATTCGGGGGCTCCGGAGCCTCGGGGGGTCCCGACTCCCGATCCCGACCCCCGATCCCAGTCCCGACCCCGATCCCGATCCCGGCGCCAGCTCCTCACCTGAGCTCATGGCGCGGCCCCGCGGCCCCGCGCGCCGCCGGAAGAGAGCCCGGAACGGCGGGGGATGCTGGGAAATGGAGTCCGCACCCCGAAACCGGGCTGGGACACCCGGGGGATGCTGGGAAATGGAGTCCGCACCCCGAAACCGGGCTGTGACACCCGGGGGATGCTGGGAAATGGAGTCCGCACCCCGAAACCGGGCTGGAACACCCGGGGGATGCTGGGAAATGGAGTCCGCACCCCGAAACCGGGCTGTGACACCCGGGGGATGCTGGGAAATGGAGTCCGCACCCCGAACCGGGCTGGAACACCCGGGGGATGCTGGGAAATGGAGTCCGCACCCCGAAACCGGGCTGGGACACCCGGGGGATGCTGGGAAATGGAGTCCGCACCCCAAAATCAGGGTGTGACACCCTGAGGAATGCTGGGAAATGGAGTCCGCACCCTGAAACCAGGCTGGGACACCCGGGGGATGCTGGGAAATGGAGTCCGCACCCCGAAACCGGGCTGTGACACCCCGGGGCATGCTGGGAAATGGAGTCCACACCCCAAAATCAGGGTGTGGCACCTGGGGGATGCTGGGAAATGGAGTCCGCACCCTGAAACCGGGCTGGAACACCCGGGGGATGCTGGGAAATGGAGTCCGCACCCCGAAACCGGGCTGGGACACCCGGGGGATGCTGGGAAATGGAGTCCGCACCCTGAAACCGGGCTGGGACACCCCGGGGCATGCTGGGAAATGGAGTCCACACCCCAAAATCAGGGTGTGGCACCTGGGGGATGCTGGGAAATGGAGTCCGCGCCCTGAAACCGGGCTGGGACACCCGGGGGATGCTGGGAAATGGAGTCCGCACCCCGAAACCGGGCTGGGACACCCGGGGGATGCTGGGAAATGGAGTCCACACCCCGAAACCGGGCTGGAACACCCAGGGGATGCTGGGAAATGGAGTCCGCACCCCGAAACCGGGCTGGGACACCCGGGGGATGCTGGGAAATGGAGTCCGCACCCCGAAACCGGGCTGGGACACCCGGGGGATGCTGGGAAATGGAGTCCGCACCCCGAAACCGGGCTGTGACACGCGGGGGATGCTGGGAAATGGAGTCCGCACCCCGAAACCGGGCTGGGACACCCCGGGGCATGCTGGGAAATGGAGTCCACACCCCAAAATCAGGGTGTGGCACCTGGGGGATGCTGGGAAATGGAGTCCGCGCCCTGAAACCGGGCTGGGACACCCGGGGGATGCTGGGAAATGGAGTCCGCACCCCGAAACCGGGCTGGGACACCAGGGGGATGCTGGGAAATGGAGTCCGCACCCCGAAACCGGGCTGGGACACCCGGGGGATGCTGGGAAATGGAGTCCACACCCCGAAACCGGGCTGGAACACCCAGGGGATGCTGGGAAATGGAGTCTGCACCCCGAAACCGGGCTGTGACACGCGGGGGATGCTGGGAAATGGAGTCCACACCCCAAAATCAGGGTGTGGCACCCGGGGGATGCTGGGAAATGGAGTCTGCACCCCGAAACCGGGCTGGGACATCCCAGGAGTGGCATCCTGGTGACCTCAGCAGGAGCAGCATCACATTTCTGGGAGGTTTGAATTGTTCAAACCAAAAGCCACAAATTCAAAGCTGAAGCAATTCCTTTCTCTCAGCCCCAGGAGCTGCTCCAAACATCCCAAACTGGAAAAAGTTGGAGGTTGAAATACCAGGGAAAAGAGGAGGATTCAACCCAAAAAATTCCAGTTCCTTAGGATTTGGAGTAAAAATCAGGAATATAAACCAGGATCCCATGGGCTGGGAAGAGAACACCTTGCTCCTGGTGGAATTGGGATCTGGAGGCAAAAATATGAGAGAAAAGATGATTCAACCCTAAAAAATCCCATTTCCTTGGGATCTGGAGTAAAAATCAGGATGCCACGGGGCAGGATGGGACACCTCACTCCTGGTGGATCTGCCCCCAGGGTTTTACCCCATGCTGCACCCTGGGAGCTCCACATCCTCAGTTTGGGGAGTTCAGGCCCAAGGTCCCTGCACTGTTCCCTGGCACCAGCCAATCCCAGGATTTCCAGCTCTCCCCAGCCCTGAGAAGGCTGGGATGGCAAAAGGTTCCATGAGGGGAATTAATAAAGGATTAATAAAGGACCAATAAAAGGATAGAGTTGTTCTTTACAGCCTTTATTGCAGGTGCACAGGTAAGCCCTGGCACAGGTAACGCCCTGCTGGAGCTGCCAGGTGTGAGGGTCACTCAGGGTCACTCTGAGGTCACTCAGGGTCACTCTGAGGTCACTCCAGGTCACTCAGCCCTCAGGCAGCTGCTGCCTTCTGCTTGTAGGTCGCCATCATCTTCTTGATCTCAGCGATGGCTTTGCCGGGGTTCAGCCCCTGTGGGAGGGGCTGGTCAGTGCCTCTGGGGGGGCTGCAGCACCTCCCCTCCCTCCCTCCTCCTCTCCAAGCTGTAGTGAACTCCCAAACCTGCTGCTACTTCTTTTTTTCCCCCTAAAACCTGGAATTGAGCTGCTGGAATTGACCCTGGGAAGTCACAGATGGATCCAAGTCACAATAAAATCAAAAATGAGTTGCTACTCATAGAAATATTGGGTACAGGAGGTGCCTGGCACTACTTTTTATCCCAGGACATGGTGACCTGATGAGGCTGTGGCAGTGCCACTGTCCCGTGTCCCCCAAGTGCCACTGTTGCCCCCATGCAGCTGTTCCATGCCAGCTCTGTCCCCATGCCCCCATGGCAGCTGTGCCCCATGGCAGCTGTTCCATGCCAGCTCTGCCCCCATGGCCCCATGGCAGCTGTTCCATGCCAGCTCTGCCCCCATGGCAGCCGTACCTTGGGGCAGGTGCGGGTGCAGTTCATGATGGTGTGGCAGCGGTACAGGGAGAATGGATCCTGCAGCTGCGCCAGCCGCTCCTCCGTGAAGTCATCGCGCGAGTCGATCATCCAGCGGTACGCCTGGGGGGACAGGGGGCTGCCAGCGCCTGGGGACCCCAGCAGGGCCAGCCTGGGACCCTCAGATACAGCCTGCCCACCCAGGGACCTCAGCAGGGCCAGCCTGGGACCTCAGATACAGCCTGCCCACCCAGGGACCCCAGCAGGGCCAGCCTGGGACCTCAGATACAGCCTGGCCACCCAGGAACCTCAGCAGGGCCAGCCTGGGACCCCAGCAGGGCCAGCCTGGGACCTCAGCTAGACCCTGCCCACTCATAAACTTCTCAGCTACACCCTGCCCACCCAGGCCAGGTGACACTGACCCCTGAGAATTCAAATTTTCTGTTTTTCAGATCTGTGCCTGGCTCTGAACTCCACAGCCTGTCACATGCTGGTCTCCCATTTTAAGCAGGCAAAGCAATTTCTCTGAAACTCAAGAATACCCTACAGCTTCAGGCCCAGAAAAGTACAAATGAAATGAACTGTGTGGAGCAAACTGGGGATAAACGACTTCATTACCTGAAGCTGTAATTGGAGGATTAACCCTTGATATGCAAATGAACCAAATTTGTAATTGTCTGAAAAACTCGTGACATCTTGGGTGTAACCTCAGAGGCTTCTGACAGCCCAAGGTGAGTCTGTGATAGGCCTTTAACAAACACGCACTTTTATTCTCATAATCTTGTCTGGTCCCTGTTCTAGGCAGCCACTCCAAGGCATCAGCAGTGGCAGGTGACACCAGCCAGGTGACAAAGATCCATCCTCACCTGCATGAGCACAGCAGGGCCCAGGTACTTGTCCCCGTTCCACCAGTAGCTGGGACAGCTGGTGCTGCAGCAGGCACACAGGATGCACTCATAGAGCCCGTCCTGCCAGGGGAGGGGACACGGCAGGATGTCACCAAAGGGCAGGTGACACAGGGCTCCACCCTCTGTCACCTCCCCTCCGTGTGAGGCAGAGCTGCTGTGGGGCAACAATTCCTGAGGGGATCAATCCCAACCCTCCCAGATGGAGGACAGGAACTGTCCCCCAAAGCCCTATGGACCCCCAGGGTCCTTGAGGCCACCTCCCAGCTCAGGGGATTCTCTGGTGATAGGACCCACACAGTGAACCAGGATCTGGGACAGCAGGGGAAGGGCACGGCCTGGAGAGGAAGGGGAAGCTGCTGGGATCTCCTGCATTCCTGCCCTGGGATCCCCTACATCCCTGCTCCATTCTCCTGCTCCCCAGCCCTGGGATCCCCTACATCCCTGCTCCATTCTCCTGCTCCCCAGCCCTGGGATCCCCTACATCCCTGCTCCATTCTCCTGCTCCCCTGCCCTGGGATCCCCTACATCCCTGCCCCATTCTCCTGCACCCCTGCCCTGGGCTCTCCTGCATCCCTGCCCTGGGCTCTCCTGCATCCCTGCCCTGGACTCTCCTGCATCCCTGCCCTGGGCTCTCCTGCACCCCTGCCCTGGGATTTCCTGCACCCCTGCCCTGGGCTCTCCTGCACCCCTGCCCTGGGCTCTCCTGCACCCCTGCCCTGGGATTTCCTGCACCCCTGCCCTGGGCTCTCCTGCACCCCTGCCCTGGGCTCTCCTGCACCCCTGCCCTGGGATTTCCTGAATCCCTGCCCTGGGCTCTCCTCCATCTCTCCCCTGGCATTTCCTGTATCCCTGCCTCTCTCCCCACCCTGGGTCTCCCCCACTCCCAGCTCCTCCCCAGCCTGTCCCTGCCAGGACAGGCAGAGATTTGTCCCCAGTGAACAATTCCAGGTGTGCCTGGCAGGGAAGGGAGAGCAAAGTCTGCCCAGCAGCCTCGGGGTAAGCTCAGGGTGCAGCCTGTCCCTGAGGGCACCCAGGGCACAGGAGCAGAGTCCTGGATCACTTCCCCATTTCCAGGTACAGGAGGAGTTCAGCTCCACACAGAAGTGACTCAGACAGCTCTGCTCATTCCTGCTGGAATGAGGAGCTGATTCCTCATTCTGGACAGGACACTGAGGAGCTCAGGGTGGCCCTGTGGCCCATCAGTTTCTCCCAAACACAGACAGAGGCCAACCTGGCTTAATTTACATTACTGATCCCAAAGGGATCAGACAAGATGGGAATTGGTGCAGGAGAACCAACTGCTGCCTCTGCAGAGATTCCTGCAGGCTCTCCAGCTCTGGGGCTATTATGGGATGTCACTTGCAGTGTTCCCCTGAACGCCCTTTGCTCAGCCTCCCTTCCTGCAGTTCACCAAAATGGAGATTTGGTGCCTCTGCAGCAGAGCAAGGACAGCCTGAGCTGGGAGCTGGGGAATGATGGATCCATTCCAGCAGGTTGGAGGAAAAACCTCTCCTGATCTGCTCCTAATCCCTGTGCCAGCCATGGAAATCCACCCCAAAACTTGGCCACACTATCAGCCTTTTAAAGAGCTCAAAAAAATCCCCTCAAAATCCCCCTGCTCAGCACAGACACACCAAATCTTGCACTTTGGCTTTCCCAGGAGCTTTCCAGGCTGCAAAACCCATGAGCTGGGAGCAGGGTCAGACACCCCAGCACAGCTGAACTATTCCAGCCTGGAATTTCACATGGCAGATGTGGGAATGGGATCAGAGCTCCCCTGGAAACCCCAGCTCTCTGCCCTGAGCAAGCAGCTACAGGGCCTTTGACCCCCATTCTAGGGCCCTGTCCCTTATCCCATGTCCCTGTCCCCCATCCCAGGCCCCTGTCCCTCATCCCAGGTCCCTGTCCCCCATCCCAGGTCCCTGTCCCCCATGCCAGGTCCCTGTCCCTCATCCCAGGTCCCTGTCCCCCATCCCAGGTCCCTGTCCCTCATCCCAGGGCTCTGTCCCTCATGCCAGGGCTCTGTCCCTCATGCCAGGGCTCTGTCCCCCATCCCACGTCCCTGTCCCCCATCCCAGGCCCCTGTCCCTCATCCCAGGCCCCTGTCCCCCATCCCAGGCCCCTGTCCCTCATCCCAGGTCCCTGTCCCCCATCCCAGGGCTCTGTCCCCCATCCCAGGTCCCTGTCCCTCATCCCAGGTCCCTGTCCCCCATCCCAGGTCCCTGTCCCCCATCCCAGGTCCCTGTCCCCCATCCCAGGGCTCTGTCCCCCATCCCAGGGCTCTGTCCCCCATCCCAGGGCTCTGTCCCCCATCCCAGGTCCCTGTCCCCCATCCCAGGGCTCTGTCCCCCATCTCAGGTCCCTGTCCCCCATCCCAGGTCCCTGTCCCCCATCCCAGGGCTCTGTCCCCCATCCCAGGGCTCTGTCCCCCATCCCAGGTCCCTGTCCCCCATCCCAGGGCTCTGTCCCCCATCTCAGGTCCCTGTCCCCCATCCCAGGTCCCTGTCCCCCATCCCAGGTCCCTGTCCCCCATCCCAGGCCCCATCCCCCACTCAGGTGCCCTGTCCCCCCTGCCAGGATTGGATCTCAGCAGGTGTGGGGATGTGCAGCTGCCCAGGTGTGACCCTCAGCAGGGCAGTGACCAGTTTCTGGCGCTCCTCAATGGACTGCAGGTACTGCTGCTTGCCCTCCTTGGACTCGTCCTTCTTCTTCAGGTAGGGCTCAATGGACTTGTACTGTGCATAGAAGTTACTCAGGTCCTGCCAGGGGAACACAGAGCATCTCCTCAGCTTCTGGGGAATATCCCCAGCTGGATGCACCCCACCCCCACCCTGCTGCCCAAGCCGTGGGGCTCCCACCCCTCCCTTCAGCCCCACCCTCAGGGCAGAGCCTCTTCCAGCATCCCACCCAAATCCCCTCCTGGCACAGCTTCACCTCAAATTCACACCTCAACCCTCCCCAAACCTGCCACATTCCAGGCCAGGACATATTTAGTCACTGGGACCCACCCAAGGGACACTGAGCCCTGACCTTGGTGGCACCTGCCACGCCTGTCCCAGCCCTGGGTGTCCCCTGGACCCTCCAGGGGCTGCACTCACCGGGACCAGGTCCTTCACCACGTACATGTGGGGCAGGGGGTAGATCTTGGTGACTTTGTTGAGGTCACTGTCGATTTTTTTGATGCAGGCCAGGGTGTTGCCCCCAGCAATGTTCATTGCACAGGAGCCACAGATCCCTGAGGGGGAAAAGCAGAGCCAAGTGTGGGATTTTCCCTCCTGGCCCCAAAAACAGCCCTGGGGAGGCTCCACTCGACTCTTCCCAATCCATCAGGATCCCAAAAAACCTCTGCTCGACCTGCCAGGGTCTTGGAAACCCCTTTCCAACCCAGCAGGGTCCTCACCCAGCCCAGGAAACCTCCCAGAAAGGCTCTTCCCAACCTTCTGGGACCCTCACTTATCCCAAAAAAACCTTCTCTCACTGCACCAGGGTCCTCACCCATTCCAGGAAACCTCATCACTGGTCCTGGAAAAGCCTCTTCCTGACCCTCCAGAGGCCTCACCCATCCCAAAAAATCTCTTCTTGCTCTCCCAGTATCCTCATCTGTCCTGGAAAACCTCTTCCCAACCTGCCAGGGTCTCAAAAAACTTCTTCTCTCAATCCACCAGATTCCCAAAAAGACCCCTCCCACTCCACCAGGGTCTTTCCCACAAAACCCTAAAGGAAAAAAATGCTGGAATTTGCCACTGGGGCCAAATATTTTTTAACTTCAACAAGGAAATGAGGTGGTTTGGGTGTGGTCTGGGGAGATCTCTGCTCTCAGGTTTGGGGCATGAGGTGGGAGCCAAGAGAGGCATAAAATAAATGAAAAATAATAAAAATTGCAACCAAAAACATGACATTAAAATGTGGGAAACTGCTGCAGCTTCCTGAGTCAGAGAATCCCAGAGCTGGCAGGGACCTCTGGGAATCCTCCAGTCCAACCCTGGAGCAGGTGACACTGGAATGTGGTTTGGGAGTCTCCAGACAGGGACACCTAGGACCTCCCTGGGCACTGCCCAACTTTTTTTGTCCCTAAAAGCCACAGTTCTGACTGGTTTCTGTCCTTCCTTTCCAGGCTGGGATGGATCCAAGCTGCAGCAAACCCACAAATGTGCTGCTGCTCGTAGAAATAATGGTCAGAGGAGCTGCTCAGCACCCCTTTTTTTTTTTGTTATCAGATGTTGGAGTCTAGAAAACAGAGGTCACAGAGAGGGTTTGAATTAAAACCTTTAAATGAATTAAAGCATATTAAGCCACTCATACATAAAATAAAGGTCTATGCTTAAGTTTTAAGTAAGTACATTTAAGTAAGTAAAAATATGTTTGAAGTGCTTTAAGTAGTAAAAGCCTTAAAATTTAGTGTGAAAAGTAAGTTTTGGTGAGAACTTAAAAACAAAAAAAAGCTTCAAAAACAAGTCTCAGTGAGAGCTCAAAAACAGTTTTAAACATAATAAAAGTATAGTAAGAATATTGCTTACATTCTTCAGATAGAAAAGATAAACTGTATGTGTACATGATACATAAACTTTTGTATTAAAACACTAGAATTGCTTTGGATTTGTGTTTGTTCCCTAGACTATTCCCTTTTTCCCCCCTTTTTCTTAAAATTGTTTAACCTACTCTGAAGAGCACCAGAAGCTCACACCTATAGCCTGGCCTAGACAACAACATTTCCCAACTCCAAAAAGACTAATGGCAGACTAAGTAAACTGAGCTGCAGCTCATAAAGCAGAATTCTGAATTTATCATCTCTTTGGAGTGATGCTAAATTTTATTGTTCAGTATTGTTCAATTTTTTGTGCAAGAGATTGCTTTACCTAATAAACAAACAATTGTTTCCACTTCTCTCCAAAGAAATCTCTGTCCCAAACCAATTAGAAAAAGGGCTGCTTAAATTTGTTTTCTAGAAGAATCCCTTTAAAAGTTTCCTCCTAAACCAAAACACCCTGGAATAAGCAGCCTCTCCTCACAAAAGGGGAATAAATAACCCAAATCATCCCTCAAATTCAGGAATGGAAGGCAGAGGCTCCTTCCTGGGGCACAAACTCACCCACAGGTGAGAGGAGAGACAGCAGAGGGACAGAAATAGCCCAACAAAGAGATGAAATGACACCTGTGATGGTGTCCAGCCCTGGCACTGCCACCAGGCTCCTCCTGCCACTGCATTTTCCAGCCAGCAGGGAGGGGAGCAGGAATGTGGGATCAGGGGTGCCACAGAAGGGGCAGGATGGAACCAGCCCAGCCTGAAAATCTGTCCTGTCCAGGGAAAATATTCAGGGCAGTGAATTCCAGCTTGGGAAGAGTTTTGGCAGTCTGGGAACCCCACTCTGTGTGGAATTCCTGCCCCTGCTGTGCAGATTCCAGGGGAAAAGCTGCCTCAGGAGCTCTGCTTTCCATTTCCATCCCAGACAAAACAGCCCCAGGCACCACCTGCCCTGAGACTGCCCCTGCCTGCAGGCCCACCTGTTAATCCAGAGCATTCCAGCCAGGAATGCAATCCCACAGCTCAGCATGACCCTAATCCAGAGCATTCCAGCCAGGAATGCAATCCCACAGCTCAGCATGACCCTAATCCAGGGTCACTCCAGCCAGGAATGCAATCCCACAGCTCAGCATGACCCTAATCCAGAGCATTCCAGCCAGGAATGCAATCCCACAGCTCAGCATGACCCTAATCCAGAGCATTCCAGCCAGGAATGCAATCCCACAGCTCAGCATGACCCTAATCCAGGGTCACTCCAGCCAGGAATGCAATCCCACAGCTCAGCATGACCCTAATCCAGGGTCACTCCAGCCAGGAATGCAATCCCACAGCTCAGCATGACCCTAATCCAGGGTCACTCCAGCCAGGAATGCAATCCCACAGCTCAGCATGACCCTAATCCAGAGCATTCCAGCCAGGAATGCAATCCCACAGCTCAGCATGACCCTAATCCAGAGCATTCCAGCCAGGAATGCAATCCCATAGCTCAGCATGACCCTAATCCAGGGTCACTCCAGCCAGGAATGCAATCCCACAGCTCAGTAACCAGCATGAGATGTGGATCAGGAGTTTTTCCCAAGGCAAGAAAGTCCCAAAGCTGCCTCAGAGCAGATGTGGGAGCAGCCACAACCCCAAACCACCAATGGCCTTTTCCTCAGTCCATCCCTGCCCTTGGCCAAAGGGCCAAGGAGAAGATTCCTGGAGCTGTTCCTCGAAGTCCCACAGGCTCTCCCAGTTCCACCAGTGTGATTTCCACAGCAGCTCTGGCACAGTCTCTGCTCCTTGCTCCCATTCCACCCCTGCCCTCTCAGCCTCCCTGCTGCAACCTCTCCCTGGATTGCCCCACGCACTGGGAGGCAGTAGATGAACCAGACTGGGAGAGAACTGGAACAACTGGGAGCTGTGGAAGGAATTACTGGAGCTGGCAGCTCAGAACTGTGTCATTACACCCCAACTCCAGCTTTACTCCCTGGTTCATTTTGGTGTTTTATCCTCACAGGGGAGGGTTCTGAGTTTCACCCTTGGTCATTTTGGTGTCTTATCTCCCCAGGGGCAGGTTCTGAGTTTCACCCTTGGTCATTTTGGTGTCTTATCCCCCCAGGGGCAGGTTCTGAGTTTCACCCTTGGTCATTTTGGTGTTTTATCCCCCAGGGGGCAGGGCAGGGGGGCTGAGCTCTCTGGGGGTCCCACAGTCAGCCCTCCAGCCATGGCCTGTCCTTACCCTCCCTGCAGGACCTGCGGAAGGTCAGTGTGGAGTCCATCTCGTTCTTGATCTTGATCAGGGCGTCGAGCACCATGGGCCCACACCTGCAGCACAAACCCAGCCACTGACCCTGCAGAGCCCCACACTCAGGCTTTGAGCCCTGCACCCATCCTTGGCTTTTCATCAACTGCCATTCACTGTGTGTCAACCCCAGGGAGCAAACAGGGACCTGGGCACCAGCAGGGCAGCCCAGGGCCAGTGTGGGGCTCACACTCTCCTGTGCTGATCACACTCTGGGCCAGGCTGTGACAGCCCTGCCCGTCCCTGTGAATCACAAGGGACACAGGACAAACACTTGGGGACAATTTTTGTCATTTTACACCCAGGGCACCACCCAGGGATTATTCACTGGGGCAAAGCCACCTCAAAACCAGAGCTGTTGCTCTTGTGGGTTTTGAGTAGGGACTGGGTGGGACTGAGAGCTCAGGGAAGGGTTTGGGGTAGATTCCTGAGGAGGAGCTCAGGGAAGGGTTTGGGGGGGATTCCTGAGGAGGAGCTCAGGGAAGGGTTTGGGGTGGATTCCTCTAGAGCAGCTCAGGGAAGGGTTTGGGGGGGATTCCTGAGGAGGAGCTCAGGGAAGGGTTTGGGGGGGATTCCTGAAGAGGAGCTCAGGGAAGGGTTTGGGGGGGATTCCTGAGGAGGAGCTCAGGGAAGGGTTTGGGGGGGATTCCTGAGGAGGAGCTCAGGGAAGGGTTTGGGGGGGATTCCTGAGGAGGAGCTCAGGGAAGGGTTTGGGGTGGATTCCTCTGGAGCAGCTCAGGGAAGGGTTTGGGGGGGATTCCTGAGGAGGAGCTCAGGGAAGGGTTTGGGGAGGATTCCTCTGGAGCAGCTCTGGGAAATCCATGCAGAACATCCATGGGAAGGTTTCTGAGCCCTTTCCCAGGATCCCAGGGAAGCAAGAGCTGTTTTGGAGCTGTTTCATCCACACAGCCAAGTGTGGATAGACCATGGGAAGAGCACCTGCTCTCCCTGGGAGTTGTGAGCAGCACATGGAATTCTCTTCTGGAATAATCCCAGAAAGGGTTGGGGTGGAAGGGCAGGCAGAGACAACTTCCTCTATATCCCAGCTGGCTCCAGGACACATCCAGCCTGGCCTGGGACACTTCCAGGGATGTGGCAGCCACAGCTTCTCTGGAAATTCTGTGCCAGCCTCATAGGGAAGAACTCCTTCCCAAAATCCCATCTCAACCTCTCCTAGGGAAGAATTTATTCCCAGTATCCCACCCAAACCTCTCCTGTTTTGGTTCCAGCCCTGTCCCCTGTCACTGTTCCTGACACCTGCCAGGCCACCACCTGGCCATGGGAAAAGCTGCCCTCCTTCTTCTTCAGCAGCCCCCAAACCTCTCAAATAAATCAAGTTTATTGAATCCACCAGCACCTCTTTACCCCTTCCCAGGGACACAGACAGGCCCTCATATGTCACAGCACTGTCACCTTTCCCTGCTGGGACAGTGGCACTGGGGACACCTTCAGCACCGAGGTCAGGCAGGGGAAAACAGCCCCACAGGAGCTTGGGGAAACCTGCTTTTTCCTGGAATAACACCCATGGTGCCTGTGGAAAATCTGCTTTTTCCTGGAATAACACCCACGGTGCCTGTGGAAAATCTGCTTTTTCCTGGGATAATTTGCTTCTCCTGTGGAAAATCTGCTTTTTCCTGGGATAACACCATGGTGGCTGTGCTCACAACGAGCTGCTCTGTGCCAGAGGGGAGCAGCCCCCTCCCAGCCATTCCCTGGAGCTGGGACTGTCCCCAGCCCCATTCCCCAGGGATACCCACTTGTTCAGGTCCACCTCGTAGGTCTGCATGCGGGGTTTGTCCCCGGGCTTGTCGGGGTCCCATCTGTAAATGGCGAATTTCTTCAACCGCGGCGCCGCCGCCGCCGTCTGCGCCTCCCGCAGCACCTGGGCCCAGGGAGAAACAGCTCAGATCCAGGGAAAAACAGCTCAGATCCAGGGAAAAACAGCTCAGATCCACCCTGGATCCAGGGAGAAACAGCTCAGATCCAGGGAAAAACAGCTCAAATCCACCCTGGATCCAGAGAGAAACAGCTCAGATCCAGGGAAAACCAGCTCAGAACCACCCTGGATCCAGAGAGAAACAGCTCAGATCCACCCTGGATCCAGAGAGAAACAGCTCAGATCCAGGGAGAAACAGCTCAGATCCAGGGAGAAACAGCTCAGATCCACCCTGGATCCAGGGAGAAACAGCTCAGATCCAGGGAAAAACAGCTCAGATCCACCCTGGATCCAGAGAGAAACAGCTCAGATCCAGGGAAAAACAGCTCAGATCCACCCTGGATCCAGGGAGAAACAGCTCAGATCCAGGGAAAAACAGCTCAGATCCACCCTGGATCCAGGGAGAAACAGCTCAGATCCAGGGAAAAACAGCTCAGATCCACCCTGGATCCAGGGAGAAACAGCTCAGAACCAGGGAAAAACAGCTCAGATCCACCCTGGATCCAGAGAGAAACAGCTCAGATCCAGGGAAAAAACAGCTCAGATCCAGGGAAAAACAGCTCAGATCCACCCTGGATCCGGAGAGAAACAGCTCAGATCCACCCTGGATCCAGGGAGAAACAGCTCAGATCCACCCTGGATCCAGGGAGAAACAGCTCAGATCCAGGGAAAAACAGCTCAGATCCACCCTGGATCCAGAGAGAAACAGCTCAGATCCACCCTGGGTCCAGGGAGAAACAGCTCAGATAATGGGTAAAACATTCTCAGATCCCACAAGGAGAGCTCCAGGAGGAGATACAGAGATGGATATGTGTGCATAGATAGAAAATATATTAAATATATTAACTATATGTATATACACACACATATATAAAGCTATAAAAATGTGATACCTACATTTATATTTAAACACACCTATATGCAAATATGCTATAAATGTTTGGAAAAGTGTGTGGATATAACATGCTCCATGTATTTATAATGTTATTATATTGTATGTATTTATAGGTTATATATATTATATAACACAGTGTATATTATAAATGTTTATATACATGTATGTTCAGAAACATGTATATGTGCTTATACAAACATGTACATTGTTTATTGTGTATTTTATTTATAAGTTATATGCTTATAAATTATATGTATTTATATATTCTACTGACTGTCATTATGATATAATTATTTATTTTATACTTCATTGTGTTTAAAATTATAGCATATGTGTTTATATATTCCATGTATTCTGTACTTACACATATTTATACAGTGCATATTCAATAGAACACATCATATTTGTATGTATTTATATATATACAAACACATTTATGTGTATATGTAAGTACACATTCCATTTTATAAGGGATGAATTTATATATTCTCTGTGTGTTTATGAATTACATGTATTTATATACATGCTTATAAGTTGTATTTGTTTGTGCCTTATAAGTGTAATTATAATAATTTAATTCTATTTTAGGTCTGTATATATTTATGTACATTTTATGTACATTAATTAGATATGTCTGTGTATAATGTCTGTAAATATACATATATACACATATTACACATATATATTTATAAATAAATGTATATAAAACCATAAAATTGCAAATATATAAATGTATATATTTACACATATATAAATACATTTATATATGCAAATATATATAGTTTTTCTTAATTATTTTTATTTATTTAGAATTAAATCTTTTATATAAATATATCCTGGGGCTCCCCCTGCCTGAAGCAAGACCAATATTCCCAAAATTTGCTCTCCTTGTTCTTCCCAGCCTTTTCCAGGTTCCAGTGGCCAGCCCTGCTCCCCTCTCCCAGGAAAACCCCACTGCAGCTCCGACTGCTCTTCCTGAACTGCCCCCAAATTCCATTTATCCCCCCAGCCCCTCCCAGCTGCCCCTTGCCCTGTTCTTCCCTATTTCACCTCATCCTGGATCCCTCCTGCCCTTTCCCTCCCAGTCCCAAATCCCACAGACCCTATTCCTCACAAATCCCAAAATCCCCCCCAAAAACCCTGACACTGACCCTATTCCTCACAAATACCCCTGACACTGACCCTATTCCTCACAAATCCCAAAAACCCCTGACACTGACCCTATTCCTCCCAAAAACCCCTGACACTGACCCTATTCCTCACAAATCCCAAAAACCCCTGACACTGACCCTATTCCTCATAAAAACCCCTGACACTGACCCTATTCCTCCCAAAACCCCCTGACACTGACCCTATTCCTCACAAAAACCCCTGACACTGACCCTATTCCTCCCAAATACTCCTGACACTGACCCTATTCCTCATAAAAACCCCTGACACTGACCCTATTCCTCATAAAAACCCCTGACACTGACCCTATTCCTCACAAAACCCAAAACCCCCTGACACTGACCCTATTCCTCCCTAAATCCAACAGTTCCTCTGCCACTGACCCTATTCCTCCCAAATCCCACAGCCCCTCTGCCACTGACCCTATTTCCCGGCAGCCCACTCCATTTTCCCAGATTTTCCCGCCCCCCAGTCCTGTCTGGAGCTTTCCCCTGCCCCTCCCAGCCCCCCCACACCATCTCTCCCACCCTTTCCCTCCCATCCATCCCCAGTTCCCTCCCAGCCCCTTCCAGCTCCCTCTCCCCCTCAGCTCACCCCTTTCTCTCCCACCGCCATCCTGCCGCCCAGCCCGCCTCTGCCGCGCCTGCCCTCCCTCCATCCCCGCCCCCCGCGGCCCCTCACCGCCCGCGGCCCGGCCCGCAGCAGCCGCGCGGGGACTCCGCGCCTCAAGGAGACTCCGACCGCGGCCGCCGCCATCTTGGCTCTGCGCAGTTCCACCCGCCCCGGAAGCGCTCCCTCGCCGCCATGTTGCTGCGCTGCCGGAAGCGGCTCCGCCATTTTAGGTGTGGCGGCGCCTTCAGGAAAGGCGCCATGTTGGGTGTGGCGCGCCCTGTGGGACACGGCGGGGTGGCGGGGGCAGGACGCCTAAATCCTCCTTTTTCTTTCTTCAGTTCCTCTTGTTTTCTCTCCAGTAATTACCAGCATCATTATTTTGCACGGAGATGCCTGTGCTGCCACCGCAATCCTCAAGGGGACTTGCCCCAAAAACAACGGGGCAAATGGTGGGTGCTGGGGAGCAAAGAATCCCAGAGACATTAAGGTGGGAAAAGCTCTCCAAGGTCCCTGTAGGACCTTCAAATCTGTGATAATTGATAAATGAATCGTGTTA
Organism: Erithacus rubecula; assembly: GCF_903797595.1. Classification (NCBI taxonomy): domain Eukaryota; kingdom Metazoa; phylum Chordata; class Aves; order Passeriformes; family Muscicapidae; genus Erithacus; species Erithacus rubecula. The sequence goes on from NC_136676.1 coordinate 1,026,167, forward strand.
ATCCAGAAGTTTTGGAGTTTGTATAAACCAGAAAACTTAAAATAAGAAAATAACATGGACCTAGATAAAGAGAAATACATAATTAAACTCACTCTGTTTAAATCCCCTTATTATGAATACTGTGTATACCAGTTTGTAAAAGAAAAAAAAAAACAAAACCAAAAAAAACAAAAAAAACCCAAAAAACTAAAAAACCAGAGGGGTTTTCCATAGTCTGAAAGTTTTGTTTGCAGAATCAGATTTCCTGCCTTTGTAATCGACCACAAACTATCTGCTAAAGATCAGACTTCCTACTTCTGTTTTTTATCTACCAAGACCAGATGGTTACATGACCAATTTTCCGAAGAGCCGTTCCACGAAGTTTGGAAGTTTCTTTGCCCACCACTGCTTACTTTGCAGAATTATTACAACACAACAATTATTGATTACTACAAGGCAAACCAAGGTCGGTGGAAGTTTGGAGTGGGCCGTGACCCCTCCAAGTGTGCTGCTTGTTCTGTCTATATAAAATAAACCAACCTAAATTTTGCTAAATACAGAGACTTTGTTTCTCATTTATAACACTGTTATAATTACTTGTAAGCAGTGGCCACTTTTAGCCAGTTAAAATTTCTCCACAGACTCTTATGTCTATTTTGACCATTAAATCACTGAAACCTTGAGTTTGTTAAATCTAACCCTGACAAGCTTCAATTAAGCTAAAGGGATTTGAAGCTTGGACATCTGGGGTCTTAAATTTATGGCCCTTCAAGGACATTGGAGCAAGCAGAAGATGCAGAGGAGATTGAGGTCTGGAAAGTTGGGGATTCTCAATTGGAAAAGATGAGAAAAGGATGAAAAAAGAACTAAAGAATGCAGACCAGCTTAGCATGAAGAGTGAGAAATCAGTAACCAATAGTGGGGAGAATGAAGAGAATAAATAGAACCCATGGCCAGTAGCTTATTTGTTAAAAATGTGTGAATAAATGAAAAAAATTTGTATTGATGTGGATGCTGGAGCTCTGTCAGCCACACACAAACCCTGGCTAAGAACAAAGTGACGCTGGTCTTGCCAACACTACAAAAACAGTGTCAGAGACAATTCTGGAGGATTCTGGTAACAGCTCCACCCCTCCGAGCGCTTCCCTCCCACTTATTCCCCACAACTCTTTAACTCCCCATCTTTTTCTTCACAGCAAATCCATTTATTAGGCGGATCACAAGCAGCACACACCGAGGGTGAAGATGAGGAAGAGGAGAGCTGGCTAGGGCGTGAAGTGCCACCACTGGAAGGCGAAGGGGCGGCGCTGGACGCCGGTGCCGCAGCGCACCTCGCCCAGGCTGCCGTGGTACGAGGCCACGTCCTCCAGGAAATGGCAACGCAGCCCCAGCGGCTCCAGCAGCGCGCGGATCCGCCGCTCCAGGCAGCACTCGCCGCCCGCCACCGGCCCGAACGGCTTGGGAATGCCCAGGTCCCTGGCCAGCACGATCATGGTGACCTGCGCGGTGACAGCGGGGACACGGAGTCAGAGTGGTGACACTGGAGGGATGGGGACACCCAGGTGGATCATGGTGACACTGGGGACAGTGGAGTCAGAATGGTGACACTGGAGGGATGGGGACAGCCAGGTCAATCATGGTGACACCAGGGGACAGCAGAATGGGTGACACTGGAGGGTTTGGGGACACCCAGGTGGATCATGGTGACACTGGGGACAGTGGAGTCAGAATGGGTGACACTGGAGGGATGGAGACAGCCAGGATTATCATGGTGACGCCAGGGGACACAGCGTCAGAATGGTGACACTGGAGGGTTTGGGGACACCCAGATTGATCATGGCGACACTGGGGACAGCAGTGTCAGAATGGGTGACGCTGGAGGGATGGGGACAGCTGGGTGGATCATGGTGACACCAAGGGACAGCAGAATGGGTGACACTGGAGGGTTTGGGGACACCCAGGATTATCGTGGTGACACCGGGGACAGCAGAGTCAGAATGGTGACACTGGAGGGTTTGGGGACAGCCAGGTGGGTCATGGTGACACCAGGGGACAGCAGAATGGGTGACACTGAAGGGTTTGGGGACACCCAGGGTCAATCATGGTGACACTGGGGACAGCAGAATTGGTGGCACTGGAGGGGTTGGGGACACCCAGATGGATCATGGCGACACTGGGGACAGCAGCATCAGAATGGGTGACACTGGAGGGGCTGGGGACACCCAGGTGGAACATGGTGACCTGGGGGGGACAGCAGCAGTGTCGGGACGGATGAAGCCAAAGGAAAGATGTTGGTCCCCCTCCTCCACCCTCCTCAACACCACTTTTTGCATCTGCCCTCCCTCAGGATTCTGAATCCTGCAGAATTGCCCATTTTTAATCATTATCACGCCTCACCTCTTGCAATTTCACCACTTCTTTCAAAATCCCACTGCAAGCATCACAAAGCCACCAAGCTGTGTTAGGCCTGTGTTTATCCACACCTGCCTGGATATATTTCCTTTTGATAGACAGCTGGGTTTTTTTTTTTTTTTTTTTAAAACATGCCTCTCACCTTGCAATTTCACTGCTTTGGAAAGGTTTTACCTCAAAACCCCAAAGCCACCAAGCTGAGTTAGAGCCCTGTTTATCCTGGAGATATTTTCCTTTTCTAGACAGCTGACTTTTCTCTTTCAGGAAAACTCTGGGGACTCTTCCTGGCTGACTGAGCTGGTTTTTTGGGGAGGGATCGAGGCAGGAACCCCCCCTTACCGTGTTGGGGAAGTAGGGAACAGCTTTGCCCTGCTTGTCCAGCTTGAAGAGGGCTGGCAGGTCGATGATGTCCTCCTCCAGCAAGCCCAGCTCCTTCTTGAGGATATCCCTGTTCCAGTCGATGCAGCGCTGCAGGTCATGGACAGAGCAGAGAGGGGCCCACATTCCACCACTCCCTGCCACGGGAGGGGTTTGTGCCACAGTGGGGTGGGAAATGGGGGTTGTGACCCAGGGTGTTGGGAATTACCTGCACGTACTGGTTCTGCTGTGCCAGGACCTCGTTGGAGAGCACCTTGTTGATGGTGACACGCTTGGTGTCTGTCCCCGAGTACCCTAAACATGCAAAACACCCTCAAAGTGCAGCAGCAATGGCAGGAGCCTGGCTTGAGGTGGGGTATAGAGATGGGAAAAACCCCCAAAATCCCAATTTCCTGAGGCTGGGGTCAAAGCTTGGGAAGCTGATGGGAGAAAATCTCTGCCCGTTGGGAGGAGCGTTGGGAAAGAGTCCTGTCCTCCATCCTCCTGCCCATGGGAATCCACCGAATTTCTCCAGAGCATCCCCCTCCATAGGGTCACCCTTGGTCTGGGGACAGCTGGATTCTCTCTGTGACCAGAGGAAGCCTTGGAGATACAGAGACCTTCTTCCAAACCCACCACGGATCAAAATCACAGTGAAAGGGGAAAAACCCAGTTCTAATCTGGACAGGAGAGCTGCCAGTTGCCCTGCTCACTGCTAGAACTCCATATCCTTGGAGATTGGATGCTTCCTGACCCCATCAAGGATCAAAATCAGAATAAAAAAGGAAAAACCCCGTTTTTAATCTGGGCAGCAGATCCCAGCTCTGTGCTGGAGCTCCATGTCCTTGGAGGTACAGAGACCTTCTCCCAACCCCGTCAGGGATCAAAACCACAATGAGAAGGAAAAAGCCCAGTGCTAATCTGAGGGGACACTAGAGCTGCCAGTTGTCCCCTCCATGCTGGAGCCCCGCTGGCATTTCCAGAGGCTCCATCCCTGGCAGCAAGCATCCCCTCCACGCAGAGGCCTTTATCCCTGCCATCCCACTCGCTTTCCCGAAATAGGGCCGGAGGAGGCCGGGGGCGGCGGGCAGGCATCCTGCTGAAGGACACCCAGCGGGGAAAATGTCCCTGGCCGTGTCCCCTTGCCTTTGAACATGGTGGCTTCTCCCTGTCCCTCCTTCTGCTTCTCGCGGAAGAGCCGGTAGCAGGCGGCCGGACTGGCCAGCAGCATCCGGAACGGCTGCGGGAACAGGCCGGGGTCAGCGGCAGCCCTGAGCCCAGGGACTCACTGCTGCAAGAGCCTGAGCTGACGCTGAAATCGGGACAATGCTGTCATCACGCCTCGCTTAGACCATGGAGGGTTTGTGGGCTTAAATATTCCTTTTTTGAGCCATCCAGGTCAAGGCTCGATTTCCCTGAGGGAAAAATCTGTGTCTGAAGCAGGGAAAGCCACAAGAGAGGGAAGAGAAATGTTTTGAAAAGTTCTGGGAGATGCTGAGCCACTGCAAACCCCCAGAAACTTGAGGCTGGAATTTCTTGGATACGTTTGCAGGTGTCTTTTCCTTTCTATTTACATTCATTACTAGCCCAGCAAATCCCTTTCTTTTGTGCTCACATCCCTCCTTTTGGGGTGGGGAATGAAACCCAAGCAAATGCTGGCAGGGGGTGCCAAAGGAACGAGCTCCAGGGTTTTGCCAGTGAGACTGGTGTCCTGGAGGAGGAGCCCTGGGTCAGCACGGGGGTCTGGGGGTACCTTTTTGTCAGAGGCGGGGACAAAGGTGACAAACTCATTGATGTTGCCCACGGCCAGCCAGTCTGAGTAGAGCTCCACAGGGGCCTGGACACGCTGGGCGTAGAGGAAATCCCTCACCAGCCTGGTCATCCTGCGGCCTGCAGATCTGGGGGGAAACTCCCATCAACATCTGCCTGGAGACTGGGATTGGGATATTCCCATCAACATCTGCCTGGAGACTGGGACTAGGATATTCCCATCAACATCTGCCTGGAGACTGGGATTGGGGGGATATTCCCATCAACATCTGCCTGGAGAATGGGATTGGGGAATATTCCCATCAATATCTGCCTGGATGCTGGGATATAAATTGCCACTGAGGTGGAGGAACCTGGGAGCCCCCACCCTGCTCAGGCAGTGGCTGATGAACCCCATTAAGCCAATTACCCCAATTTTGGTGGTATTTCAGGGCGCTTTGCTCTGGAGTCTGTGTTTTCCCCAAACCCGCGTTTCCCCCAAACCCGCGTTTCCCCTCTCTTACGCAGGGAAGCTGCTGCCGATGAGGATTCTTCCCAAGGGATACTCCCTGCCAGCCACAGACACGGGTGGGCTGACCTCCACATTCCCAAAGGAATCCAGGCTGGCCACGGCCTCAAAGAGGGGCTCCTTGTGCACGTAGCCAAAATCGGGGCCCTGGGGAAAGAGGAAGTGCCCTGAGCCCCTGCTGCTCCCCTGGTTTTGTCCTCCTGCAGGGTGGGTGAGCACAGCAACAAGGAGGGGACAGGAAAGGCAGGAGGAGAAAGGTCTCGGGGTCATGGAGGGGCAGGAATAATCGGGACAAGCCAGGAGCAGAGCCCAGGCCAGATCTCCTCTGTTCTCCCACAGCAAAGGTTTAAAAGACCACATTAAGCCAAGTTTTAAATGTCCGCATTAAACCAACCCAGATCTCTGATCTCCTGCAGCCAGGGTTTAAGAGCTTACATTAAGCCAAGATTTAAGTGTGCACATTAAGCCAAGGTTTAAGTGTTCACATTAAGCCAAGGTTTAAGTGTCCACATTAAGCCAATTAGGCAGCCCTGAGCACAGCTCCTGGCTGGCTCTGGGAGGGAGGTGAACTCCAGCCCCCGAGGGTGACTCTGCCCTGGGCTAAGTGCCACCCCAAAGGCTGTATGGCACTTAAATCCTGCTTAAGCCCTGATTTCCAGGACTTGATATGTCTGGGATTGAAGGAGCTGTGTGTGCAGGGCTAATTAGTGCTCACTCTGTGTGCCAAAGCCTGAGGCAGTGTCAAAAACAGGCAAAAAGGCAGGAATGGGACCAAAATTCCACCTTCCCTGCCCCCCAGTTAGACTTGATGCAGGCCTGGAGCACATGGCAGCCCCTGGGATAAGATCAGGTGTCTGTGAGGTTTGAGTTAAATCCCAGTCACTTATCAGGGTTGGGTTTCCATAGGGATAACCCAAACATACAGGTTGGGAAAAGCGAGCAGGGAGACATGGGGGTGCTTCCACATAAAAATTCCCTTTTGAAACTGAGGGTGTTTGGTGATGCTGGGGTGGAGAGCGAGCACAGCTTTCCCTGAGGCTCCCCGTGCGTTTCTGGGGTGCATTTCTGGGGGATGGTCGGGATGAGATCCCTTTTTCCCTGGTGCTGAGGGAGGGCCTGAGCACCAGCACCTGCTCCCGACTTATTTCAGTTTAATAAAACCACGGAGCCCGCCCGGTTTCAACTGTCAGGGCTCTGGTTATCCCAGGTTTGCAGGTCACATTCAAGTCCTATCAGTTCCACCCTGATTTTGAGGGGATAATTCCCTCCCATCTCCTTTTTCCCTGGCACGGGCTTCCAGGGGCTCAGGGCTTGACCCGTGCCCATGGTGTCGGGCTAAGTATGCCTAGTTAGAAAATGAGATTGGAAAGGTCGGGCTGGGGATTAGGGCAGGCTTCAAAGCAGAAATTGGAGGATAATGTGTTAGCAGCTCTCAAGGCTGAAATTGCTGCCCTAAATATGAGGCAGAGCAATTCCTAAAGAGGGCAGATCCGTGCGGGCGCCCAGCGGATTCACTGGGTGAGTCCAGGACTGGATGTTCCTATGCCAGGCATGAGAAACGATGGATTTCAGCACTCCTGAAACCCCCAGCCCTCCCCAGAAGGACAAAAGCTGGGATTTGTCCTTGTCTCCCATTCCTGCCAGGGCTGAGGCTGCTCCAGCACCCGGCTGGGAGATGGGGACAGGGACTCCATGCCTGGGGGTGTCCTGTCCTTCCACTGTGGGGATATCTCCAACGGATTTCCCAATCCAGATTTTTTCCATGCTGGGTTCTCCCAAAATGCCCCATCTCAGGCTTGCCCTGGCCCTTTTCCTTGGCCAAGGATCCCACAGGGATTTTTCTGGCACAGGCTGCACCCTGTTGTCTTCCAAGGAAGTAAACTGACCCTCTCCTGCTTTCCAAGCATAGAGGAGGAAAGGAAAACGCAGCCCATCCCTGGGATGCCTGGGGGAGAAATCACATCCTAAAGCTTGGCAGGAGCCTTTCATTTCCAGGGGTATTGGCTCCTCCTCTCCCCTCTGGATCAGAGGTTTTCTGGAGGGCTGGGATGAGGGGGTGAGGCTGGAGGTGGTTGGGAGGGAATCTCCATTCTGCTCTCATTTTCCAGGCAATTCCATGCACGGAGCCAAGGGCAAGGAGGATTTTGGAAATGGGAACGTGGGCTGGGCGTGAGCCCTGGGAGCTGCTCTGCAGGGAATGCAGGGAACCTTCTCTCACCAGCAGCTCTTTGACAGGGAGTTGCTCCATCCCTCTCTCCCGGGGGGAGTCCAGCACCACTGGGAAGCTGTTGTGGGGAGCGTGGGTGTAGCCAAGCCTGATCTCATCCTGGGAAGGGAGGAAATCCACGTGAGGTACCGGCGAGGAAAGGTTCTCCTGCTTTTTGGAGGCCCCCTACCTGCATCCAGCGGTCACCACGGTTGATGTAGCCAAAGCAAATCTTCAACTTGCAGCTGGCCTTGGCCACCAGGCTCTGGATCTCCTTGGTGAACAGGTAGTTGTCCTTCATGCTGGAGGAGAGGATGGGAAGGGATGGGAAGGGATGGGAAGGGATGGGAAGGGATGGGAAGGGATGGGAAGGGATGGGAAGGGATGGGAAGGGATGGGAAGGGATGGGAAGGGATGGGAAGGGATGGGAAGGGATGGGAAGGGATGGGAAGGGATGGGAAGGGATGGGAAGGGATGGGAAGGGATGGGAAGGGAGGGGAAGGGAGGGGAAGGGATGGGAAGGGATGGGAAGGGATGGGAAGGGATGGGAAGGGATGGGAAGGGATGGGAAGGGATGGGAAGGGATGGGAAGGGATGGGAAGGGATGGAAAGGGATGGAAAGGGATGGAAAGGGATGGAAAGGGATGGAAAGGGATGGAAAGGGATGGAAATTCCCTGCTCCCAGCCCTGTTCCAGCCCAGCCCAGGAGTGGTGGGGCAGGAGAAGCACCACCTGTACCTGCACACGAAGAGGTTCACTGGGGTGAGGGTGTTGGGGGTCATGATCCACGGAGCTACCCGGAACACCACTGTGTCCGTGAAGATTGGTGAGTGGGGGATGCCCTGAGGGAGCCAAGCAGAAATCAGGGACATTCCCCATACCATTCCCCCAGACACCCTCCCCTGAGGCCATTTTTGGGATTTAATGGCATCAGTCTTGTGTTGGGTTGATGTGGCCAGAAATGTGTATTCTGTCACCATCTGCTGCAGCCAGCTGGGGCAGTGACCCTGATCTCCTGGCACATATTCTCTGCTAATGGGCCATCTTTAAACCAGCTGGGACAATCATCTTTATCTTTCCATAGCCCATCCTCCCTCCAGGAGATATCTCCTGTTAATGGCCATTGAGTCCCAGTGCATGACTGATAAAATTACCTTATCCCACTGGGAGAAGCTCCACCAGGGGAGGAGCCAAGCCTTTCCTACCCAGATAAAAACTGACATTTTGTACACCAAGGTACCAAGGGACCTTCTTTCCACTGGACTGTAGAGGAAAGTCAGATCTTTCCACATCATCCCTGGAGCTTCAGAGGAAACTGCACCTTCTCCAGGAGCACTGCTCCAGCTGAACCACATCTGCCACTGCAGGAGGATGCAGCCACCATTGAATGGGACTGCTGCCACCACCCTGACTGACTGATGGGTGTCAGCTTGGATTCTCACTCTGGCAGTGTTTGGGATTGTTCTGTGTAATACTGTATTTCTATTTTAATTTTCCTAGTAAAGAGCTCTTATTCCTAATTCCCATATCTTTGCCTGAGAGCCCCTTAATTTCAAAACTATAATAATTTGGAGGGAGGGTGTTTACAATCTCCATTTCAAAGAGAATCTCCTGCTTTATTGGCAGACCCCTGCCCTCCAAACCAGACACCCTCTATTCAGGCACCATCCCCATCTCCCCCTGCCCGTTCCCAGGAGCTCCAACCTCTGCCAGGGGCTCCAGCAGGCTGACATGGATGGCCACCAGCCCGCAGAAGGTCTCGTCGGGGAAGCGCAGCCCCTCCACGAAGAAGCCGAGCTCGGCGCTGCCGCCGGGGTAGGGCACGGCGTGGAACAGCTTCCTGCGGCCCAGCACCTGCACGTAGCGCTGCCTGAAGAAGGGATCTGCAGGGAAGGGCAAACCACGGCTGCTTGGGATTCTGCACCCCTGTCCTCGGGCAAGGAGCTCCCATGCTCAGCAGGGTTGGGTTCCCACTGAGATAAACGCAAATGTACGGGTCAGGAAAAGTGAGCAGGGAGATCTGGGGGTGCTTCCACACGGAAGTTCCATTTTGGAAGTGAGGGAGTTTGGAGATGCTGGGGTGGAGGGAGCAGCTTTCCCTGAGGCTCCCTGTGTGTTTCTGGGGTGCATTTCTGGGGGATGGCCAGGATCAGATCCTTCAGATCTCTGAGGAGATCCAGCTGTGAGAGACACCTTGAAGCAGGAGTTGAGGGAGTGGGAATTCTGTCGTGGACAAGAGGGATGAGGGGAAATGTGACACTGGCCAGAATTTCTTTGGATAGAGCAAAGTGCACCCATGGAGCTTCTGCTCCTCCAAGGGAGGACAATGCCCCAGACTCCCCCTGCATGGAGTGATAAGCCTGAGCTCCTCCATGGCACATTCCTGGCTGGATGAGAGATTTCATTCCCAGAAGATAAATCCCAGTGCCCACAGCGAGGGATGAGAGGGGATGGGCTCTGGAGTGTGCTGCCAGCATGGATAAAGCAGCTGGGTGACCTCCAGTTTAACACCCCAGCCTTGCTGGCAGCTGGGAATTATCCCATTTTCTGAAAAAAAAAATTATCTCTCTATTTATCCTTGCTTTTAATGGAAATTATTCAATTTTCTGAAAAGCATCCCAATTTATCTTCTTATTTGTTGTTATTTTTAATGAAAATCACTCAATTTTCTGAAAAAAATCCCAATTCATCTCTTTCCCCCTGTTTGTTTAACCCACTAGAAGTGAGAAGTACTGGGGAAGCAGGAATCAGAAAAAGAAATAATTTTAAAACAGAGGAAAAAAGAAATAAACCCAAACCACATAAAATTTGCAGCACTGGGCTCTGTTTCCCAGCACTTTCTGAGATTTATTCTCCCACTTTTTACCCCAAAACAGAGCCAGCAGCTGGAATTGCCTGGGCAGGGACAGCCTCACATCCCTCCTGGGAGCTGGGAGATGGAGCTGAACTCACCCAGCTGGAGGAAAATGGGCCAAAAGCAGCTTCTCGTTCATCATTTTCACTTCCCAGCCCCTGCACCTGAGCATTGCAGTTCTCAGAGAGCCAAAAAAGCATTATTTATATTAAATTCCCCCTTTTTTTAAAAAAAACACACCGGGATGTTTGCTGCCACTCCTTTGCTGCGTGGCCTTTGTGTCCCCCTCCCTCTGATTGTTCACCCCCAGAGTTTTCCACCTGATGGAAAAAAGGGAAAGATGGGGGAAAAGGGGAAGGGATGTTGGAGTTTTGAGGGAGAGGAGCGAGGTCAGAGATGGGAAGGAAAGGGCTTGTGGGGACCTCAAAGTCATCAGGGAGGAGGAGGAAGGGGAAGAGGAAGAAAAGGAAAAAGGGGAAAAAGGGAAAAAAGGGGGAAAGGGGAGGAAGGGGAGGAAGATGGGGAAGGGGGAGAAGGGAGAGAAGGGGGAGAAGGGGGGGAAGGGGGAGAAGGGGGAGAAGGGGGGGAAGGGGGGGAAGGGGGGAAGAGGGGGAAGGGGGGGAGAGGGGGGAAGGGGGGAAAAGGGGGGAAAGGGGGGAAAGGGGGGAAGGGGGGGAAAGGGGGAAAGAAGAAGGAAGAAGAGGGAGAGGTGGAGAAAGAACAGAAAGAGGAGGAAGGGGCAGAAAAGGAAGGGGGAGAGGAGGAAGGAACAGGAGGAAGAGGCAGAGAAAGAAAGGGAGAAGAAGAGGCACAAGAAAAAGGGGAAAAGGAAGAAGGGGCACAGGAAAAAGGGGAAAAGGAACAAGGGGCAAAGGAAAAAGGGGAAAAGGAGGAAGGGGCTGAAGAGGGAGATAGGGAGAGGGAGAAAGAAGAGGAAGGGGAGCAGGAGGAAGGGGCAGAGCAGGAGCTGAGGAAGGCCTTACTCTGCACATGGAAGACCCCAACGTTGTCTGCGTCGTTGGCAGACACAGACAGGACAATTTCGTAGCCCCGGGGCAGGCGCTGGGGCCCCTCTGTCCTCAGCACCATCTCCGCCATGTCCAGCAGATCTGCGGGCACACCGAGCGACTCAGGCCGCGTCTGCCATGTTCCCTCCTGGGTCTCCTTCCCAGGAACCCGGCTCCTCCTTCGCCGCCAGCCCGGGCACGCTGCAAACCAGAGCCTGTGCCTCGTGGGCAGTGACCCAAATGCCCTTTGCCTCCTCCCTGCCCGTCCCTGGCACGGCCGCTCCGTGACCTCGACGCTGCGTGGGCTGAGTTTTCCAGGAATGGGTGGGTGGATTCCTGGCTGCAATGGTGCCTCTCTCACCTGGAGAGCATCCCTGGCCTGGGAGCGCAGCGCTGCCTCCGTGCCCTGCCTGGCTCCAGGGAGCTGGCGTGGCGCTAATGCCACAGCAATTCCCACGTGGGAAGCTTGCTCAGCAGCTGGTGGGGAGCAGCTGGGCCCTGCCCGCTGTGCTGGGCTGGGTCCCTCTCAGGAAAGGTCACGGAGAGGGGACGATGGGGATTTTGGGGACAGGGCATTTGGGGAGCTGTTACCTTCCCTGTTGAACACCTGCTCGCTGTCGCAGTCGGAGGGCGGAATGAAGGGGAACTCCTTGTCACAGCTGACCAGCAGGATGGCCCCGTGTCCCTCTGGTCCCCAGGCCCAGCTCGCCTAAAGCACCCCTGGGGCTCAGCGAGCTTGGGATCCACTGAGCCCATGGATTTTCTGTGGGGTGGGGGGGCTGGGGTACCTTGTTGGGGCTGTTCTTTTCCACCACCCCATCCCGATCTGCGTCCACGTCCAGGGAGATCCCTGTGGGGACAGAACTGCCTCATTCCCAGGCATGTTGAGGGGCTTGGCTGCCAAACCGCCAGACCCAGCAAACCTGGCTTTGCTGTTGCTATCCCCATCCCTGCTCCAGGGATGGACCCCAGACTCACCGACGCCGGTGAGGAACACCCCGGCTTGGTTGATGGGCTTCCCTCCATCTGCGTAGAAGCTGACGGTGACCTGCGAACCCCAAATCCCACGTTAGGGCAGGATGTTCTCCCTCTGTGGGGTCCCACTCACGGGATCCCACTTCTCACCTTGTTGTCGTTGACCTCGGAGCTGGCCCGGCTCATGCTGAACCTCAGCACCGTCCCCTCGTCCAGCGGCCACCGCGCGCCGGCTCCGGACACTGCCTCGGGCTCGCGGCCGCGGAGCAGCACGTCCACACTGACCCCCTCGGTGTGCTTCACGCCAAAGGCCACGGCCCCGGCGGGGGCCGCCCTGCCAGAAACACCCCGAATTTGGAGGGATTTGCGGGGCCAGCGTGGCGTTCCCGCCAGGATTCACTCACTGCCCGCAGCGCGGCCAAGACCGGGCACGCCGGCGTCTGCACGCTCACCGCCGGCACCTTCCTGCCCGGGAACTGGAATTAGCCCGGGTTTAGGGCCAGTTTAGCCCCGTGAGTGTTTGCAGCCACCCCTGTGTGCAAGGATCTGTAATAATCCCAACCAAGCTGGCTTCACACTTCCATGCAGGAATCCTTTCCAGCCCAATGTTTAACAACTCCTCAAAACACCGCTGCCACCCCTCTGAGAGGCTTTTCCATTGGCAGCTCTCATTTTTGGGGGATTTTATCCAGCCCCAAAGCTCTCAGTGCTGTCCTGCTTCCAGTCTGATGTGCCCTTGCTCTTCCCCTCTCCTGGCTCCTTTTCCCGAATTTCCCTGCCTTTCCAGGTTATTATTTTCCGGCTCTTTGCCCCGACACCCGAGAGCTTGCATTGCTCAGCTTTCTCGGATGCCACCGGTCCCACCAAACCCGCACCCTTGGCAAGGGGGGGAGGAAATCCGAGCGCTCCTTTGCTCCTGCCTGGGTGTTCCTTAAATCCTTAAATTGCTTTTAATTACACATAGAAAAACTGGTTTGGTTTCCTGGTTTCTTGGATCTGGGGATCCCGCTGGGAAGGGATTTGGCCTGGAGAGGTGCCAGGGGAGCTGGGACTGCGCTGCTTGGCTTGAATATCAAGGCTGGGATTTGCAACAGCAGCACTGACTAGAATCCAGCCTGGAATGAGCTTTTCACCTTATTTTTCCCTTGGGGGAAACAAATATCCTGAAGTTCAGCACTGGGTTGGTTTTAGGGAAGCGGGGCTGGCGCTGTGGGGATTTCCCACTTTCCCAAGGTTTTGGTCATGAGATTTTGTGGGTTTTTTTCTAATTTTGTAGTCTCTCCCTGGGCTCCTGCTCATCCCTCTGCTCTCCTGCAGCTCCCTGAGGTGCCCCTGGATCTGCTGACCCCAGCGGGTCAGACTGGGGTAAATCCAGGCATGGTCAAAACTTTCCAGGGATTCTTGCAGCTCTGCAAAGCCTGGGGAAGGTTTTGCCCACAAATTGCATCAAAATGATGTCAGGGCTGTGGGATTTGGGGAAGCAGAGGGAAAAACGAGGAGCAGGGATTCCCAGAGGGATAAACAGGGGAGAAAGGTGAGGAGAAAGGTAAAGGTGGAGGAGGAAAGGAAGTTTTGAGGTCCCACTCATCTGGACATCGGGTAGGGGTGTGGGGTTTGGGAAAGCAGGAGGAAAATGGAGGAGCAGCTATTTGTAGAAGGAAAATGGGGAGCAGGGATTCTCAGAGGGAAAAGCAGGGTTGAAAAGTGAGGGGAAAGGTGGTGGAGGAGGAAAGGAAGTTTTGGGGGGGGGGGGGGTCCCACTCACCCATGGACATCGGCGTGGATGTGGCTGCCCAGCAGCTGCAGGGTTTGGGAAAACAGGAGGAAAAATGAGGAGCAGGGATTTGCAGAAGGAAAAACGAGGAGTGGGGATTCTCAGAAGGAAAAACGGGAGTAAAGTGAAGGAGGAAGTGAAGTTTTGGGATCCCTCTCACCCGTCGGCAATGGCATGGATGTGCCTGCCCAGCAGCTGTGGGGTTTGGGAAAACAGGAGGAGAAATGAGGAGCAGGATTTGCAGAAGAAAAAATAATGAGGAGCGGGGATCCCCAGAGGATAAAACAGGGAGGAAGGTGAGGAGGAGGAGGAAGGGAAGTTTTGGGGTCCCTCTCACCCAGGACATTGATGCAGACCTGGCTGCCCAGCAGCTGCAGGGTTTGGGAAAACAGTAAGAAAAACGAGGAGCGGGGATTTGCAGAAGGTAAAACGGGGAAGGTGAGGAGGAGGAGGAAGGGGCGTTTTGGGGTCCCTCTCACCCGAACACGTCGGCGCGGATGTGGCTGCCCAGCACGCACAGGGCCTCGATGCGGTTCCCGTGCTGCAGCCGCAGCGTGCGGGGCTCCCCCGGCATCTCCCCGGCCATGGCACCGGCACCGGCACCGGGACCCGCACCGGGAGCCGCTGCTGCTCCTTCCCCCGGCCCGGCCTCCCTCCTCCTCCTCCTCCCGGGCTCGCGGGGCTGGGATGACAATCGGAGCGAGGGGGCGGCTGGGCTGGACCTCGGGAAGCTCTGGAAATGGTCTGGGGGCAGAGAGGGACGGACAGGGAAGGACAGGGAGGGATGAACAGAGTGTGGCAGGGAGTTATGGACAGGGAGGGACAGCGAGGGATGGACAGAGATGGACAGGGAGGGATGGACAGAGATGGACAGGGAGGGATGGACAGAGATGGACGGGGAGGAGGGAGGGCAGCTGGCCTCAGGCCTGGCCGGCTCCCAGCCCTGGGCAAGGAGCTCCCCCAGCTGTCCCCAGCTCTCGGTCCCTCCTCACCTTCCTGACCCCAGCTTGGGATCCCCAAGGCGGATTTGCGGCGTTTTGGGATTTGGCCGCATCCCTGGAGTGCATTTCACCCTCTCTTTCTGCTCTCTAGGGAAAATCCCTGCCTGCTCCCGCTTTCCCAGCCCTGAAGCAAGAGCAGAACTCTCCTTTTTTTTCCCCTCCTCTGCTTATTTTCAAAGGGAAACTGAGAAGCAGTGGCTGCTGAAGGGAGCTCCGAGCTGGTTTTGTCACCCCGGGCCGCTCCTGAGCGGTTCCCGCCCACACGGGGTTTGCATCGTTTATTAACACCCGGCTAAATATTCATTTTCCAGCCCAAACTGCTGCCCCAGATCCTGGAAGCCACAAGCAATTAGCGAGCAGTAGCAGAGCTCAGGTGGATGTTCCTTATTTTCATCCCTCTCGGGCTTCCCTTTTCCAGCCCCGGCTTCCCTCCGTGGCGATGGGTGTTCCTGGGGTTTATAGGGAATCCCACAGTGGAATGAGGGGGAGTGGGATGGGATTTAAAGCCCTTCCAACCCACATAGTTCCAGAATTCTGGTGGGGAATATTCGGGGGAAGCATCCAGGCCAGGAGCTGGGAAAACCGGGAATAGGGTTAATAGGGATAATTTCCACTGGAATTGGGATCATTTTAATTGGAATTCGGTTTTTCCATGGAGCGGTCCCGCGGCTGTGCCGGGGTCGGGAGGGATCCTGGTTTATCCCTGGATCTGTCTCGCGGTTTCCTGGTGAATTCCCAGGAGCTGGGAGCGGATCCCAGCCTGGGGTTTGGGAACAGCCCCATTCCCGAGAGTTTTCCAGGGCTGGAACTCGGGGATTTGCTCTCCCCGCGTACCCGCTCGGGGGTCCGGGGGTCGTTCCGGCTGCAGGCACGGAATTCCAAGGGGTGGGAGGGGAATGTTTCCTGGAACCCTCCGGGCTGCCCCTTCGTGTTTAGGAGGTGCCAACAGCTGCCCGTGCCTGGCCGTGCCCGTTCCTGCCCGGAATTCGGGAATTCGGGATGGAGGCGCAGGGGCAGAGCCGGGGCTGGAGGGATCTGTGGGACACAGCAGGAGATGTGTGGGGCAGAGCAGGAGATGTGAGGGGCAGAGCTGGGGCACAGCAGGAGATGTGTGGGGCAGAGCAGGAGATGTGAGGGGCAGAGCTGGGGCAGAGCAGGAGATGTGAGGGGCAGAGCTGGGGCACAGCAGGAGATGTGTGGGGCAGAGCAGGAGATGTGAGGGGCAGAGCTGGGGCACAGCAGGAGATGTGTGGGGCAGAGCAGGAGATGTGAGGGGCAGAGCTGGGGCACAGCAGGAGATCGCGCCCAGATGGGATGGGGGATGCGAGTCCTCACTGCCTGCCTGGGGTGGTGCAGCCAAAGAAAACCAAAAGGAACCTAAAGAAACCCTAAAGCAAATCTTAAGAAAACCTATAGAAACAGAAAGAAACCTTAAGAGAATCAAAAGAAACCGAAAGAAAACCTAACGGAACCCTAAAGAAAACGTAAAGAAAACCAAAATAAAACGTAAAGACCCCCAAAGAGGCCCAAAGAAACCTCCAGAAGCCCAAGCCCAGCCGAGCCCGGCGGGCTTTGATAACTGGTTCCATGTCTCGCCCTGCTGCAGGTAATTAGGCTGACACGGCTCGTAAAGGTTCCTGCCTGCAATCTGCATGCAGGATAATTAACGAGGGGTAATTAGCGAGCTGTAATTATCGGCTTAGGGAGATTATCAAACTTTCCTTGGCAGAGTGGTGCTGCAGGATGGGCGAGGAGCAACGCCCCGCAGGGATCCCGCAGGGATCAGGCTGTTCCTGGGGGTCGTGTCTGGTTTAGGGAGGGCTTGGAACGGGCTGGAATTGGGGAAAGGGGCTGGCACTGGGGAAGGATGGAGGCTGGAGCTGGGGGAAAGCCAAAGGCAGCCCCCAGAACAGGCTGCCCCAGCTCCTGGGTGTGATGGACAGGCGGGATCCCGTCCGTCATGTGCCACTTTCCCAGGACAAGCTGTAATTAGGGAGAAGCGCTCAGCTCCGGCTGGGCCGGGTGACTCCAAACCCTTCTGTCCTGGAGCACGGCACGTCGGAGCTGGTGGCAGCTGGAGGAGGAAGAGGAAGGAGCGCAGCTTCCACCCAAAACCTCCCGGGGTTTGGGGCTGGGTGAGATCCGCAGCGGCTCGGAACGGGGTGGGACTGAGCTGCAAAATGCACCCAGCCCTGCAAGGTTCATCCCCGTGCCCAGGGATGTGGTCCCGCTGGATTTTGGGGAGCACAGCTGTCCCAATCCTGAAAGGTTTGGGTGCTGTGTCCCCTCCATACCCAGGGCTGTGATCCCGCTGGATTTTGGGGAGCACAGCTGTCCCAGCTCCCGCTGTGCTCCCGGCAGTGCTGAGCTCCCCTCCCTGCGGATTCCAGAGCACCCCAATCCCGCTCCCCCGGCCTCAGGGGTGTTCCTGTCCGGCCCCAAACCAGCCGAGCAGGCTCAGGGCACGGCCCCGGCCCCTGCCCAGTGCAAACCAGTGCAACCAGCAGCCTCTGGTGGGGAGCCCAGCCCGCAGCTCTGCTGGGGCGCTGCTGTGGGGCCACTCCACCACTCCAGCTCAGGGATCCGTCAGGGCTGCTGCTCTCCCTGGAGAGCCAGTACCATTCCCAGCAGGAGTTTGGGTATGGAAAACAGAACTTTATCCACACCTCCAGAGAGTGAGACCTGGGAGAGTGGCAATGCCACCAGTGTTCACTGCTGGAGCGTCTGGCTGCTCCTCCTGAAGCTGTTCTGGGGTATGAGACACGGAGCTGGGGGTTGCTGCAGTTAAACTGGGAGGGAGCCCTTTCTCCTTTCCTGGTGCCCTTTCCCCTTTCCTGGAGCCCTGCTCTCTTTTCCAGAGCCCTTTCCTCTTTCTGGATCCTGGCTGGGCTCATCCCAGCAGTTCAATCCCACAGGGAGTTCCCTGCTCCCGCAGCTGAGGGCGTGCAGCTCGGTGCAGTGATGGCTCCGGCTCTCTGAGCCCTGCCCAGCTCCCCTGGGCCTTTTCCTGCTGCTCCCCACAGGGGTTTGGCCCTTCCCAGCCTCTCCTTCCCATTCTCTATCCCAAACACATCCTGCCCTTCCCATTCCCTGTCCCAAACACATCCCGCCCTTCCCACTCTCTGTCCCAAACACATCCCATCCTTATCCCAAATATATCCCACCCCATTTCTTGGGATGAGCTGTGTGGCACAGGGACACTCTGGAGCTGCCCCCTCCATCCCTGGGATGAGCTGTGTGGCACAGGGACACTCTGGAGCTGCTCTCTCTGTTCTCTGGGATGAGCTGTGTGGCACAGGGACACTCTGGAGCTGCTCCCTCTGTTCTCTGGGATGAGCTGTGTGGCACAGGGGCACTCTGGAGCTCCCCCTCCATCCCTGGGATGAGCTGTGTGGCACAGGGACACTCTGGAGCTCCCCCTCCATCCCTGGGATGAGCTGTGTGGCACAGGGACACTCTGGAGCTCCCCCTCCATCCCTGGGATGAGCTGTGTGGCACAGGGACACTCTGGAGCTGCTCCCTGCAGGCAGGGAGTCCCTCTCTCTCCAGAGGGTTTCCCTCTGGCGGGCAGGGATCCTCTGGGATGGGACGGCCCAGAGATCGATGGTATCTGCGGGACTGGCACCTTCCAGCAAAGGGGATCTTTCCCGTGGGATCTCGACCTGAAAACCCTCCACTCCCCTGACTCTTGAGGTCCCTGCGAGACACAGAGGAATTTGAATTTCCTCGGGAGGCCTCTGGTTGTTGGCTGTTGGTATTTTCCCCTTCCCTGCCTGCCCCATAACCAGTTCTCCCTGCCCCGTCCTCCTCCTGGGATGGTTGGGATGGGAAGGACCGACCTGAGCAAACATTTCCTTTTGTTCAGCTGTATTCAGGCATGGCCCAGCTGCTGCAGCCGGGGCTGTGACTCACCCGCGCCGAGAGAGGCCGGCTGGAAAATTTGGGGTGTTTTAAAGAAAATGCCCGGTTCTAATGACAGCACTGTAATAACCCCAAACAACCACCCTGCGCTGCCGGGGGAGCGGGGATGTTTAATGCATGAACCGTGGGCTTTGAGATGGAGCTGGCAAGGAACAGAAAGAGGGGAATAAACCCCAAACCACCACAGAGGAGCATCCAGCAGGGCTGGCTGTCACCTCGTGTCCCCCTGGAGCCGCCCTGGGGCTGCCCTATCACCTCCATCTCGGGCTGGAGGTGGAACCAGGGTCCCCTGGCCGAACCCCGTCATCCCGGGAAGGAGGAGTTACCTTCCCGAGCCTTTTAATCCAGTCCTGCTGGTTTCCCCGCACAGCCGGCGGAGCTCCCTGCCCATGCCGTGCCCGGCTCGCCATGGCCCCGCGTCACGTCGTGCCCATGTCCACCAGCCGCGCTGCCCGCGGCGTCTGCGTGCTGGGCACCGAGGTCTTCCTGGACACGCGCCGGTAGGGCCTGGCATCGGGACAGGGAGCTCTCCTTCCGCGATCCCAGCCTCTCTTCCCCAGCCCCAGCCTCTTTGGTTCCTCCATCCCAGAGCCTTTCCCCAGTCCCAGCCTCTTTCTCCCGGTTCCAGCCTCTTTCTTTTCCCCAGTTCCATGGAGCTGCTGGGATTTGGGATGGGTTTGCCTGGCATTGGAGCATCTTGGTGTTTTCCATGGAGCTGCCAGGATTTGGGATGGGTTTGCTCAGGATTGCAGCATTTCTGTGTTCTCCACAGAGCTGTCAGGGTCTGGGATGGGTTTGCCTGGCATTGGAGCATCCCAGGGCATTCCACAGAGCTGCCAGGGGCTGGGATGGGTTTGCTCAGGATTGGAGCATCTCAGTGTTCTCCACAGAGCTGTCAGGGTCTGGGATGGGTTTGCTCAGGATCAGGGCATCCCAGTGTTTTCCATAGAGCTGCTGGGATTTGAGATGGGTTTGGAGGAGAAATGGGTGGTGAGGGACTCGGAGCTTGTCAGGAGTTCACCCAAGTTTGGAGAGGCAGTTCCCTCTGGGTGTGCTTGAGGGGATGATGCCCATGGGGAGCTCATGCAAGATCTGCTTTAGGGGATGGTGTCCTATAGGGAACTCACCCCAAGGTCTGTTTTAGGGGATGATGTCCCACTGTGTGTGTTTTAGAGGATGATGTCCCATAGGGACTTCACCCCCAGATTCTGTTTTTGGGGATGATATCCCACAGGGAGCTCATTTTTGGGGATGATGCCCCACAGGGAGCTCATCCAAAGGTGGGATGTTGGCTCGAGGTGTCACAACGGATCCAGACCAGGATGCTTTGGAGTCAAAGCCCAAGCACACCCTGGCTAAGCCCGGGTCTATTTCTGGCTTTGAAAACATTGGGCAAGAGCAATTCAAGACGAGCAACTTGGAGCTAAAATGGGAAGAGGAATAAAATGTGTGGCTCAGGCAGAAAAAATCCAGCGGCAGCCATGCAAGGGCAGCGTCAGGAAAAGGGATTTTTCCAGAATTAAATATGGGGTGGCTTTACTGGGCAGATAGGCGGCTGTCCCTGCCCTGCTGTCACAGTGTCATTATTTAATAAATCACATTTATAATGACAGAGAACGCAGGCCTGGCCGGTCGGCATCGCATCCGGGCAATTATTGGGATGGAGCTCTGGAGCTGGGCCAGGATGTGCCATCGTCCCCTCCAAGAGCTTTGGCTGCCCTAAAGCAGCCTCATTTCCCCCTCATTCAGACAGGAATGTAGAAAATCCATTATCTGCAGGTTTTTTGCTTTTGGACTCAGAGCTGTCTCAGCCCTATTTAAACATGGAGCCAGAGCCCCCAGATGGGGTAGCTTGGCTTCTTGGTAAAAAATTTGAGCTGTGGTCCCAAACAGCAGATGATGGAAGCTCTTCCAGCTAAAAATGGGATCATTTTATTCCTGGGGAGCACCAGCTGGGGGTAATTTAATGATGCATGCATCAATTTTGGGCTGTTTGGGGCAGAACGTGGAGCTCATTGGGAATTGGGCAGCGCTGTGAGGTGGGAGCACCACAAACCCATGGCAAAGAGCCCCAAATCTGAGGGCTGGGATCCCAAATCTGGGATCTGGGGACAGTGGGATCCCAAATCTGGGATCTGAGGACATTGGGATCCCAAATGTGGATACTGGAATCCTGGTGTTCCCCGGATCCAGGGCTTTGCGGGGTGTTCCGGGTGGGGATGCCAAGCCCAGGGAATGCCTCCATCTCCCCAGGAGCTGCTGCAGGCACGGGGACACCGCGCCAAGAGCAACACCAGGGATAAATTCCTGCCGCGGCGGGGTTTTGATGTTGGGTTTTTTATGTTCTGGCTGCTGAAATTCCCACCTGGCTCCCCCTGGGACGCAGCCGGGGGAGGCGGGAGCAGGTCGAGCTGCCGGGGCTGTAATGAGCAGGGAGCAGTACTTCAAAGGCTCCTCGGGATGTCACGGAGCCGGGCGTGCGTGCGCGGATCCAGGCTGGCTCCAGCCCCGGCATCCCTGCGATCACGGGATGCTCCCACAGCACCCAGCTCCATGCGTAGCTGGCGTGGAAACCATTTCCTTCCCCAGTTGGGCTTTTGTCACGGGGCTGAAGTTGTGGGAATTTGGAGGTTGGATGTGGGATGAGCGCCGGACGTGCCGGAGCTGCAGCGGCAGCTGGGCTTGCTCAACGCCACCGCCGAGATCCCGGTGTGGAACTCCAGCGACATTTCATCACCCAGGGATGGTCTCGGGGCCCTTCCCGCCCAGCCGTGGCTGGGTTTAACTCCGGATTCGGGTCTCTGACCCAAGGCTGCTCCGTTCCAGGTCCACCCCGAGAGGTGCCGCGTCCTTTGACGTGCACGCCACGCCGGCGGTGACGGTGCACATGATCCACAGCCCCACCACAAAGCCCACCCTGGACTCCCGCTGGCCCCTGGACCCCGACATCGAGGTGGTGGTGACCATTGATGTCACCAGCAGGACCGTCGATGACAACCAGGTCAGGTGCTGCTCCAGTGCCCAAATTGGGGAAAATAAGCCAGATTTCCTGGGAAACTCGAGGATTTCTGAGTAACGCTGACACCAGGGAGGTTGAGAAGAGTTTTATAATTGGCACAGACGAGAAATGAAACCCAGAAGGAGAAGGTCCCACTTGGTGACCTAATGGTGACATCACGGCAGTTGCAAAATTCAGCAAAAAATATCCCAAGTTTGGCTTTTTCCCTGCCTGATTTTGTGCTGGAGTTGGCACAGAGGGTTCCAATGAACTGTGATTCATGGACAACGGCTGGGATGAATCTGCTGGTGCCTGGCTGGGTGGGCAGGCAGGGGCTAGATCCTTGTGGTGCCCTTCCCAGCTCCTTCTGGGATCCTGGGAGTGCAGAGTGGAATCCCTCTAGCCCGTGGGGTGTAGGTCACAGTGGGGGGATCGAGACCCATCCAGCTTGTGGGATGTGGGGGTCTCCATCCAGCCTGTGGGGTGTAGGTCATGGTGTGGGGTCACAGTCATGGTGTGGGGAAGGAGATCCCAGCACACCATGGGGTGTGGTTCACAGTGGGGGTCTCCATCCCTCCCATGGGGTGTGGTTCACAGTGGGGGTCTCCATCCCTCCCATGGGGTGTGGGTCACAGTGGGGGTCTCCAGCCCATGGGGTGTGGGTCACAGTGGGGGTCTCCATCCCTCCCATGGGGTGTGGCTCACAGGGGGGGTCTCCAGTCCATGGGGTGTGGCTCACAGTGGGGGTCTCCATCCCTCCCATGGGGTGTGGCTCACAGTGGGGGTCTCCATCCCTCCCATGGGGTGTGGGTCACAGTGGGGGTCTCCATCCCTCCCATGGGGTGCAGCTCACAGTGGGGGTCTCCATCCCTCCCATTGGGTGTGGCTCACAGTGGGGGTCTCCATCCCTCCCATGGGGTGTGGGTCACAGTGGGGGTCTCCAGCCCATGGGGTGTGGGTCACAGTGGGGGTCTCCATCCATCCCATGGGGTGTGGGTCACAGTGGGGGTCTCCATCTCTCCCATGGGGTGTGGCTCACAGGGGGGGGTCTTCATCCCTCCCATGGGGTGTGGTTCACAGTGGGGGTCTCCAGCCCATGGGGTGTGGGTCACAGTGGGGGTCTCCATCCCTCCCATGGGGTGTGGTTCACAGTGGGGGTCTCCAGCCCATGGGGTGTGGCTCACAGGGGGGGGTCTTCATCCCTCCCATGGGGTGTGGTTCACAGTGGGGGTCTCCAGCCCATGGGGTGTGGCTCACAGTGGGGGTCTCCATCCCTCCCATGGGGTGTGGCTCACAGTGGGGGTCTCCAGCCCATGGGGTGTGGCTCACAGTGGGGGTCTCCATCCCTCCCATGGGGTGTGGCTCACAGGGGGGGTCTCCAGCCCATGGGGTGTGGGTCACAGTGGGGTCTCTGCAGGTGAAGATCTCCTACTACGACCGCGAGGGCCGCGAGCTGGCGGTGGCTTGGCTGTACCTCACCTGTGTGGGTAGGTGCCTGCAGAGGCTCCAGGAATCCCTGCTCTCTTGGGATCTGCCTGGATCCATGAGGCTGGAATTCCTCGGGGGCCACAGGCAATAAAGGTTTGGGTGTTCACCGATGCTGACGAGCCAGAGGGAAATAATTAAAACGCGATTAATTAAACGCCGCCTTATATGGCGTGGCAGAGACGGAGGCTGGGCCGTGTCCCCACCCAGAGCATCCTCCTGGGCCTGCTGAGGTGGCTCCTCGGGGACAAGAGGATCCAGGGAGATCTCACCCAGTGCCTGCTCCGCAGCGGCGAGGGGCAAGGGATCGGCACCAAGCGGTGCCTGACCTATTTCAGGAGTTTGGGGTGAGGTGAATCATTCCCTCCAAATGCCTGCTCTCCCCTGCTGACTACAAAGGGAGTCTAGACAACCGGTCTGGGTGCAGAAGCCTCCACTTGGATGGATTAATTACCCCTAAATTTGGGATTTTCTGAAGCGTTCACATGACAGTCAGACCTGCGTCCTCGAGCTGAGTCCACACCTCCCAAAATTGCCCCTGGAGAGGCTGAAGGTTTCCCACGTCCCCCGCTGGAGCCAACTGGGGCCACCACTGGCCACAGGGGTTTTGCCTTCCAAATGTTCTTTTCTTGGTTAGATTTCCAGTTCCCAGCTTTTCCGCGCCGTCCTCTCTGCCCCAAGGAGAACAGTCTCTGCCTCCATCCCTGTGTTTTCCACACCTTGTGTATCCCATCCGGAGGAGTTTTTGGGTTAGGATTGAGGTGGGGTTTGGATGAGGTCACTGGTAAATCTCTGCAGCAGAAATTTGAGACAAGAGCTCTGTGAGTGGAAATCCTACTCAGATTTCCTAGGAACTATTTGGGTGTTTGCTTAACCACAGTGAAAAGTTTTTGTGCCTCCATCAGCATGTTTTGGCTTAGTGTAGGACAGGACAGTCAATGAGAAATTGGTGAAAACGTAAAATCTGCCATGAAAACATAAAAGGTCATGAAAACAATCTGCCATGAAAATGCAAAAAATGCTATGAAAAGTAAAACTGGCCATGAAGTGGGGATGTCGCTGCTAGGGGGAACCAAAAGGAGAGGAGACAGCTGGAGATCAAAGAGGGAAAGTCGTGGCAGGGCACTGGGATTTTCTTCTCCTGCTTTGTTGGAATCACTGGCCCTGGAGCAGCTTTGGGGGGATGAGATGGGTTGGTGTGGGGTCACAGTGCCAAGGATGAGCCCAGAATGACACCCAGAGCTGTCCCCTGCCCATGGCTTACTCCCCTCTCGCTGTTCCAGAGGTGTCCCTGGATGTGGACTGGAGCAGGAGCGGCCAGGTGAAGAGCAAGGGCAAGGACAAGGTGAGGAGAGGCCCTGGGAGGGTGGATCCATCACCAGCCTCTTCCTGGAACATCTCCAGGAGGGACAGGCACCTGGGTGGTGTCTGCATAAAGACCAGGACACCCTCAGCCTACTCATTGAGGAGGAAAAGGATTTATTTTCCTATTCCAAGTCAAAACCTCCTGCGGCTCCAGCCAGGCCCTGAGGATTCTGGAGGAGAAAACTCCCAGCTTTTTCTTCTCTTTTTCCTTCCCTTCTTCTTCCTTTTCCCTTCTCTTTTCCCTTCTCTTTTCCCTTCCCTTCTTCTTCCTTTTTCCTTCCCTTTTCCTTTCCCTTTTCCCTTCCCTTTTTTCTTTTTCTTTTTCTTTTTCTGGGCCCCAAAGGTGCTGCTGACTGAGTTGTGCAAACAGCAGGGGATTTCCCCCTTTGGCCACACATCTGTATGTGCCAAGGTGCTTAGGTCAGGCTAATTAACCACAGCCCAGCCAGGCTAATTAACCACAGCCCGACTGGCAGTGCAAATTGGCTATCAAGATGGGCTGAGCTTCCAGAAACGCTGCAGCTGTGTCCAGGCCAGGCTGGAGGCACTTCCAGCCTCATTGGGAGATAAAATCTTGGAACAGTCCATGCAAGCCCTGATGGGAGCTGCCTATGGGAATGGGGCACTTTGGAGCTGCAATGGGAATGGGGTGGAGGAGCCATTGGGAATGGGGTGGTTTGGAGCTGTCTTTGGGAATGGGGTGGTTTGGAGCTGTCTTTGGGAATGGGGCGGTTTGAAGCTCCCTTTGGGAATGGGGCGGTTTGAAGCTCCCTTTGGGAATGGGGTGGTTTAGAGCTGCAATGGGAATGGGGTGATTTGGAGCTGCAGTTGGGAATGGGGCAGTTTGGAGCTGCTGTTGGGAATGGGGTGGTTTGGAGTGATGCTGGTGTCCCCTCGTGGCGTGGCTGGATTCTCCTCCCAGTGTGGGGATGGGATGGGACAATCCTGCTCCTGTCCCTCACCCTGCAGGCCGAGTGGAGGTGGGGCCCGGACGGGCAGGGGGCGGTGCTGCTGGTGAACTGTGACCGGGACAGCCCCGGCGCGGGGGGCACGGACAGCGGCCAGGCCGACATACGGACTCCGGCAGGTGGGCTGGGACCCCGAGGGGCTCCCTGGGGCTTCCCCGCTGCCACCCCCTCCCTCCGTGTCCCCCGTGTCCCGCAGACCTCCAGGATATGTCAGTGATGCTGCTGCGGGCGCAGGGACCCAGCGCCGTCTTCGCCGAGTACCCGGTGGTGCTGCACGTCCCCGAGAGCGACGCTGACAAAGTGCGGGTTTTCCACGCCGTCCGTGAGTGCCTCTGTCCCCAAAACCCCCGTGTGGCCCCAGCCCCACGGCTTTTGTTCATTGGGGCGCCCCTATTTGCTGCAATCACCCTTTTACCCCCAAAGCTCTTCTGGGGCTATATGGGGAAATCAAGGGGGAGAAGGCTCCCAAGAGGCTGCTGGAATTTTGGGATCCCCGTGGCGCGGGAACCCCCACGTGGCTCCCGGCACTGTTTTGGCTCGGGCAGGGATCCAAGCAGCCAAGCAGCCCATCCCGTTGGGCAGCGCCCTTCGCCTTTGAACGGTTGGATCCCCGGCAGCTCTGCGCCGAAAATCAGGTCCGGGGAGCCAAGGGTGTCATTAGATCCTCAGCCGGAGCCGCGCACCTTGAAAGGGCTGGACCCGAGGGGACGGAGCCCTCTGCATCCCGGGAAGACCAGGCGTGTTCCCCAGGGAGCAGGAGGAAGAGGAGGAGGTGGCTCCTCTGCCACCCCTGGGCACCAGCCAGCTCCTGCTGCTGCTGCTGTGTCCCCTGTGGGCAGGCGGTGGGAATCCGGGGTTCTGCAGGCTCCTGAACTCGGGGTGGGAATCTGGAGTGGGAACCCGGTGTTCTCCAGGCTGCTGATTTTGGGATGGGAATCTGGAGTGGGAACCCGGGGTTCTCCAGGCTGCTGATTTTGGAGTGGGAACCCCGGGTTCTCCAGGTGGTGATGCCCCCCAGCACTACAAGCCCGTGCTGGGGCCGGACAAGCTCTCCTATGTGCTGGAGCACGCTGGCCACGGGGACAGCACCTTCTACGTGGAGGGGCTGGCGTTCCCCGACAGGGGCTTCAGCGGCCTCGTGTCCTTCAGCGCCAGCCTGCTGGAGGTGCCCCATAAGGTACGGGGGGTCGGGCACCCCCGCCCTCCAACAAACCCCCCGTGGTGGAGGTCCCAAACTCCGTTTTGGCTCCATCAGGACTCGCCGGGCACGCCGATCTTCACGGACACCGTGGTGTTCCGCGTGGCGCCCTGGATCATGACGCCCAACACCCAGCAGCCGCTGGAGGTGTTTGTCTGCAGGTAGGAGGGATATCCCCGCCATGTCCTGCCCTGGGGGACTCTCCAGGGAGGAGTTCCCGACCCCTCCTGTGGGGCCGTAGGGCAACCAGACGTAGGCATTCCCGACTGGGAAGGGAGCCAGCTGGCGCTGTGGGAATCATTTCCATCCCAAGGAGAAAGGCTGCAGTTCCCTCTCCAGGTCAATTCCCATGCAGGAATGCTGCCCAGGGCATTTAGATTCCGAGGAAAAAGGCTTGCAGTTCCCTCTCCAGGTCAATTCCCACAAAGGCTGGAGCTCCCTCGCCAGGTTCAAACCCATTCAGGAATGCTACCCAGGGCATTTAGATTCCGAGGAAAAACGCTGGAGGGCCTTTTCCAGGTCCAATTCCATGCAGAAATGTTGTCCAGGGTGTTTAAATCATAAGGACAAAGGCTGCAGTTCCCTCTCCAGGTCCAATCCCACACGGAGACCTTGCCCAGGGTGTTCAGGAATGAGGAGTGAGGTGCAGGCTCGGGGTTTTGGGGGCCTCCCGTGATCCCCCTCGCAGCCCCGTCCCCCCATGTCCCCCCAGCATCAAGCAGGGCTCGGATTCCAACGAAGCTTTCCTGGCGGGGCTGCGGGTGCTGCTGAGCAAAGCCGGCTGCAAACTGACCGTGTGCTCGGAGCAGGACACGCGCAGCGACCGCTGGATCCAGGTCCGCACCCCCGGGCACAGGAGAGTCACCCTTGGCTTGGGCAGCGCCTGGAATGCCAGGGGATGGAGCAGGGAACGGGGACTGAGACGCAAGGAACGGTGGCACGGATGGGGACAATTCCCAGGGAGCCCGGGCTGGCACCAGGGACACGCGGGGGGGGCACCGGGACAGGGACCTCGTGGGGCTGGCCAGGAGGGACCCACTGCCAGGGGGACCCCAGTGAGGGAGGGGACCCTGGGGGGACACTGCAAAAGGGACCCTGTGGCATATTGCAAAGGGACCCCATTGCAAAAGGGACCCCATTGCAAAAGGGATACCATGGGACATTGCAAAGGGTCCCCATTGCAAAAGGGACACTGTGGGACATTGCAAAAGGTCGCCATTGCAAAAGGGACACTGTGGGACATTGCAAGGGGGTCCCTTTTGCAGAAGTGTCCCCATCGGTGCTTTGGAAGAGAGACCCAAGGGACACGTCGAGAGTGACCTCGTTGTAGGAAGGGACCCCATTGAAAAGGGGACCCGGTGGGGCCGGGCAGGAGAGTCCCAGTGCCAGGGGGACACCGTGGCTGCGGTGTCACCCCGTGGGGCTGGGCAGTAGCCTCCCTGCTCGTTTGGGCTGGGTTTTGCCAGGCTCGCCCTATTTCCTGCCCCACCCTCCCCACATCCCTGGTGGAGATTCCTATCACCCTCCAGAGTCTTCCTCCTCCTCCTCTCCTTCCCGCAGGATGAGCTGGAGTTTGGCTACGTGGAAGCTCCACACAAAACCTTCCCCGTGGTCTTCGACTCCCCCAGGAACAGAGGCCTGAAGGATTTTGCTTTTAAGAAGATCCTGGTGTGTCCTTGCATTGAAACCCCCCCTTTCCCCCCACAAAAATCCGCACACGGGAGGTCCTTGGCATCTCTTCCCCCTTTCTCCAGGGCCCGGATTTTGGCTACGTGACCCGGGAGCCCCCCGGGAATAGCGTGAGCAGCCTGGACTCCTTCGGGAACCTGGACGTGAGCCCGCCGGTGACGGTGCGGGGCAAGGAGTACCCGCTGGGGCGCATCCTCATCGGCAGCCCCCTGCCCTGGTGAGGCCCCGCAGCCCCCGGAACCCCCTCGGGAACCTTCGGATTAAAAACTCCGGGGCCCGACCCCACCACACCCCAGATTTTACTGGCGAACCTCCCGGCTGCTCCTCCGACCCTCACAAAACCCGTTTCCCGGTTTTTTCCCCCCTCCCTTCTTTGCCCAATCCCGCGCTTGGATTTGTTCTTTTAGGGGGATCCAGGAAAGGGTGAAATGCCGAATAACCGGGGATTGTTGTGCCCAGGGCAGGCGGTGCTTGGCAGCCCCGCGGGAACAAAGCTCCCTGCAGAAACCCTGCACAAAGGAGCGCGTTATCCTGGAAAAAACAACTCCCGCACCCAATCCCGCCTGCTCTGAGCCCAAAAACCGACGGGTCCCAGCCGGGGGCTGGCGCTGCTTCCAGACGCAGGGAAATGGGATTTCCCAGCCCCACTGGGGCCGTCATTATCCCTCATTATCGGGAATTTAATTAACGTCTTCCCCAGCCGAGTCTGGCTGAGAAAATTCGGGATTTGGGAATCGCAGGGATGGGAAGAGCTCAGCCCAAAGCAGAACAGGGCATCCAATCCCTATGGATATACTCGGCCTGGGATGTCCTTGGGAAAAATATGGGGATAAATCGATGGGGTTATCCAAAACACAGGGAGATACGTTCATATATTTATATGATATAGGGATCTTGTAATATAAATTTATATAGAGTAGGGATTTAGTATTATATATTTATATAACATGTATATATTAATGCACTTTATATATAAATAGGGATATATCGATGGAGTTATCCAAAATACAGGGAGATATATTTATATATTTATATAATATAGGGATCTAGTAATAGAGATTTATATAAGATAGGGATTCAGTATTATATATTTATATAATGTAGGAATTTAGTAATATATATTTATATATTTAGTAATATATATTTTTATAATATAGGGACTAATAACACATTTATATTGATATATTTATATAATACAGGGATTTAGCAATATATATTTATACAACGTGCATATATGAATGCACTTTCTATACAACAGAGGGATATATTAATATAGAACGGACATAATGATACATAATTGGGTTATTAGGCAGATAAATCTATATTAAGGTAGAACAATCTATCATTTATGTGATTATATGTATTTAAATATGTGAATATCTGTAATGTACCTCGGGCCATTTCCAGCCTGTTCCCAGGAAAAAAAATTATATTTTTGGTGCTGTTCGGGGCTGAATTTTGGGGAAGGGATTGAATTTTGGGAGAAGTGAATTTTGGGGAAGGGGAGCGGGGTGTGTGCCGGGGAACAGTTTCTGTGCCAGGGAACAGTTTCTGTGCCAGGGAACAATGTGCTGGGCAGCGGTGCCCACCAGCCTGTCCCCATCCCTGTCCCATCCCCATCCCTGTGCCTCTCCCCATCCCCCTCCGTGTCCCCTCCCTGTCCTATCATGTCCCATCTCCACCCCGTCCCTGTCCCCTCCCCGTCCCCTCCCTGTCCCACCCCACCCCGTCCCCGTCCCCTCCCCGTCCCTGTCCCTCTCCCCATCCCTGTCCCTTCTCCCTATTCCCGTCCCTGTCCCATCCCTGTCCCGTCCCTGTCC
This sequence comes from Erithacus rubecula, assembly GCF_903797595.1. Classification (NCBI taxonomy): domain Eukaryota; kingdom Metazoa; phylum Chordata; class Aves; order Passeriformes; family Muscicapidae; genus Erithacus; species Erithacus rubecula. Next base: position 1,056,454 of record NC_136676.1, read on the forward strand.
CATCTCCATCCCGTCCCCCTCCCTGTCCCCTCCCTGTGCCACCCCGTCCGTGTCCCCGCAGGGCGTCGGGCCGCAGGATGTGCCGCGCCGTGCGGGATTTCCTCTTCGCGCAGAAGGTGCAGGCGCCGCTCGAGGTTTACTCCGAGTGGCTCAGCGTGGGCCACGTGGACGAGTTCCTCACCTTCGTCCCTGCCCTCGACAGGAAGGTGCCGACCCCGGAGCCTCCTCAGGGCTCTTGGCAACACCCCAAAAATCCCCTTTTCCAGCTGTTTGTGCTTCTGGGGGCTCTGGAGGATGGAGCTCCTTTGGGACGGCCCAGGGGCTGGGCTTGGGATCTCCATGGGCATCCCATGGCCCCACGGCTGGGTTTGGGATCTCCATGGGCATCCCATGGCCTCAGGGCTGGGTTTGGGATCTTCATGGGCATCCCATGGCCCCAGGGCTGGGTTTGGGATCCCTTGGTGCCTGCCAGTTGGACTCTGGGGTGTTTTATCCCCCCACAGCCAGGGGTGACCCCCGGGCTCTGTCCCGCAGGGATTCCGGCTGCTCCTGGCCAGTCCCAACGCCTGCTACAAACTCTTCAAGGAGAAGCAGCAGCAGGGCCACGGAGAGGCCACGCAGTTCATCGGTGAGAGGGGCTGGGGACATCCCTGGGGACAGAATTCCTGCTGTCCCTTCCCGCTGCCCATCCCCACTGCCCATCCCAGTGTCCACCCCGCTGTCCCCGGCTGTCCCTCATGTCCCCCGCTGTCCCTCATGTCCCTCGCTGTTCCTCGCTGTCCCCAGGGCTGAAGGGCGCTGAGAAGAAAAGCATCGATGAGATCCTGGCAGACGAGTCCCTGCGCAGTGACAACCGACACGTGCAGGTGGGTGGGGATCCCTGATCCGGGGGATTCCCACCCCTCCAGCCCAGGGGGATCCCTGGGGGCGGGGGCGGGGTCTGGGGTCCTGGGGAATGGCCGGAGTGGGCGAGGAGAAGGAGATGCCCCAAGGGGCACAGAGGTGGCAGCTGAAGTGAAAGAGAGGATGGGATGGGATCAGGGATGGGATCAGGGATGGGATGGGATGGGATGGGATGGGATGGGATCAGGGATGGGATGGGATGGGGCGGTGGGAGGTTGGGATGGGGTGGGAAGTTGTGATGGGATGAGGAGGGAGGTTGTTCCCGCGGACGGGGTGGGATCCAGGCAGGATGCCGCAGGTCCATGGGCGGGATTTGGAGGGCCGGAGTGGCAGTTCCAGCTCCTTCCCGTAGCGCTGCATCGACTGGAACCGCGACCTGCTGAAGCAGGAGCTGGGGCTGAGTGAGCAGGACATCGTGGACATCCCGCAGCTCTTCATCCTGACGAACTCCCGCGCCGACGCGCTGTTCCCGGACATGGTGAGACCCCGACCCCACAACCCTGCCCGACCCCCACCCCACCCTCAGCCCCGCTCGGTGCCGAATGCCCGCCTGCTGCAGGTGAACATGCTGGTGCTGGGCCGGCACCTGGGCATCCCCAAGCCCTTCGGGCCCGTGGTGGGCGGGCGCTGCTGCCTGGAGCAGCGCGTGCGGGAGCTGCTGGAGCCGCTCGGCCTCTCCTGCACCTTCATCGACGATTTCTTCTCCTACCACGTGCTGTCGGGGGACGTGCACTGCGGCACCAACGTGCGCCGCAAGCCCCTCGCCTTCAAATGGTGGAACGTGGTGCCCTGAGCCCCCCGGGCGGGGTCCTGCAGGGGAAGGTGCATTCCCTGCAGCCCAGGGGAATGTGCATTCACCGCAGCCCAGGGGAAGGTGCATTCCCTGCGCTGGAAAGCACCCAAAGCACGGGTTTGGCCAATAAAGCTTCACGGACACTGAGGGGGCAGCGCTTCCCCATCTCCCGTCCTTCCCTGTTCAGCCAAAAAATTGCTTCTTGTTCGGGAACCTGGTTGTCAGCTGCAGGAACCCCCTCCTGCCCTGCTTGGCACCTTTTCACGCCTTCTCCAGAAGGGAATTTCCGTGTTCCTCCGCTCTTTGTCTCCACCGGACCGCAACACTTCCCCGTGCCCGCCTGGCACTGCCTGGCACCGCCCCGGGCACCGAAACCCGCCCGGTGCGCGGCCCCGCTGCCCTTCTGGGGCCGGACACGCTCATTTGGGGCAATTTGCTTTCCTGGCTGCATTTCTAAGGTGCAGTCGGGCTCCTGTGGCGCTAGAGAAGCATCCCACACCTCCCACTCTCCCGCCCCGTTTTTGCCCCCAAAGCGGCTTTCTAAGCCCGTTTCCACCCCCGTTCCCGGGGCTGTGTCCCTGCTGCTATTCCCGGGCCCCGAGGAGCGACATTAAATCCGGGCCGCGCGTGACCCCGCGGGGAGGGGGTTTGGGAACAGCTGCAGGGACAAAGGGCTCTCCTCTCCCACGCGCAGCCCGGGGTTTAATTAAAACAAAGACCATTAAAGCCGCCGGGGGTCCGCTGTCCCCAGCGCAGGTGACATCCCCCGGCAGCGCCCCGCAGCTCCAGCCCTCCCCAGAGGAGGAATTCCAGCGCATTGTCCCGGCTGAACAAATAAAACCTTTCAGCAGGAAGAAATCAGACCCGGCCGGGCGCGGCGCTGGCGCTGGCCCAGCGCGGCTCGGGTGTCGCGGTGAATATTTCACGGCGTGGGCCGGGCGCTGACCGCTCCCCCCGCGCCCCTTTGTGCTGCCCGAGCCCCCCCGGACATCCCGCGGCTGTCCCGGGCCTCTTCGCCCCTCGGACCGCGCACACCCAGCCCGGAGGTGGGATTAGGCCGGTCTTGGGCTGATCCCCTCCCAGCAGCCCGGCTTTATAAATCCCCGGCGGGCGGCGGGCGCGGCACCCGAGGGTGCCCGGGCCGGCGGCGATGGCGCAGCAGCGCCGTGTCCAGCTGTCCACGCAGCGCCCCGCCAGCACCGTCTGCGTGCTGGGCACCGAGCTGGCCCTGGACGTGTGCGGGTGAGCGCGGGGCACAAAGCCGCTTTCCCCCTTGATCCCATTAACCGGAGCCCGAAAATAGCGCGCGGTGGGGCGGGGGCGATGCTGCTGCGCCGGGAGCTTTGCCCAGGGGATGCTGGCCCGGGAGGGGTGAGGGGTGGGATTCCCGGTGTCCCTTCTCGCTGTTCCTTCCCGCTGTCCATCCCACTGTCCATCCCACTGTCCATCCCGCTGTCCCTTCCTGCTGTCGCTTCCCACTATCCATCCCAGTGTCCATCCCACTGTTCATCCCCGTGTCCATCCCCCACAGACGCTCCAACCCTGACCGCAGCATTCCCAGAGGGATTTTGCCAGTTATGGGGCGCCACAAGCTCTTTTTGGGGTTTTCATGCTGCGCTCCACATCCCGCCGGGATGAAATCAGAAGTCAAAAACAAGACAGAAACAAGAAATCAGAGATCGAAAATAAATAAGAAATTAGAAACAAGAAATAATTTAAAAATAATGAATAATAAATCAGAACTAAGAAATCAGCAATCAATAAATAAGGAGCATTCCCCCTTTCAGGGTAAGGTGAAGAGCGAACCCCCCGGCCCCGGCCCGCTCCCGGCGCTCTCCCTCGGGATTTTGCTCCCCGATCCCCGCTCGGGGTTCACTTCCCGTCCCTCCCGCTGCCCCGGGCTTGGATTTTCCGCCTTCCCCGGGCACGGAGCCGCGGCTGCACCGAGCTGCGCTCGAGAAACGCCGATTTTGGGGAGACCCTGCCCCAAATCCCGCCCGGGAGGAGCGCACCGAGCCCGGGTCCCGCCCGCGCTGCCGCTGGAGCCCCGCGGGGTTTATCCCCGGATTTGGGGTTTTTGAGGGATTCCTCCGGGTATTTTTGTGGGATTTATTCCCATTTATTCCCTTTTATTCCCAGGTGAGTTTTGCACCTGGAATATCCCCGGATTTGGGGTTTCTGAGGGATTCCTGTGGTTATTTTTGTGGGATCTATTCCCGTTTATTCCCGTTTATTCCCGTTTATTCCCGTTTATTCCCAGGTGAGTTTTGCACCTGGAATATCCCCGAATTTGGGGTTTTTGAGGGATTCCTGTGGTTATTTTTGTGGGATTCATTCCAATTTATTCCCGTTTATTCCCAGGTGAGCTTTGCACCTGGAATATCCCCGGATTTGGGGTTTCTGAGGGATTCCTGCAGCTATTTTTGTGGGATCCATTCCCGTTTATTCCCAGGTGCAAAGCAGCACTTGTTGCCTTCGCGTTTTTCCAGGATTATTTGCATTTCCAATGATTTATTGCTAGTCTAAATTTTCAAAATTTGTGCGTTTTAAAGATTCCATATTGAAATAAATATTTCATATTCCATATATCAGGGTTTGCTGCAGTTGCACTTTCCAGGATTATTTCCATTTTTCAGGACTTCTCACAATTCCAAATTTCAGGATTTGTTCCACATTGAAGGATTTATCAGTTTCACATCGCAGCACTTCTTCCCTTCACATTTTCCAGGATTATTTGCATTTCCAATGATTTATTGCTAGTCTAAATTTTTTAAATTGCAGGATTTGTTCATATTAAAGATTTTATTCCAATTTCATATCTCGGGGCTTGCTGCAGTCTCACTTTGCAGGATTATTTGCAATTTTTAGGACTTGTTGATGTTCAGCATTTCAGGATTTGTTCCACACTGCAGGATCTCCTGCTACTGAATATTGCAGGATTTATTGCAGCTGCATTGCCCAGGATTTATTGCATTTTGCAACTCTTGTTGTCATTCTAAATTGCAGGACTTTTTCCCATTGAAGGATTTATCTCAATTCCACATCACAGCCCTTGCTGAAATCTCATTTTCCAGGAGTATTTGCATTTCCAGGACCTGTTGATATTCAAAATTTCAGGATTTCATTTTGAAGGGTTTACCAGAATCTCGTATCTCAGCCCTTTCTGAAATCACATTTTCTGGGATAATTTGAATTTCCCAGGGCTCATTGATATTCCAAACCCCAGGATTTGTTCCCATTGCAGGTTTAATCCCAATTCCTCATGGCAGGACTTGTTGAAATCATGTTTTTCTGGATTTGTTGCAATTTGAAATTTCAGAGTTTTTTCCTTTTGAAGGTTTTATCACAATTCCACATTCCCAGTTCTTGCTGAAGTTGCATTTCCCAGGAATATTTGAATTTCCCCCTCACTCCTGGCAGAATTCCTGTTATCCCTGGCCATTCCCGGGGTGCTGACCCCTGTCCCCTCATTGTCCCCTCACCATTCCCAGGGTGCTGACCCCTGTCCCCCCATCGTCCCCTCACCATTCCTGGGGTGCTGACCCCTGTCCCTCCATTGTCCCCTCACCATTCCCGGGGTGCTGACCCCTGTCCCTGGCCATTGTCCCCTCACCATTCCCGGGGTGCTGACCCCTGTCCCCCCATTGTCCCCTCACCATTCCCGGGTGCTGACCATTGTCCCCTCACCATTCCCGGGGTGCTGACCCCTGTCCCACCATTGTCCCCTCACCATTCCCGGGGTGCTGACCCCTGTCCCTGGCCATTGTCCCCTCACCATTCCCGGGGTGCTGACCCCTGTCCCCCCATTGTCCCCTCACCATTCCCGGGGTGCTGACCCCTGTCCCTGCCGTTCCCAGCTCGGCTCCGCGGGGCGCTGCGTCCTTCCAGGCTCAGGCCACGCCGGGGGTGAGGCTCTGGCTGGTGCACGAGACCCAGAGTGTGAAGTTGCCCTCGAGTGTCACTCGCTGGCCCCTGACCCCCAGCCCCGAGCTGCTGCTGGCCATGGACGCTCCCAGCAAGGATGTGGGCGACGAGAAGGTGGGAGATGGATCTGGCTGGATCCTGGCATTGCCACCATTGCCAGGATGGGTGTTGGGATTCCTGCTGAGTGCTGGGATTCCTGCTGGATCCTGGGATTCCTGCTGGATCCTGGGATTCCTGCTGGATCCTGGGGTTCCTGCTGGATCCTGGGATTCCTGCTGGATCCTGGGGTTCCTGCTGAGTGCTGGGATTCCTGCTGGATCCTGGGGTTCCTGCTAGATCCTGGGATTCCTGCTGGATCCTGGGGTTCCTGCTGAGTCCTGGGATTCCTGCTGAGTGCTGAGATTCCTGCTGGATCCTGGGATTCCTGCTGGATCCTGGGGTTCCTGCTGGATCCTGGGATTCTTGCTGGATCCTGGGGTTCCTGCTGGATCCCAGCATTCCAGCCCCGCTCCTTGCTGCAGGTCAGGATTTCCTATTTCCGTGAGGACGGCGGGGTTCCCGTGGGCCGGGCTCTGCTCTACCTCACCTGTGTGGGTAAGGGGGGAACAGCCCCACCCCCATTCTTGAACCCCATTCCCGGGATTTCCCCCTTTCCCATCTCATCCCTGTCCCACAGAGGTGTCACTGGACGCTGACGTCAACCGCAGTGGGGCCGTGAGCCGGACACTGCTGGACAAGGTACCAGAGGGGCCAGGAACCAGCGTGGGGTGGGAATGCCTGGATGAGCCCCCAGATCCTGATGGGATTGGGAATTCCCAATTGAACCCCAGATCCTGATGGGATTGGGAATTTCTGACTGACCCCAGATCCTAATGGGATTGGGAATTCCCAATTGAACCCCAGATCCTAATGGGATTGGGAATTCCCAATTGAACCCCAGATCCTGATGGGATTGGGAATTCCTAATTGAACCCCAGATCCTAATGGGATTGGGAATTCCCGGATGAGCCCCCAGAATCTGATGGGATTGGGAATTCCCAACTGAAACCCAGATCCCAATGTGATTGAGAATTCCCAGCTGAACCCCAGATCCTAATGGGATTGCGAATTCCCAACTGAACCCCAGATCCTGATGGGATTGGGAATTTCTGGCTGACCCCAGATCCTGATGGGATCGACAATTCCCAACTGCATCCTTGGATCCTGATGAGATTGGGAATTCCCAACTGAACCCCAGATCCTGATGGGATTGGGCATTTCTGGCTGACCCCAGATCCTGATGGGATCGACAATTCCCAACTGCATCCCTGGATCCTAATGGGATTGGGATGAGCCCCCAGAATCTGATGGGATTGGGAATTCCCAACTGAAACCCAGATCCCAATGTGATTGAGAATTCCCAGCTGAACCCCAGATCCTAATGGAATTGGGAATTCCCAACTGAACCCCAGATCCTGATGGGATTGGGAATTTCTGACTGACCCCAGATCCTGATGGGATCGACAATTCCCAACTGCATCCCTGGATCCTGATGGAATTGGGAATTCCTGGCTGACCCCCAGATCCCAAAGGGATTGGGAATTCCCATCTGAACCCCGGATCCTGATGGGATTGGCAATTCCCAGCTGAACCCCAGATCCTGATGGGATTGGGAATTCCTGGCTGACCCCCTGGCCCCTCCGTGTCCCCCAGACCAGCTGGACGTGGGGCCCCGATGGCCACGGGGCCGTGCTGCTCGTCAACTGCGACCGTGATGACGCCGCGGCCGAGCACCTCGACAGCGAGGACAGCGCCGTGCTCTCCTACAACGGTGCCCACACACATCTCCTGCTTGCCTCCCCTTTTCCCACTTTCTCCTCCGTTTTCCCTTTCTACCACAGCCCAGAACTCCAATTTCCCCACTTTTCCTTGAGTTTCCCGCCGTTTCCCTGAGTTTCCCCCTCCTTTCCTGCATTTTCCCCCTTTTCCCTCCGTTTTCCCACTTTTCCCCCATCTCCTTTCTACCACAGCCCACAACTCCAATTTTGCCACTTTCACCCCAATTTTCCCTCCCTATCCCAGATCAGAAACCCAAATTTTCCCAGTTTTCCCTCAATTTTCCCTCCCTACCGCAGCTCAGGACCCCCATTCTTCCACTTTTCCCTCAATTTTCCCTTTCTTCCACAACCCAGGACCCCAATTTTCCATTTTCGCCCCACTTTTCCCTCAATTTTCCCTCCCTACCCCAGTCCAGAACCTGTAATTCCCCCCTTTTCCCTGGTTTCCCCTTTTTCCTGGTTTCCCCTTTTCCCTGGTTTCCCCTTTTCCCTAGTTTTTCCCCTTTTCCCTGGTTCCCCCTTTTCCCTGTTTTTTTCCTTTTCCCTGGTTCCCCCTTTTCCCTGGTTTTTTTCCTTTTCCCTGGTTCCCCCTTTTCCCTGGTTTCCCCTTTTCCCTGGTTTCCCCCTTTTCCCTGGTTTCCCCTTTTCCCTGGTTTCCCCCTTTTCCCTGGTTTCCCCTTTTCCCTTGTTTTTCCCCCTTTTCCCTGAGTTCTCCCCTCTGCAGACCTGCAGGACATGGCTCAGCTGGTGCTGAGGACGCGCGGGCCCCGCCCCATCTTCACCGGGCACCGCCTGCTGCTCCACGTGGATTTCGCCGACGCCGACAAAATCCGCGTTTTCTACGGCGGCAGTGAGCGCCCGGGATTTGAGGGATTTGGGGGGATTTGGGGGGCACAGACCCCTGTGGCTCATAAGGATCAACCCCAATCCTTGTGCTGCTTCTCCACGGCCCCACAGCACGATCGGCAGACCTGAGCGGGTTTGGGGTTTGAGGTGTCCATGGGGTGGGTTTGGGGACGCTGCAGATTTGGGGTTTGAGGTGTCCATGGGATGGGTTTGGGAACACTGTGGGTTTGGGGTTTGAGGTGTCCATGGGGTGGGTTTGGGACGCTGCAGGTTTGGGGTTTGAGGTGTCCATGGAGTGGGTTTGGGGACGTTGCAGGTTTGGGGTTTGAGGTGTCCATGGGGTGGGTTTGGGACGCTGCGGGTTTGGGGTTTGAGGTGTCCGTGGGGTGGGTTTGGGACGCTGCAGGTTTGGGGTTTGAGGTGTCCGTGTCCCGCAGGCAGTGGGGAGCTGGAGAAGTTCAGGCACGTCCTGGGGGGCCCCAAGCTGGCCTACAGCGTGCAGCCGAGCCGGCACTGCCACGAGAGCGTGTTCTACGTGGAGGCGCTGGCCTTCCCCGACGTGGCCTTCCCCGGCCTCGTGTCCCTGCACGTCACCCTGCTCGAGAGCCCTGAGAAGGTCTGGGGGGCACGGGGGGCTGGGATGGATCCCAAACTCCATCCCCACCATCCCAGGGGGAGTGGAACAGCAGGGATGGATCCCAAACTCCATCTCTGTTGGAACAGCATCCACACTCTGTTGGAAGAGCATCCAACATGTTTCACATTTTGGAACTCCATCCACGTGATCCAAGAACCATTTTCCCACTTTTCCCTCCTGGTAGGGCTGGGACAGTGGGGATAGATCCCAAACTCCATCCCCATGATCCAAGAACCATTTTCTCACTTTTTCTCAATTTTTCCCTCCTGAGTGGGCTGGGACAGTAGGGACAGATCCCAAACTCTATCCCCATGATCCAAGAACCGTTTTCCCACTTTTCCCTCAAATTTTCCCTCCTGGGGGGTTGGGGTAGATCCCAAACTCCATCCCTATGATCCAAGAACCATTTGCCAACTTTTCCCTCAAATTTTCCCTCCTGGTGGAGCTGGACAGTGGGGACAGAACCCAAACCCCATCCCCACCATCCAAGAACCATTTTCCCTCTTTTCCCTCAATGTTTCCCTCCTGGGGGAGCTGGGGCAGACCCCAAACTCCATTCCCTCCACCCCAGGGCCTCCTGGAGGCGCCCATCTTCACGGACTCGGTGGTTTTCCGCGTGGCTCCCTGGATCATGACGCCCAACACGGCGGCGCCGCTCGAGGTGTTTGTGTGCAGGTGTGTGCGGGCTGTCCCCGCCCCGCTGGCTGCCGGCCCCGCTCCCAACCCCGACCCTCCCGTGTCTCCGCAGCGTGGACGGCAATGAGGAGTTCGTGGCGGCCGTGGGCGCGCTGGCAGAGCGGGTGTCGTGCCCGCTGACCGTGTGCCCGGCGCCGCAGAACCGCCAGGACCGCTGGATCCAGGTGGGAGCAGGGCGGGCGCGGCCCCCCCGCGCCGCAGCGGCGCCGGGGCGGTTCCCAAAAGTCTCCATCCCTTCTCCAGGATGAGATCGAGTTTGGCTACATCCAAGCCCCCTACAAAACTTTCCCCGTGGTCTTCGACTCTCCCCGGGACCTTGGCCTGAAGGATTTTCCCATCAGGAGCATCCTGGTATCCAGCCCCTTCCTCCTGCTTTGCCTGGCTTGGCAACCCCCTAAAAATTGGGATACATCCCTTAAAAAACTGGAATACATCCCTCTAAAAATTGGGATACGTACCTTTAATAATGGGGATCCATCCCTTTAAAAATGGGGATCCATCCCTTAAAAAACTGGGATACATCCCTCTAAAACTTGGGTACATCTCTTTAAAAATGGGGATAAATCCCTTTAAAAATTGGGATACATCCCTTTAAAAACTGGGATAGATCCCTTTATTTCCTGCATTTTCGTGATGGGAAGCTCCAGCTCAGAGGATTTGAGGGTGCAGCGCTGACAGCTGCATTTTTAAAAACCATTTTCTCCTCCTTTTGCCCCATCCAGGGCCCTGATTTTGGCTACGTGGCCCGGCAGGCTCCAGAGGGCTCTTCCAGCCTGGATTCCTTTGGGAATTTGGAGGTGAGCCCGCCCGTGACGGTGCGAGGCAAGGAGTATCCCTTGGGGCGCATCCTGATCGGCAGCAGCTTCCCCAGGTGAGGCGAGAGCAGCAAAACCCCAAAAAGAGGATTTCCCAGCCACCTCAAACCCCTGGTGTACCCCCAGGCTGGGTGGGAGCAGGAAAACCCCAAAAGAGGATTTCCTGCTCCCCCAAACCGGCAGTACTCCCCCAGGCTGGGTGGCCGCAGGATGGCCAAGGCTGTGCGGGATTTCCTGGTGGCACAGAAGGTGCAGGCGCCCGTGGAGCTCTTCTCGGACTGGCTCCTCGTCGGGCACGTGGACGAGTTCCTGAGCTTTGTCCCCGCGCCCGACCGGAAGGTAGCAGATGCTGGGAGTGGGAAAAGGCAGGATGGGACCCCCAGAGCCATCCCCCAGCTGGTCCTGCCCCGCAGGGATTCCGGCTGCTGCTGGCCAGCCCCAGCGCCTGCTACCAGCTGCTGAAGGAGAAGCAGGAGGAGGGGTACGGCGAGGCACCCATGTTCCAGGGTAGGGCAGCACGGCAATGGCGCTCCCTGCGTTTGTGTTCCCCTTTTCCTGCACTTTGTGTGAGGGAGGTGGGTGGACCCTGAAAGCCAGCTGGGGAGTAGGGGCACAATGGAGCAGAGTTAATGAGTTAATTAAAAACTGCACGATTGGATTACCTGGCTGGGATGGAGCAGGAGTCTCATCCTGGCTGAGCTGGGGCAGAATTCCAGCCTGGCTCTGTCCTGGCAGGACTGGACAGGGTGCCCAAGACGACCATCAACGAGATCCTGACTAACGAGGAGCTCCGCAAGTTCAATGATTACGCCCAGGTGAGGGCAGGAGCAGGAGGCACTGACCCATCACTCCGTCCACGTCCTTTGTCCCCTGTCCCTCTGTCCTCCATTCCCCCATCCATCCATCCATCCCCCCATTCATCCCCCCATCCATCCATTCATCCATCCATCTCCCCATCCCACTGTCCTTCTCCCTGTCCCTCCCTCCCTCTCTCACTGCCCCTCTCTCCCCCGGCTCCCAGAGCTGCATCAGCTGGAACAGGGACATCCTGAAGCGCTCTTTGGGCCTGGCCGAGCAGGACATCCTGGACATCCCGCAGCTCTTCCAGGGTGACTCCACCTCGGGGGCCCAGGCCTTCTTCCCGGACATGGTAGGGCACCCCTGACCTCACTGGGATGGGACTGGGATGGGATCAGGGATGGGATGACCCCGGGGCAGGGTTGGGCCTGGGATGTCCCTGGAGTGGGATTGGGGCCGGGATGTCCCTGGAGTGAGATCAGGGTTGGGCTTGTCCCTGGGATGGAACCAGGGCCAGGATTTCCCTGGGGCAGGGTCAGGGCCAGGATTGCCCTGTGGTAGGATCGGGGCTGGGATATTCCCTAGAGCGAGATCAGGGCCGGGACTGGGGCCGGGATTTCACTGGAACGGGATCTGCGCCAGGACTGGGGCCGGAATGTCCCCGGAGCGGGATCGGGGCCAGGATGTTCCCTGATGGCATCGGGGTTGGGATTATCTTTGGGATGGAAGTGGGACCGGGATTTCCCTGGGATGGGATCGGGACTGGAATTTCCTCGGGGCGGGATCCGGGCCAGGATTGCCTCGGGCCCGGATTTCTCGGGGTGGGATCTGGTTCAGGATCCGGGCCGGGATGTCCCCGGGCCGGGATGTCCCCGGGATGTCCCCGATGTCCCGGCGCCGCTCGGTGCCGAATGCCCGCCTGCTGCAGGTGAACATGCTGGTGCTGGGCCGGCACCTGGGCATCCCCAAGCCCTTCGGGCCCGTGGTGGGCGGGCGCTGCTGCCTGGAGCAGCGCGTGCGGGAGCTGCTGGAGCCGCTCGGCCTCTCCTGCACCTTCATCGACGATTTCTTCTCCTACCACGTGCTGTCGGGGGACGTGCACTGCGGCACCAACGTGCGCCGCAAGCCCCTCGCCTTCAAATGGTGGAACGTGGTGCCCTGAGGTGGCGCCGGCCCCTCCTGTCCCCTCCTGTCCCCTCCTGTCCCCTCCTGTCCCCTCCGAGCGCCTGCGGTGCGAATAAATCCGGGCTGCGGCTGCGGGGGCTCTGCGGGGCTCTCCCAGCGCTGCGAGAACGCTGGACTGGTTAAACTGGTGGGGAATGGGGGCGGGTGGGGCTCCGGTGCCGAGATCCAGGTGGGGAAAGCACACATGGAATCGGGGAAACGGGGAATGGCGGAATTACGGAATCATGAAATTACAGAATCATGGAATTATGAAATTATGCAATAATGGAATTATGAAATTACAGAATCATGGAATTATGAAATTATGCAATAATGGAATTATGAAATTACAGAATCATGGAATTATGGAATGGTTGGGATGGAGGAATCTTCAAGCTCAGCCATTCCCAGTGCCAGGGACACATTCCACTGTCCCAGTTAACTCCCAGCCCTGTCCAGCCCGGCCTTGGACACTTCCAGGGATCCAGGGGCAGCCACAGCTGCTCTGGGAATTCCATCTCAGCCCCTTCCCCCCTCACAAGAAGGATTTATCCCAAATATCCCGATCTAAATTGTCCCTCTCTAGTTGGAAGCCATCCCCTGTGTCCAGTCCCTCCCTCCCTTGTCCTCTGTCCCTCCCCAGCTCCCTGGAGCTTTTCTTCTCCAGGTGAACATTCCCAGCTCTCCCAGCAGAGCTGCTCCAGCCTCTGATCACCCTGCAGCCTCCTCTGGCCTGGCTGCAGCAGCTCCAGCTCCTGCCTGTGCTGGGACAGGGCTGGGGCAGCTCTGCAGGGGGATTCTCACCAGGATTGTCCCGCTCCTGCTCATTCCTATTCCCATTCCCATTCCTGCCCATCCCCTGCTTATTCCCATTCCATACCCAGTTCATTCCCATTCCCCATTCCCCATTCCCATTCCTAGCTCATTCCCATTCCCATTCGCATCCTCATCCATTCCCAATTCCCATTCCTGCCCATTCCCATTCCATATCCAGCTCATTCTTGCCCATTCCCATCCAATCCC